>NC_133555.1:5765075-6068106 GCF_048773025.1 Camelus bactrianus | reverse complement strand
GGAACTCTCGGCAACAACGTTAGTCGTTTTTACCTTTTCGGAAACATTTTGCAGAACTACTTGTCAACGTATTTGAGGCGCTAAGAGCCAAAAGCCTGAGACTGTCACGGTCCTCCCCACCTCTCACTCTCCCTCTCTCAGCCTTTCTTTGCAGCTCTCATCGCCTCTGCATTAATTCTACAGTCTTTGTCTCCTCCCCACCTTTGGCCGGGGATGGGAAGCAGTCCTGGCTGAGACCCTCACACCCCAGCAAGGTGGCTGCCAGAGAATGTTGTTGCTAACACACCAGTTTCTTGTCCTTTGGGGGAGGTCAAGTCCAGGCCCCCACTTGGCTTGAAAAGTTTTCAGAGTTTTCTTTCTGTCATTTGGGGTGTCTTTGCCTCTCTTATTTCCCTAATAAACTCCTCAACTTTACCTGACTGCTGTGATTGTGGTGGGGAGAGGAGCAGAGATTGGGCTCACCTATTCCACTGAAATCTGACGTGTGAGATTCTTACCCTAACAGGAGACTTTCAGATGTAGCTGTTTGATCGAAGCCTAGGTGGCGTATCAGCTGGAGCCCCTGTGTTTGGACTTGGAGCTGACAGATTCATCCTGGGAATCATCTGGTCATTCAGCAGACATTGACCAAGTACTTACTATGTAGGCATATTATGTTCCAATAAAAGATACAGTGTTGAATCGGGCGTGATGCTTACAGTCTATTGAAATACCAGCATCCACACAGTTTAGCTGCAATCCAGGGCAGACGATGAGTTGTATAAGATACGTGCTAAATGTTTACTTCTTTTGAAAAGCAGATCGTTTAAACAGAAGAGTAAAACTTCTCATTCTAGCATCAAAGCCTGCTAGATGTGCCAACCTCCTCCTAAAGGCTTAACTCCCATTTAGAACTTACATTTTAGTCACCTAGAAATCATTTCTCCCTATTTAAGTCATATTAGCCACTCACAGTCTGGCTCAAGCCAAACCTCCTCCAGAAAGCTCTCCTGGCTTTACTGTTTCATTTGGTGCTGCCCTGTTAGTCTTCTCATCCCCTCCCATCCTGCCATGCTAACACTGCATGTCAACCCTGGATTTGATCTTGTTCTCTGAGCGTCTGCATCCTGCAGCACACGTGAGCGCCTTTTCCTGTGTTGCTTAGCAGGGTGCCCTGCAGAAGGCAGGCAGTCAGTAAATAGCAGTTGAACTGACTTGCAGAGCTCAAGCTGCTCTGCACTCTCATCTTTTTAGATCCCTGTTCTGGTCTTTGAAAGATGATTTTAAGTACCTTCATTTAATACTGTGATCTTACAATGGAAACAAAATTGACATTATTTACTTTAGTAACTGCTGTTTTTGAAGATAACTGAGCTCCTCTGAGCGCTTTTAACAATCGCTTGAATTCACTGTTCACATTCTCTCTCCTATCCTTTCCAGGATAAATAAGCACTTCTGAAGTTCAGGTTTTCGATTTCCTGGTGCTCTGCAGTCAGTGTGACAGACATTTATTGAGTTCCTGCTATATGCAAGGACTATAATGAGAAAGTAATGGGGGCAAAAGAGGTGGTGATCTGGAGAGGGAGGAGAAGCCCTTCCTTAGATAACATGCAAATGATAAAAATTTTATGGTCCTGTAGATACTCTGTTAACACTGGTATCACAGTACTAATTCTAAAAAAGTGCACTAAATGCTGTGTTGCTGATGGTAAGCTGTTGGTTGTAAAGAGAGCAACTGGTGATGTTTGGTGTGGGAGCCCGTGAGCCCAGCTTCCGCTGGCAGGCGACTCCTCCATCCCACCCGCTTTATAGAATGAGCCTCGTCTCGCTCAGGGATGTATAACTAGTATTGTCTGGAGTTTATTGAGTGTTGCCGTGTGCTAGTTTGTGTTCTTAATCCTCAGGCTCTGAGAAGTAAGCATTCTTATCTCCAGGTCATAGGTGAGGAACAAGTTTAGAGAGGCTAAGGCTTGTCCGGAGTCATACCAAGTAAGTGAGGGTGCTGGGATTTGGACCTAGACCTCCCTAACTCAGACTGCTCTAACCATTCTACTTCCAAATGTGGTATACCCAGATCTAAAGCTTACTTTTCTCGTTCCTAGTTCAGTGCTGTTGGATAGTTTTTAAACTATCACACGCCTGTGTTAGTCTTACTTGCCTCTTCCCCATCCTTCCTTTAGTTAAGGCTTCGTGGGTTTTCCTTGCTGTGTCCGGCAAACGCTGTTTGCGTTGATGTCTATGTTGTCTGGTTTCTCTTCTTGCAGCTTCATTTCTCTGAAGGCTTAACTGTGTGTTGTATTTTCTGGAAGTCTTGCCTGAGGAACTGAACCAACTCTGGCACTCCCGTGGCTGTCTCTGGGTTATAGATGCTTCTGGAGCCAAAAGCAGCAGCTACATCCCTCTTCTAAAAGACTGCATTTGGTCAGGCTCGAGAAGCTGAGATTTTATTCTCACGTCATACACGTCTTTGCTCACAAGTCATTTCAGTGCATATAAATGGTGCTATGCTGAATCACCATTTCTCTCATCCCCAGTCTGTCATTTCAATTGATGAGAGTTCTGTTATACTAATATTTCACCCTCACTGAGGATAAAATTATATTTTACATTTTAATCCATGTTTACTAAATCATTCAGTCTTTTTAAAAACATAATGTCTCATCTTTTTATAACAAAACTAAGATGTTGACAGGGTAGCTGTTTTGATTTGAACTGTAAGGAGACTAGTGAGTTTCGGAGAGGTTAAATACTGTACCCAGTTTTTCTGAATCCAAATCGTTCTCGGTGATCTCACCATAGTGAATAAAAACTACCCTGGATAAAAGAACTACTGAAACTCAACAATAAGAAAACAGGCTAATCAAGAAATGGACAGAAGATTTGAACTGACACTTTGAAGACAAAAGGATGGAAAACAAGCTCATGAAAAGACGCTTTAACTCACCGAGGAAATACAAATTAAAGCCTCAATGAGGTACCACTATCTGATCTATTAGAATGGCTAAAGTTTTTGAAAAAGAATGAAGTTCTGATAGTAGAAATTTCACGGAAGGATGTGGAGGGACTGGAACACTCAAAACATTGCTGACAGGGATGCAAAATGACACAGCCACCTGGGGGAAACAGTTTGGCAATTTCTCATGAAGCTAAACATGCACTTACTGTGAGTCTCGGCGACCTCACTCCTAGATGATTCTCACCTGAGAGAAATGAAAAGTTATGGTCACACACACAAAAAAACCTGTATGCAAATATTTACAGGAGCTTTATTCAGATTGCTCAGTGTCCCTGGGCTGGAGCACACAGTGGAGCTCCACTTGGCAGTGGAAAAGGATAAACTGGCGATGCATTCTGCAACACGGATGAATCCTAAATGTACTATGCTCAGGGAAAAGGCAGACTCAGGCTACATACTGTATGATTCTATTATATTCCAGACTGTCTGGAAAAGGCAAAACTGCCAGGACGGAGGACAGGCAGATGAGTGGTTGCCAAGGCTTAAGTCCAGGAGTAGGGTTGATCACACCTTTTTTGTGGAGAGAGTGGTGGAATATTCTGTATTTTGATCGAAGTGATAGTTACATGACTCTGCATTTTGTCAAAGCTCAGCTCTGCACACCAAAAAGAGTGAGCTCTATGGAAATTTAGAATAAATTTAGGAGAATAATAGCCTGAATAGATAACATCAAACTCATGACAAACTCATGAGGAGGAAGGAGGGAAATGGGGTGAGGATGGAAGTTAAAGGGGATTTTAGCCTTATCATTTATGTTGTCTTAAAAAGTAAAGATAACAGAATGTTGTTAATTGTACATGGTGAGCTATCAGTGTTTGCTTTATAACTGTAATTCTTTGTGTTTTTTAACTGGTCAAAATATAAACAAGGCAAAATGTGTCCTAAAAGAAAATTCTGAAAAGACAAAAGTAGAAGGGAAAAAAATTCACCGGTTGTCTTGAAAATGTAGGTTCATTTTTTTCTATTTCTGTTTGTTTGGTTTTGCGTTAGTGGACGGTGTACTGTAAGAATAATATAGCCTGGGGCTTTACTGTTACTTAGAATACCCTAAATGTGTTTTGCTTCTTAAATGGTATCTGTAAACATCTGCAGTGATGTAGTATCAATTTTAAGGCCTGTGAGTATCTCAACAACTGTTCTCATTTTAGGAATGTAGACATTTCTGTAATATTAAATTGGTTTGTTTC
The DNA here is from genome assembly GCF_048773025.1 of Camelus bactrianus. Classification (NCBI taxonomy): domain Eukaryota; kingdom Metazoa; phylum Chordata; class Mammalia; order Artiodactyla; family Camelidae; genus Camelus; species Camelus bactrianus. The sequence goes on along the minus strand of NC_133555.1, from coordinate 6,063,924 downwards.
ACCTCAGTATCCTGGGAGTACAAGTGAGGGTACGTTTGCATGAATCCTGTGAGTTATGATGGCTCTGAGCCCTTTACTTGTGGATTTGATTGAGAAGAGCTGCCCAGGAGTGTAGCCAAAACCAAAAACAAGCCTATCTGCTCCCTTCTTGCTATTTCCATTAAATGTTAGGGCTGCAGTGCTGGTCTGTAGGCATAAATATTTGTCCCTTCTTGGCCTGGGCCACCAGGTGAGTTTTCATCCAGGCTGGATATTTGTATGATGGGAGATGGGAAGGGAAGACTCTTAGTCTTTATTCAAAATTCATCTCAGATGTTAACCCCTCCTGGGACAACTTACCTGATTCTTTTCAGATCAGTTAGTCACCTTCCACCTGCTCTTTTATAACCAGTAATAAAACATGTCCTAAATCAACTATACTTTAAACAAACAAATCCCATGTTTTCCCAGTACCCATTTTGAGGGTAGAGACAGTGTATTTAACTCGTCTTTATAAATAGTAACTGCTGCTATCTGCAGTGTTGCTGTGTGCCGGCACTGAACACTTTCCCACTTAATACATACTTCTGTGACATAGGTACTAAAAATGCCGATTTCAAAGATGAGCAATTAAAGGCTCAGAATTTAAAGAGTTTGGCCCAACATCACATATCTGAAGCTAAACCTGGAATGAGATCTCAGGTGGGTGTGTATTTCAGAGGGCACACAGACTGTGTTGTGAAAGTTATTCCCTTTTTGGTTTCCTTTCCTCTTTCTGATTATGTCCAGGAGAAAGCTGGTTTGACGACCATCGCTTGGTATGTAACAGCTAACACTTGGCTGGCTCTTTTGAACCAGGAGAGCGAATGCAGGCTCAGAGCCGTCACAGACAATAGATAAAATTTAGTGAACTGTTGTTTTCTTTCTTAGTTCTTCTGTAGTCTTCTACAGCAAATGATAAAGAATCTCCATTGATGGTAGTGATATAAAATTTCTTCTCTAATTTCTTGCATATGCATCGAATAACTTTGAAAGGCAGTACAAAAAACCGGTGACACTTGTTGCCTCCAGGGACTTTCTAGGCGGCAGGGGGAACTAGGATAAGAGGGAAATTTTCACCTTATTCTACCTTTCTCTACAAAATTCGGATTTTGTAATGGAGACCAGAAAAGTTGATCAGTGAGAAAATTATTAAATCAATAATAGCGCAGATGGTAGGGAGAATATGGTAAAAACCATGAAGGTCTTAAGAGAATGAATGAAGTTAGGGAAACGCTGTGTCAAAAACGTACGAGAGGCAAGGCATCCCATTTATAGGGGAATCCTGGCGACAGGGTAACCTAAATTCACCCTCTGCCTCAGCGTGGACTCGGCCCCAGGGTTAGTGGATCCATCTGCGCACGCGCACAGCCTCAAGCAGGCCATTTCTCGGAGGGTGTATTCCATCCCCAAAGGAGAGCGCGAAAAACGTGCACTCACGCCTGGCCGGGGACGCGCACGCACGCACGCCCCGCCTCGCCCCGCCCCGTGCGGCCCGCGAATCCCGAGGCCGAGAGGCCCGGGTAGGCTAGGCTCGCGGAGGTAATACTCCGGAAGGCGGGGAACGCGGAAGAGGCCGAGGCAGGCGCGGAGGAGTCGGGCGCGGAGAGGGTGATGGAGGCCGGGCCGCCGCGGCCGGTGCTGCGCTCGGTGAACTCGTGCGAGCCGTCCCAGGTCATCTTCTGCAACCGCAGCCCGCGCGTCGTGCTGCCCGTGTGGCTCAACTTCGACGGCGAGCCGCAGCCCTACCCGACGCTGCCCCCCGGCACGGGCCGCCGCATCCACAGCTACCGAGGTAGGCGGGCCGCGGCCGCCCCGGTGCCGAGCTGTGCCCAGCGCGCTGCCCAGCGCTCTAATAACAGCGGTAGCGGCGGCACGATCTCACCGAAGGAGGGAGATTATTGTTCCCATTTTATGCTCGAGGAACTGAGGCCCCGGAGAGGCTGTGACAGATCCAGGTTGACATTAGTAACCTGGACAGCATTATTCTTCATAAGACCGAATACTTTTGCGTTTGATGTTGGCCCCCGCGTGTATTCCATCCCTCACGCTCGTTTGTTCAGACCGAGAATGGGAGAATCCCGCATTCTCTGATGTGCCCACTGGGCCGCGTCCGCGTGGGGTCCCTGCCTTCAAGGAGAACGTGGTCCAGTGGGGCAGACGAGACAAAAGCCAGTGTCATAATTGCTGCGATAGGAACTGAGCACAGCGGGCTCCTCTCTCCCAACGTGGTGTTTTTGTACCTTCTCGTTTTTGAGAAGCACAGATCTGAGGAGTTGGTGACCTCTCTCCTTTTGGTTTGCAGCATTGGGTGGGATTGGCAGTGCACACACACGCTTGGCTTTTGCACCGCGACATCAGAAACGGCCTGGGTTTTGGAGCCTCAGATACTTGCTCCTCTGCTTACTGTCCCTGTTGCCTTGAGCTTTTTCAGACCTTTTTTCTCATCGGTAACTGGGTCTGTTGTGAGGACTGAATGAGATAACATTGAAGGGCTTTGTGTGGTATTTAAACAGAATGAGAGGCAGATATTTCAACGTCAGTTTGGGGAGGTGAAGCAAAAGGTGTGCGGCTGCTTAACCTCTGCTTGTCCTAACAGGTCACCTTTGGCTCTTCCGAGATGCAGGGACATCCGATGGGCTTCTGGTTAACCAAACTGAACTATTTGTGCCATCCCTCAATGTTGACGGACAGCCTATTTTTGCCAACATCACACTACCAGGTACTGATGTTCCATCCTACTTTGTAAAAATATAAGGCTGTTACAATACGTAGAGGATAGGCCACTTGAAAGAGCCAGGCCCTTACTGACTTGTGCCTGATGCTAGGCAAGGTATCCAGCTTTCTGCGGCCTAGTCTCTACTGTGGATAAAATGGCAGTAATTTACTCATAGGCTCTATGTTAAATTAAGATGTCGTCGTGTCTCCGAAGCTCTTTGGGCTTACCGGAGGTGGGCTAAATTAAAATACCTGATTGTAGAATTTAATGCATTCTATTTTCCTGGCCTCAGAGCAGAATTATGCCCTGGAGTCTCAGGAGAAGAAAAAGTATACAGAATGAGATATCGTGGCTTGTTTATGACTTCTGGTGTTGTGTCTTTTAATGTAATTTAACCCAGTCAAGCTTCCATTACCAATCAGGGGTTAAAAAAAAAAAAAACCACCACATCGAACATTAACTTCATAGCTCACCATTTGTTTAAAACTCAACTGATCTTGTTAGGTTGAACCCTAAGAAACTGATGATCTTTGGGGTTAAAAAAAAACCCCAAATACCTGCAGCTTCATAAGGTTCAAATTACTATGTGTACATAGATCCTGTTTTAAGGCAGTGGGTATGCATAAATGAGCACTGATGATGTGAATTTAGGCAATGTTGCCTTAGAGAACACCCTTAAAGAGTAAGTTCCCCAGTGAGTTTAAAATAGGATTTGAGTTCCCCCCAAATCCAGTTACACATTCTTTTCGTTATCAACTGCTGTGTGACAGCTACCCTCAGACTAGCAACAGCCTTTTTATTTGTTCAGAATCCTGCAGTCTGGGCTAAGCTCAGATCGGTGGTGGTTCTGCTCGCTGGTGGTCACCGGTATGGCTGCCTTCTGCTGGTAGGTTGGCCACGGACTGGGCCTCTCTCCCTTGTCATCTCAGGGCCTGGTCTACTTTGTGTGGTCTCCCCTGCTAGCCAGCTCAGGGCTCCTGAGAGCAAAAAAGGTGAAAGTTGCCAGGCCTTCCTAAGGCTGTGGCCCAGAACTGCCACAGTGTCACTTTGCCCACATGCAGTGGGTTAAAGTGCATCCCAGGCCCAGCCCAGCTTCAAGGGAAGTTACTGCACAAGGTCGTGAGTACTGTGAGCTGTCCCCTGGGGCCATCACATTACACTCTGCCACATACCACCACACGCTCACTCTGCCCCAAGTGAGGTCCATCTGGAGCAGACGTATTTGCCAGTGTTGGGGAAGCCTCTTGCTCATCCCCCCTGCACTGTTCCCGGGCCTGAGTCTGCTGCTGAGATTCGGTTTTCTGCCCTCACAGTGTACACCCTGAAGGAACGGTGCCTCCAGGTTGTGCGCAGCCTAGTCAAGCCTGAGAACTATAGGAGACTGGACATCGTGAGATCCCTCTACGAAGATCTGGAAGACCACCCAAATGTGCACAAAGACCTGGAGCGGCTGACACAGGAACACATTGAAAATCAGCGGATGGCCCAGGAGACTGAAGGGTTGGATTGAAATTTGCACCCCTCGGTCTCAGCTTTGGACGATCTTGATCTAGATATAGGACTGGTCACTCACTCTCGGCTTCAAGGTGTCTCATCCTTGGAGTAAAAATGCTCCATTGTTTGAAAGAAAGTTAACTGAGCTCACTGGGCATTGTGCTTTTAAGGGCAAAATGTAATTTAATGCCTCCCCCTTCTTGAAGTATTTATCAAGGGAAGGTAGTTGCATTTTTGCCTCCTCGTGAGTCCAGAAAGTTTTCGTGTAAGGACTTCAGTGTGAGTAATTCAGTGAGAATCGCAGCCTATTCTTAAATTGTGAGAAAACAGTGGCATCTGCTTTCTAGTGCTGTATTGTGGTTGGTGATGTGTCCACCTCCGGCTCGGAGAGACCAAGGTGTCCTTGAGCCCGGACAGACCCCAGTGCCTCGCACATCCTGAGCCTTCAGTCAGTGTTTGTTGAATGAACAAACTAGTGGATACTTGGGGAGAAAGTGTTTAGAAGTCTTGACATCTTTTTTTTTTTGAGGTGAGGAGGGTAGTGGGGACCTTAAAGTGTGTACAAAAAACACATGTTTTAAAGGGAATCATTTTTCTAGAGAGCAGTTTTTAAAATTTTCTAAATTTTGCGCTTCTCTTGGTCCACTGTTGCTGCAGGGCCATTTTATTTGTTTTTAAACTGGGATTAGCTTTCTGTAGTTCTCGTGATGATAGCTTTTTTGAAACCTGATATCTACACAGAAGATAGGAGAAAACAGCTGTCCCCTGGTTTCATCATAGTATGAAGGAGCTACCCCTCTAAATAGGTTTTTGCCAAGTGTGGGTATTACTGTTTCTTTTTGTAAACCCATGACATTTTGCTTGGTTTAGCAGTTTTCATCAGGCAGGATCTGGTGACACTGCACCTGACGGGAGGAGAGGACGAAGCCGTCCAGCCTCTGGGAGGTTACTGCTAACACGCGGTAGATTCAGAGAGTAGCGTGGAATGCTTTCTAGTTTTATACGTGTACAAATCCTTTCATATGTGCTGGACTGAAAGTCATTAACTCAAATTCAATATTTCAGTCAGGCATCCTTTTTCGGTAACTAACAGTTAAAAAAAAAAAAACAAGAAACCCCCCCGACAAAACTCCCCAGTAGAGAACATTTTGAAAAAGACACAAAAATAAAGGGAAGAAAAAAATTCCAAGTAGGTACACTACTTAAATACAACCACTAACTTGACATTTTGAACTTTCAGCCTTTTTTAGGGCTTTTGGTTGGCTTGGTTTTACATAGTTGAGATCATACTGAATATACAGTTTTTGTATTCTACTTTCTCATTTAACTTTATAACTTAAATATTTTTCCATGATGTTATTATAAGCTCTTCATAGACATGAGTACAGCCTTCCTTTTATAAATAATGTTGGGATATTTCTTGGCATCTTTATTAGTTCCTGTGCTCTGATATCAGAGTGAAGTGAATGCAGCAAATGCCTTACAGTTTTCCCACCTAATCTTACTCTCCTCTTCCAACATGCAGCAGATAAGTTGTCTTTTTGTTTTTTCTTTTTTTTCAGCCCATGGTTGTGTTCATTCCGTGACACACCTCTCATCTTTCTGTTGAATTGCCGGGTAGGGAGGAAGGAATGCTGGCATACGAGACAGCCACATGGGTTCTCAAGTGCATAGGATGGGAGATTTAAGGAGGTTGGCTGGTGCTGGATTAGTTCAACGTTGGTTTGATTATTATTTTTTTAACCTGTCTCTGTGTCAAAGTGAGAGTTCATGTTCCTGTTAAAACATGTAGTTCGAGTACTGTATTTTTTGTGTTGTCCAAGGAAGACTGAAAACCTGTAGCATGTATGTATTCTTTTGAAATCTTATGAATGTATTAAATGTATTGCTCTTAAGAGACTGTTTGAGCTCATCTATTTTGAGTTAAAAAGGAAAAAAAAAAGCTTTTCTTGGATACATTAAAAGGTGTTGAGTAAAGGAAATAGGGTGTGGTGGTGCGTTTAGCCGGGCTCTTGTCTCTCTTGGAAAGGTGTGAGGCCATGTTTGTTGAAAGGCTTAAGGTGGGGCAGAGTGGGGGGGGGGTGAAAAACACAATCTAGCTTTATTTTCTGACCCTTATCTTTCCAACCTAGATTATGTAAAGCTTTGCTTCTTTTAGCTTTATTTTTCTTGTAAAAATGAAATATCACTGTAAAAAAATTTAAGCACTACAGAAAAGTGTTAAGAAGGAAAGCCATTCACATTGGGAATTAAGTTTTTTTTTTTTCCCCAGGAGAATAGAACCAACTTTAAAAGACACTTCTCTAGGGTATAGCTCAGTGGTAGAGTGCCTGCCTAGTATGCACAAGGTCCTGGGTTCCATCCCCGGTAACTCCATTAAAAAAATAAGAATAGAAAAGACACCTCCCTGAAGAACATATGCAGACGGCACCTAAGCATATGAAGATGCTCCACATCATATGACATCAGGGAAATGTAAATTAAGACAATAGTGAGACACCAGTATTCACCTTTTAGCGCGGCTCAGTCTCAGCTGGAATGCACCTCACATTCGACAGCAAGGGGATGCATTCACATAATACCAATTCTTTAGTGCGCTCGGCACTTTACAGTTTATCCCAAGAATTTGGGGGTCTGTTTAAGCTCCATAGGAATCCTTCAGAGTGGGTGGGGCAGTGCCCAATTTACAAAAGAAAAACTGCAAATTGACTCAAAGAGCTGGGCAGTGGACCCATATCCCCATAGGACCCCAAGGCAAGTGGGAGCTCTTTTCAGTAATATCCATGGCGGCAACCATTTTTCAAATACACTCTCTGTGCAGGGAAGACTCTGTCTAATTGATTTGATCAATATTTGATGGATCCCTGATAAATCAAATCAGTTTATAATTGTATAGTTTGATCTAATCCACTTCTCTCACTCACAACTCTACGCAGTAGGCATGACCAGTCCCATGTTAAAGATGTGGTAAGCGAGGCTTGGGAAGTGAAATGAGTTGTCCAGGGTCACCAAGCCTGTTAGTGGCACAGCTGGGACTTGGCCCCAAGGCGTCTTACTTTGATTTCAGTTTCCTTCTTCTGCAGCCACGCTCCATAGTTGATGTTCACAGCTGCAGAGAGATGCTCTAGGTGCTTATCTGTCCTGGATGATGTTGCCTCACTTCTTGGAACCCATTTACTTCTGTGTAAAAAGAGGATAATAATATTTCTAGCACAGGCTTATGAAAATTACATAAAATGATTTATGCAAAGCACACTGTGGGTGTAGATAAATGGTAGTTATTGCATGAAAGAGGCGTTTGTAGCTAATGGTCGGACTAATTGGGTTCAAATCCCAGCTCTGCTACTTTGTACTACTTGTATGACTGTAGGCAAGTTATTGGACCTCTCTGTACCTCAGTTACCTCATCTGTAGAGTGGGGATAACAATAGGTCATTGTGAGGAGTAAGTAAAATAATCCTGAAGTCTGCACAATATAAATGCTCAAGAAATACTAAAGATTACGTTCTCCTCCTACTCTATTCAATAATCCAGTTTGCTGCTCAGGTCCTCTTACCATATTCTGCTTTCCCTCAATAATATTCATCACTTTGTAAGACAATGAATAATGCCACTCCCACTGTCTTTTATGATATAATACTTTTATTCCCAAACATTATTCATAACCTTCTATAGTACTAAGTTATTGACTTATTTAGCATTTTTATTGCTTATTATGTGTCTCCCTCCAGGGCAGGGATTTTGTCCTTTTTTCTTCAGAGGGTCCCCCAGCACCTAGAACAGTGCCTGGCACATATGAGCTGCTCGATAAATATTAGCCATTATAATCACAGTCTATCCTGACCACCCTGTTTAATAGAGTCCTCCCCGGCTCGCTCTGAACTCCTGATTCCCCTTAAAGAACTTTCCTTTTTCATTTTCACAGTAGCACTTACTACCTTTCAGCAGTCTCTGTAACTTACTTAATATATTTATTATTTATTGCTGGTCCCTCCCCCCAGCCCCGTCTAGATTAAGTCCCATGAAGACAAGGACTTTTGTAAGTTTTCTCCACTTACACATCTCCCCACACCTAGAAGAGTGACTGACACATAGTAGTTAAATAATAGGCTATCTGTTGAATGAGTTATAGGTGGCAGAGGGCCAAAAGCCCTGGAAGTGGAGACAGAAGATCTTTTGGGACTGTCGCGGAATTTCCGTATGGTCTTTTTTTCTTTCTTTTTCCGTGTGGTCTTAAACGTGTTCCCCCGCCCTTCTTCGCCCTAGTTTCCGCTCGCAGCTCTGACCCTCTGGGTTTCGCAGCCGCTGGGTCCAGCCGGCCGGGAGGCGTCGCGCCCCTGGTGTCCGCTGGGGGGCAGGGGCGCGCAGGGCCGGCCCCGCCCACTTCCCGGCGGCCGGCGTGGGTGGGCGCACCCGCCAGGCTGTACAGAAGCCGAGTCGCGCCGCGTCGGACGCAGTAGCCGGCCCGCCTGCCCGCCGGCCCTCGGAGCCCGACCATGTCCTGCTACATCTACCAGCTGCCCGCCTGGGTGCTGGACGACCTGTGCCGCAACATGGACACTCTGAGCGAGTGGGACTGGATGCAGTTCGGTGAGTGGGTCCTCCTGCCACCCGCCAGGCTCCCTCCCCGCCTCTGTTTAAGTGGGTCCTGATCCGAGGGGCTCTGTTGCTGCCGTCCTGGACTTGGCCCTCGCTGTGTGCCCTCGGGCAGGCACTGCCCGCTCTCTGAAGCCCAGTGTGGTCGTCTGGAAGGGGTTAGGTGATCTTGAACGGCTTCTGCTGTTACTCTGTCGCTAAGTAATGACGGGCTCGACCTCGCTGTTCACAGTAAAGCTTAAAATAATAGCTATCAACTGTGACTGCGTGCTTACTGTTGATGTAAGCACCTGACACGGATTGTCTCCTTTAATTCCCACAGGAGCCTGAAAAGTTTTTCTCTCTCCCTATCTTACAGACTTCGAAGCGGATTTAGAGAGGCAGTCACTTGGGGCGAGAGGGGCAGGACGTGGCGTTACTAAGTGGCGGGGTGGGATTTGAACCCCGACTTCTGGCCCCGCCAGAACGTCTTCCTGTATATAGCGTGTTGGCCCTTAATGATTGGCTGAGGACTTGGGATCGGGGGTGGGGGTGGGATCGGGGGTAGGGGGGGTGGGATCGGGGGTAGGGGGGGTGGGGGGCTGCGCGCTGCGCGTGTGGTCCTCGGGCGCCCAAGCGGAGATCTGTATTCCAGGCTCCACCACATCCCAGCTGGTGGCTTTTGGCAAATTGCCAATCTCTCTGAGCCTCAGCTTAATCTATAAACTGGAGGTGGTTGTGAGGAATCAGAACTGTATAAAAAACACCTGATACGTATGTGTCAGAGGTTCTTGTAAGTAATAAGGAGGTGTTAACAATGATCATCCTTGTTTTAGGTTTTAAGTCAATGTGACTGGTGCCACTTTGTTTTTAAAGTAATATCTATATTTTCTTTAAAATTGAGATTATGATAGATACCATTTGTATAAGGAGTATATAATACATATGTACAGTGGAAAGAGTAGTAATAAAATAAACGTGTGTGTTATCCATCCAGTTTGAGGCAGTAATATGTATTTTAACCTAATCTTTCTCAACCAGGGGCAGTTTTGCCCCCTTAGGGAACATTTGCCGATATCTGGTCTGGAGACATTTCTGAATGTCATAACTTGGGGGATGTAATGGGTAGAGGCCAAGAATGTTCCAAACATCCTACAATGCACAAGACAGCCACTTCCACAAAGAACTGTCCAGCTCAAAGTGTCAGTAGTGCTGAGGTGAAGAAACCCTGCTTTAAACTAGTAACAAAAATAATACATCCTTATCGCAAAATACTGTGGGAAACGAAGATTAGCTCAACCTCTAGGACTCAGGGATAATCATTATACTATTTGGATGCTAATAATAATAACAACAGCAACTGCTAACATGTATTGGATTCTTACGTGTGCCAGCAGGTGCGAGCTGTCTTATTCCTTCTAGTCTTTTTTCCTAAACATTTTTATGTGCATACATTTCCCCCAAATCATATCATTTTGTACTTTCCACTAGCCTGCTTTTTTCACTTAAAATATATCACAATTATTTCTCCTTGCCAAGCAATATTTTTTAGCAACATGGAGTTAGGTTTTTGTTTTCAGTATGTATTTTTATTAACTTTTTAATGGAAGAAACAACAGATGAACTAGGTCACATGATGTAAATCATGCCCCTGGGACAGAGGGGAAGGTGACTGTCTTTCCCAACCCTGATCCTCAGCCTCCCTTTCTGTCCCTGCAGAGACAGTCCCTGCTAACACTTCAGGGTACCTCTGAGAATGTCTTTCGCCACCTGATTTTCTAGACTGCACTGTATACCTTTGCTCGGATAATCTGTGATTTAACTACTTTAAATGTTTCCTGGGCTGTGGACAAATTTTGTATAAGAGACTTGCTCGAGTTTTTTCCCTGTTGGACTCAGTTGCGAAGGCCAGAACAACTTCTGTTCCTAGGAATATTAATTAATTAATTAACAGGGAGAGGTAATTAGGTTTCTTTAAGTATTTTTTAAATTAATTTTTAAAGTTTTATTTTTTAGTGGAGGTACTGGGGATTGAACCCAGGACCTTGTGCATGCTTAGCACATCTATGACTTTTTTTTTTTTTTTTAACAAACAGCTTTATTGGGATATAATTTAACTACCATGTAGTTCACCCATTGAAAATATATAATTCAATGACATTTAGTATATGCAGATTTGTACATCCATCTCCACAGTCAATCTTAGAACATTTTCATTATCTGCACCCCTTAACCATCCCTGCCAACACTCCCATAGACATCTCCCATTTCCCACAGCTTCAGGCGTTGCCTGTCCTGGACGTTTCAGATAAATGGAATCATACAGTATGTACAAAAGTCACAGTCTTTGTGACTGACTTCTTTCATTTAGCATGTTTTCAAGGTTCATCCATGTTGTAGCATCATCAGTGGTTAATTTCTCCATGATTCCAGTGGATGGATGTATTGCACGTTATTCATTGGTCAGTTGAGGGACCTCTGGGTTCTTTCCACTTTTTGGCTATGATGAATAATGTTCCTTTGCACATTTGTGTACAAGTTTTTGTGTGGCTGTATGTTTTCATTTCCCTTGGGTGGACACCTAGGAGGGGAATTACTGGGTCACATGGTAACTCTATGTTTAACATTTTGAGGAACTGCCAGTAGATTTTCTGAAACTCAAGTACCATTTTACGTTCCCACCAGCAATATCCGAGGGTTCTCCACGTTCCTCCCCTCAGCACTTGTTATTGTCTGTCTTTCTGAGTCCAGCCCTCCAAGCAGGTATGAGTGGTTTCTCGCTGTGGTTTTGATTTGCATTTCCCTAATGACTAATGATGCTGGGCGTCTCTTCATGTGGATTCGTATATCCTCTGTAGGGACCGCCTCTGACTCCTTAAGCCCTGGAGACACCAGAATTGCTCAAGGTCCTCAGAGGCCTTCCATTGTGATAGAGGCTCTAATCCACATTCCTCCCGGGCCTGCACCATCTGGCGCAGTCTGAGCCCCACCGACTTCTGACTTCCTCCCACACCCCACACCGTCTTGCTCACCTTCTCCAGCCACAGTGCCTCCTTAGACCAGACTCAGGGTCTTTGAACTTGGGTGTTCCCTCTGTCTAGGACATTTTTCCCTGTGGGCTTTCCATGGCTGGTTTTCTAGTCTCTATTCGTTTCTTCTTGCTGCTGTAACAAATGACCACAAATTGAATGGTTCAAAAACAGCCATTGTTGCATTATGATTCTGGAAGTCAGAAGTCCTAAAATCAAGGTGTTGACAAGGCTCCAGGGGAGAATCCATTTCCTTGCCTTTACTGGCCTCTAGAGGCGGCCTGTGGCCCCTCCTCCACCTTCAGAGACAGCAGGGTGGCATCTTCAGATCTCTCTCTGACCTCTGCTCTGTCATCATTGTCTCTGAATCTGACACTCCTGCCTTCCTCTTTTAAGGACCCTTGGGCTCACTACAGTCATCTAGGAGAATCTCATCTCAAAATCCTGTTTCATGCCATCTGCAAAGTCCCTTTTGTCACATACAGTACCATATTCACAGGTTTTGGGGTTTAGGACACTGACGTCTATGGGGGGGCCGTAGTCTTTCAGTTCTCAGTTCACATGTCACCTTGTTTGCTGGGCCGACCTTGCCTACCCTCCCACACCCCCACCGTTTATTCTTTATCTCATCACAGCGTTTTATTTCCTTCATTCCTTTTAATGTGCTTTGACCTTGGCCCTTATTTGTTTATGTCTGTCTAGAACATAAGCGCCACGAGGGCAGGGGCATTACCTGTCTAGTTCACTCCTATGTTCCCAGTGCAGCGGCCGGCCAGTGGGCAGACACTCAGTGTCACTTGAATGAATGATGGGCTGAGGGATATTAGAACGGTGAGGACGCGGGCTTGGAGCCCATGGTTGGCCAGCTCTCCATTCTGGGATGGGGATCACCAGGCTGGGAGCCAACCGGGGCCCCCAGTTAGCAGCTCCTTGCCAAGTCACAGTGCCCTCTGGTTTCTGTTCAGCAGAAGTGACTGTGATTGACCTTCCTGTCCTAAAGAATATTGGGTTCTGTGAGTCACTGTTGAAGAGATGGGCCCTTAGGGCTGATTGTGCCACTGCGGAGTCGGAGTCGGGGTGGAGAGATCCGTAAAGAGATTGAGAAAATCACCCAGCCGCAGATACGCCTGCTCTTTGAATTTGATCGTTGTTGACAGATAACGCGGCTGCCTCCTGTGCATTTCCCTGTGATTGCGGCTGGATCTGTTTTTGCCCCTGGAGGAAAACAGGCTTCTCACAGCTTCACTCACCCCAGGTCTGGGACCCCAGGTGTGTTCTGGGGGGCCCTGGGCCAGAGGTTCCTTTGTTGGATGGCCCCCCATCTTGCTCTCTCACACATGTACTGCCTTTGTACACAGCCCTGCTTTGTCCCTGCCCAGCCATGTGACTTCGGGCAGGTGACTGCCTCTCTCTGACTCATTAGTTTCCTCATCTGTAAAATGGAGATGAGTTCCTGAGAGGCTTAGGGGACAAGATGCTCTCCTTTTTCCTCAACCAGGGAGGAGTCCAGTTGGTCCGGACAAGGGGTGTGTCACCTGAGGGCGGGTCATCTCAGGAGGCTGTGCTCTGCAGGTCTTTGAAGATGGGCAAGGTTTTTCTACCGCGTGCTGCAGAATTCAGGAGCTCAACCCTGGAGGGATGTTCATGTGTTGTTGACCATCGGGGATAAAAGCAAGTTTTCACAGAGTGTAGATGGTTTAACAGCTGCAGCGAGCATTTACATCACACATATGTTATTCTGTACATATAACTAATCCAGTCCTCGCAGCAACCTCGAGGTAGGCGCTGCTGTGTCCTCGTTTGCAAATGAGGAAACTGAGGCACAGAGAGAGGGGAGGGCCTTCCCCAAGCACCTGGCAACTAGTAACAGAGAGAAGATTTAACCCAGGCCTCAGAATCTGGGATCTGGGCCCTCAACCACCATTGCACCACCCTGCTAACATAAGCACATATTTTTATATCTACTAAAAAGTCTGAAAGATTGGAAACAAAAGTATAAAAGTATAAAAAGATTCTTTTCTTGGAGTCTTCCAAGTAGGGACTTGGATTTTCTCCCATTTTCCAAGTGTTCTGTGATGACCAGGTGTCACTTATGCGTGTGGACTCAGCAGGGCCCTTGGCAGTGACTCGCCTCCTCCAAGGTATCTTGTTTCCACACTGTTTTAAGAGTCTTGTTGAATGCTGACAGGTCAACACCTTAAGAGATGTCACTTTCATGGAGCTAAAATGTCCACAGCGCAAGCCCCTCAGTTTAATTCCTGTTTCCCCTGCGTTGCCTTGAGGGAAGTGCAGCCCACGGAAGTGGGGGCCGCGGTTGGGTTCCCACTGGCACGGTGGGGACCCCGGAGGCCGCCCTGGGCTTCTGCTCTTCCCATGACAACAGGCCGCCTCCTCCCAGAGCTTTGTGTGCAGGGAGTGGGGGGATGGGAAGGGATTCCACTTCCTGCCACTCTTTTCTCTCTGCCACTGGGAGCAGCCCCTGACCCAGCTGACATCACTTCCCACTGACCAGGAACCTGGCCTGGGGTTTCCAGTGACTGAAGTTGCAACTGGAGAACTTTCCATTCCTAACAGGCCACTTCTCCCAGAGGCTTCCTCTCTGCAGGAAGCTGTCACAACTGTCCCCTTTCCTCCAGATGGACAGGGATTGTGCAACACGATGGTGCCACTCCCTGGTTCTGGCTCTTCCCTGGTGTCCTGGTGTCCGTGGCTCTTAGGATCAGGTCCAGACTCTGTAGCCCAGCGTTTGCGGGCCCCTTCATTACATGGCCTTGGGCTTCGTCTCCTGCCTCCTCTTCCCCACTCAGTTCCCTCTTGTTTGTATTTTTCAGACAGAAAACTCCATGGGCTTCTGGTTTACTCATCACTCTGTCCCTGGGGCTTGTCACAGGCCGCGGCACCACAGCGCTCAGTGGTGTTTTGTCAAGTGAAGGTGTGACTTGACGTTCACATAGTTATCTGCTCCATGATTTCTGATATCCTGGAACTGAAGCATGAATACTTTATTTCTACTTTAGAAAAATAATGCCTCCCTCACGTCAGGAAACTTGGCAGAATACTATGTGACCATTCAGAATGCCATTAACGAAGAGCTCGTACCAACCCAGCCAATGCTTATGGTATAACATTAGCAAATAAGAACTGGATGCACAAGCTTCCTTGCAGTCTGGCAACAGCCCCCTCCAGGACCACACCTGGGTGTGTTGGGGAGAGTTTTAGAAAGGGGAAGTGCCCTCGTGGGATGCTGTGTAACTTAGTAGTTTTTTTCCCTGCATTTTTGCAAGTTTTCTTTCGTGAACAACCATTAATTTTATAATAAAAAATAAAGAAATTCATTTTAGTACTACCAGCGGTAGACCCCTGCAAGTGGTACAGTGCTTCAGAGTGGGCAGTGCTTTTAGGGCCGTGCCTCCCTTGCTCCTTGTAACAGTTCTGTGAGGATAGTGGGCCACGAGTTCGTTCATTCATTCGTTCGTTCATATCCCTATTCCAGGGCTGGGGCTTAAGGGTGAAGGGAATGAGACACCCAGGGCAAAACTTAAGGAGGCACCTACTCTCTGGCTGCTACCAGTGCTGGATCAGCCTTGAGAGTCAGCACCTCCTTAAATTTTGCCCCTCCAGCCTCACCGTGGTCCTGGCTCTGCCCCAACTCTGTGCCAGAAACCCTTCTCTGTTCTGGGGATCTAACAGTGAATGGACAGATGAAACTCCCTGCCTGCGTGGGGCTTCTGTTCTGGAAGGGAAGGCAGGCACAGTTCTATACCCTCCGGTAGAGTCGAGGACACTGAGGCTCCCACCCCACCGACTTGCCCATAGCAAATAAGCAGCTAAAGCTCAAAGTCCCTGAGCCTCTCGTCCAGTGGTCTTTCTCTAAGTCTTGTGTGGCAGCCAAGTTGATACTTACATTCAAGTGTGAGTGTGCCGGTCCCTGCAGGTATTAAATGGAATCAGCGTTATGATTTGGGCCGCCTGTGGCCCTCAGCTCATGGTGGAATTTCAGGTATGGTGGGGGCAGCTTTGTTATGGGCAGAGCCAGGCTAGCATGGTGACCGTCTGGTGAAGGGGCTGCCCTTCCGACTCTCAGCAGACCCTGTCACTTGCCTTCCAGCCTCCTACGTGATCACAGACCTGACCCAGCTGCGGAAGATCAAGTCGATGGAGCGGGTGCAGGGTGTGAGCATCACGCGGGAGCTGCTCTGGTGGTGGGGCATGCGGCAGGCCACCGTGCAGCAGCTGCTGGACCTCCTGTGCCGCCTGCAGCTCTACCGCGCCGCCCAGATCATCCTGAACTGTGAGTCACCAGCGTCCCCCGCGCGGCTGGCCCTGAGCACATTTCAGCGTGAGCTGCGCTCTCTGGCCTTAACACCTTTTTTAATCTTAAGAAAAATTTGAATGAAATGATTTATCATCCAAATAAGAAATCAGTAATGGTGGTTACCCCTGGGGAGAGCAATTGGGCGGCCAGGGAACAAGGTGTGGGAGACAGACTCTACTATAAGTCCTTTGGCACCTTTTAAATTTTGGTTCTCTAGTCTAAAAATCAATCAGTCAATCATTAATAATAAAATAGCTATAACAAAAAAAATTCAGGAAAATCTACAGTGAAAATTATTTACAGCCTCATCCTATTTCCCAATTTTGCATCCCAAGAGGGAACCACTATTAACAATTTCTTGTCTATCCTCCTGGAAATGTTCTGTGCGCAGGCAAACGTCTATAAGTATCTACAACCCTTTTTAATACAGATAGTAGACAGTACACCATGCACTGGGCTGTACCCTTCATTTTCACCTAGCAGTCGACCTTGCAGATGGTTTCGTATTGACATGTTCTTTCAACAGCTGCATTGTGTTCCTTTGACAGATAAACCGTGATTTATTCACTGCACCTCCTACTGATAGGTGTCCAGTTTCTTTCTAGCCTCCTGTACACAGTGTTGTGATGTGTACCTTTTTGCTCACATGTGAATCTAGCTGTATGATGGTTTTCCAGCACTGGAATGGCTGGATTGAAGTTTTGTGTATTTTCAGTTTTGATTGCTGTCAATATCAAATTGCCCTCCTGCAAGGGAGTATGACCATGATGGGAACGTACTTAGCAGGTTATAAACAAAACCTTCCTACCTCGAAGGGTGGCTGTGACATTGAAGAAGGAGAACATGTCAAGTGCCTGGTGTTGAGCAGGTGCTCAGCAGAGGCAGGGGGATGGAGGTCTGGTTACCTCCACCTTAGCTCCCACTCCCCGTAGCCCCAAAGAGACCCCTTCAGTGTTGGGCAGGAGTTGGGCTTCTCACTGGCACTTACTGTCCAGAGCCCCTGCCCAGTGCCTGGTGCTGTATGAGGTCCTGGAACACAGGTGGGCAAAGCAACAGGTCCTCTGCCCTCATGGAGAGCATGGTCAGGAGGAGACAGTCAGTAGACAGGAAAACAAGTGAAAACTCCAAGTTGGGGAGTCTCCTAGAACACAGTGGTCATGGAAGGCCAGTCTGAGGAAGTGACGTTGGAGGAATGGAAAGAAGACAGCCATGTGAAGAGTTGGAGAGCCCAGGGGGAAGGGAACAGCATGTGCAAAGGCCCTGGGGTGCTGAAGGAACTAGCTAAATGTGGTGTGGGAGGTAGAGAGCAAGCCATTCAGAGCCCCAGAGGCCTTGGGAAGACCCTGTGGGCCCTGGAGTTGTCCTGTCTGGGGTTCCTGAGCTGGGAATGACTTGGCTGAACCAACAGACCCCAGTTCAGCACCTGTCTGCCTGTACCTCAGGCCTTCTGGAATCAGGGAGGGCTTCCAGGAGGAGGGTTGGGGGCTTAGATACCTCCACCCTCAGAGATAAATCAGGGGACATCAGGGTGGCCCTGCAGGTGGGGACCTGCTCAGACCACATGGTACATTGGTTGGTGTGACCGATCCTCATCCTCTGTAGCTGCATGCAGATCCTGACTCTGGCCTGTCTGCATCCCCAGAGCCCAGCCCGTGGTAGATGCTGACAATTGATTATTGAGTGGATGTACCTTCAAACATTTTTCATGCTTTGAGAGAATTAGTGATAAACTCTTAATATGTTCAAAAAGAGATGAGGAGATTTGTGCCCACCCCCGGATGCCAGAGAGAGAAAGTGGGGGCGGTATGGAGGGGGGGAATGGGAAAGCTGCTGCGTCAGGTGCAGTCAGAATGAAGGGGCCGGACCTCCCACCCAGGCCACTTTGGGCAGGGGGACTCCAGTTTTGTCCCTGCTGGGCACTGGGATGCTGCCGGGGTGTCCCAAGGTTGGGGAGTAAGGAAGTACTGGGGATTGAGACATAGGCCTCTTGATGGACACGCCAACTTGCCATTGACGTCAGAACCCGGCTGTTGACTAATTCTGAACATATTCTTAATGATTTGAGGTCAGCACACAACACGGTGCCAGATTCAAAGAAGCACACTCATTGCAGCGTGACACTGTTTTCAGCTGACACTGACTGGGCACTTTTGAGATGTCAGGCACTGAACTGCGAGCTTGGCTCCTCCTGGCTGCCCCTCAAGGTGGGTGCTCTAAGGAACCCCTTCTCCCCCCGAGGACGCTGAGGTCAGGAGTGGCTCAGTGCCTCCCCAAGGGCACGGGTGGAGACGGAGGGCACACCCTGGCGCGCCTCGTGCTTCACTTTTCTCACAGGAACTTCACTGAATGCACTGCTTGGGCTTCCAGGAAATAGTGATATTTGATCGTCAACCTCTCTTCTTAGAACTTCACTCACGTCCCAGCTTTCCCGTTCCAGCCCCCTCTAACCTTGCAGGCCCGTGAGGCTCTACCTTGCTTCCTGAAACCTCTCTTCTCTGCCGCTTAGCCTTGCTGAATTAAAATCTAGCCTGAGAAAGAGAGAGAAAAGCCGGTTTCCACATCCATATCTTTCCTTTGGGGAGTTTGTGTTTTCGCTATCGCTTTCAGTCCTCAGGCAAGACACTTCCCCTTTCTGTATCTTGGTTTTTGTTTTTTTTTTTCCCATTAGGGAAAAAAGTGCCATAAATCTTGATCACTTTTTGAAAGTGAATATGGAGAGCATCTGTGAAGCATGTTAAGTTTCTGTTACTCCAGCCGGTCAGTTTTCCCTTCCCTAATTGTGACAGTGGTTTGACCTTAATTTGTACTTACTTGCTGAAGGTTGTTTATGAGATTGCTCAGCTGTTCCCAGCAGTTTGAGAACCTGGCTTCTGCTCACCTCTTTTTTTGTTTTTTAAATGGAGATACTGGGCACTGGACCCAGGACTTCATGCATGCTAAGCGTGTGCTCTTCCACTAAGCTGTAAAGAGCTGTAAGACTAGGTTTGAATAAAACAGAACTTGAAAACCACACCACTAAAAGCCCCAGATATAAAATGATGTCCTCAGAGAACTGTGACTCTAGGTAATACAGGCTTTCTGAAGGCTGTGTCTGAACCGAACCGAAGGGCGGTGTGTGGGGTCCACTGGCGGCCACATGTGTGTCCAGTCACTTGAAATGATGCCCTGTGGGTGGCTGCTGGTCCCATTGTGTAGAGAGCTGGTCCTGTGGGTCTCTGTTCCTTGACATTTTCTTGACAATTTGTCAGACATTCAGTGCTATAAGAATTAGAATAAATTAGTACAGAAGGGTTACCTTTCCTTCCGCTGGCAGATCGGCTTGCCAAGGCCAACCCTTTTTACTCTTTTAGCTGTTTCTTGGTAGTTTCCTGTATTAGCATCCCAGGTTCACTGCTGTTACTAAGGGCAGACGACAGGGACTTAAATAAGACAGATGTTTATTTCTCTCTCCTGTGACAGTCCAAGCTGCCCAGGGCTGATACGGTAACTCCATGGTGTTGAGGACCAGGTTCTTTCTTTCTCATTGCTCTGCCATCTGGGACACCTGGCTGTCAGCCCGTACCTGAGTGGCTACCCCATACCTGCCCAGGTGCAGTCCAGCCGACAAGAAGAGTGTGGTCCCTCGGAAGCTGCCATTGGCCAGGGCTGGTCACATGATCACACCTAGTTGCAAGGGAGGCTGGGAAATGGACTCTTGAACTAGTAGGCTCTGTGCACAACTAAAGCATCTATTACTCTAGAAGCGGGTGGATAAATGTTGGAGGGACAGCCGTCTTCCTACAGGCCTCCCTTTGGGCCACCCAAATATCTGTATACCCACTTCTTCCCACACACAAGACATGCTCACCCTTCCCCCAAGGTTCCAGAGCAGTTCCTTCCTTTGCTCAGGGCCCAGGCTCAGTGAGTGATGGGTAGTCTTGCGTCAGCCCCAGATGATCTGGTACGTCTCCCCCAAAGAGAAGTTATCACCCGCCTCCCCCAGCACACCCAAAGTTCAACGGTGAAATCCAAACAGGAAGCCACAATCAGAACTCCCATTTGAAATGAGAGGCAAGCTGCAGTTACTTGTCTGTAGGAGCCGACAAATCTGGCTGAGCAACAGTTGTAAAAAGTCCCTTCTGGGAGGGGAGACATTTCCTTTGCTTGGTCCCTCTGACAGCCCTTTGTTCTTCTCAGCCAACCAGTGATTCTCCAGGTGTGTTCCCCGGACTTCTCAGCATCAGCATCACCTGGGAACTTGTTAGAAATGCAGGTTCTTGGGCCTTACTCATCTGTGGGTTCAGCAACTCCAGGGGTGGGGTGGGGTGGGGTGGGGTGGGGTGGGAGGGCCCGAATCTCCCTGCAGGAGATTCAGATGCAGTAGAAGGCTTAAGAATCACTGCCCTGACACCTGGTTCTCTGACTTCTGCCTCTGTCCTGGGGGATGGGGTGGGCATGGGGGGAGCTTCCCTGTTCCCTGTTCTCGGTGGCCTCATCAGAAGTGGGAACTGGAGAGTCTGACCTTATGGAGGGAGCGACACGGCTTTCACAGCGCACTTCCTGCTGGGGGAGGGTATTGGGGGGCCTGAGAGGGGCTCTGAGGTCAAATAATGGCCAGTTTTTGTCACACCAGGCCTGTGGTTTCCCAGGCAATACAATTCTCTCAGAATGCTAGAAGCTTCTGGTCTCTCTTGGCTTCTAATCTGTTCTTTCTGTGATACCCACAGCTAACGATCTAGCCTAGACAGTTTAGTTCTTAACGCTGAGAGATTTGATCTCTCACTCAGTGCCCAGTGTGTCCAGCCTGCCCCGTCTCTCCTCTTGATGTCACGTGTGTACCTGGGGCCTGTCTGGAGGCCACCTGAAAGAGGAACTTGGGTGGGATGGAAGCACTCTTGTTTTTTGGTTTGTTTGTTTGTTTGTTTACCTTTTAAAAAATATATTTTTATCGAAGTATAGTCAGTTTACAATGTTGTGTATATTTCTAGTGTACAGCACAATACTTCGGTCATATAGTAACATACATATATTCATTTTCATATTCTTTAACCATAAGTTACTGTAAAACATTGAATATAGTGCCCTGTGCTATACAGTATAAACTTGTTTATCTATTTTATATAAACTAGTTAGTATCTATAAATCTTGAACTCCTAATTTATCCCTTCCTACCGCCTTCCCCCACTGGTAACCATAAGTTTGTTTTCTGTGACTGTGAGTCTGTTTCTGGTTTGTAAATAAGTTTGCCTTTTTTTCCTCCATTCCACGTATGAGTGATATATATGGTATTTTTCCTTCTCTTTCTGGCTTACTTAGAATGGCGATCTCCAGCTCCATCCATGTTGCTGTAAATGGCATTATTTTATTCTTTTTTATGGCTGAGTAGTATTCCACTATATAAATATACCACAGCTTCTTTATCCAGTCATCTGTTGATGGACATTCAGGTTGTTTCCATGTCTTGGCTGTTGTAAATGAAGCACTCTTGTTTTGAGTCTTGCCTCTGGCTCTGGGTCTGGGAGAGAACCCCTGCTGAGTTCATTCGTGGACTGAGAAACGTGGACTGGCGATTAGAAAGGTTAGGACCATTGCCTTACCTCCTGCTGGGGCTGTCTCTTCAGAGCTCCTAAAATGGAGTTTCTCAGTCAACTTGGGTTGTCAACCACAGGCCAAGAGTCTTTCTTCCCAGCTCTGCTTGTGCACAGTCTAGCGCCACTGGAGTTCTCTCTTTTGTTGGAGACTCCTGAAGAAGAAGCCACATACACCAACATTTAGAACATCTTCAGCTTCTCCCCTTGGTGTTACAGGTGTTTTTAGTGCACAGACCACCTTCCGAGGGTCGCAGGTGACAGTTTTTGCTTTGATGTGAGAAGAGTAACCAGCGTTCCAGCCTGCAGGATCTGGGTCCTTGCCGCCTGGAGTATTATTATATTGATTTGGCTGCTACAAGAAAGGCCAAGGTCTCTGGGTCAGGACAGGAAGAGGAATGCTGCCTTTGTGTCTTGATTGAAAAATATCTTTTCATGATGGGGAAAGTACCGCGTGTATGGGACATCCACAGGGCGAGTCACAGTCTGAATTAGCACTTCCCAAACCGCATACCCCAGAAGTGTGCTCCCGCAAGTTACCCCCCCTGCAAACAAGGGTTCGTGAATAACTAACCTTGGGAAATCCTGTCTGTTTTATCAAGGCCCCAACCTTTGGAGATGCAGCAGGCACACCAGCATATTAAGGCTCTGATAACTTTTTTTTTTAATTTGGTGGAGGTACTGGGAATTGAACCCAGGACCCCGTGCATGCTAAGCATGCGCTCTACCACTGAGTTGCACCCACCCCGCAAGGCTCTGATAACTTCTGTAGCAAAGAAACCTATTTAGGCCGGTGTTTTCCATTTCTATTTGACCGCAGAACCCACTTTTCATTTGACATTTATTAATAGCCCCTGGGAACCAATACACTGTGGGAATCGCAGCTCCAGTAAACTGGTGCCGATGGTGTCATTGCTGCACATCCCTGGGGCACGGCATGGTGGAGTCTGGGGGGTCAGGGACAGCGTTTATATGGTCAGACTAGTGTTCAGCATGAGAAAGGTCTGACCCTGGGGGCTCAGGCCAACCGTCTCCCTGGGGCATAAAATATGAGAATCCTACTCCTGAGGGGTGCTCCCCCCCACCAGGCTTAGGAGGGGACCGTGAACCAGGCTCCAGAGTCTATGGGCTGGCATCTTGAGGTCTTAGGAGCCAGATTCAAGGCTAAGGCCAAAGTATCAGAGCTGTGGCTTCTAGCCAAGGGCAGGCTGGCTGTCATCACTGCTGAGCTCCAGAGCTAGTTAACTGTCTCTGAGGCAGGCGGAGGAGCTGAGCCTGTCGACGGTGGGGGTCCGACAGCTCTGGCTCTGAGGTTGGAGGCTGGAAACCAGGGGTGCCTGACCAGTGAGGGGAAACTCCCCTCGTTCCTCCCCGTAGGGAGTTAGATACACCGAAGCAGGACAAGAGGGCAGTAGTGAACTAAGATATATTATCAGGTGCCCACTGTGTGCTGGGGACAAGGTCTCCGACCTCATGGAGCCTGCCTGTAATGTGGGAGATGGCTGTTAACAGGCTGATGACAGAGATACGTACCTGACCGCAGCGGGAGTGCTCAAAGGAGAAGTGTAGGTTGTGGGGGAGGTCCGAGAGTGGGAGAGGGGAGAGTTTGATCTCATCCGGGGAAGAAGTTACCCTGAGGAAATGAAACTTGAGCCTCCATTCGAAGGAAAGATGGGCCGCCGGAAGTGAGGGGCCACGCGGAGGGAACAGCATGTTCAGAGGCCCGGTAGTGGGAAGGAGCGATGCTGGAGGACCCAAGGGGAGGCCGTGGGGGCCTTGGCTAGAGGCCAGCGGGCGTGTGGGGCGCTCGGACGGGAGCAGGAGGGGTCGGGCACCCGAGGCTGCACAGGCTGTGGTCAGCTTTGCTTTCAGCAGGAGGGGAGGGAAGGTTTTGGAGACCTTCTACCTGGGACTACCCTCGCTGCTCTGGCCACTGTGGTGAATGGGGGCCTATGAGGTTCCAGGTGTGAACTGAGCTGGAGAGCAAGAAGCTTCTGGAATCTCAAGGGGCTCCAAGGGGGGTGACCATGGTTTCATCTTCCCATCTGCTGCTACCTTCTTCCTGGGAGTTTTCTTTCAAGTTTCCCAATTTTCACGCAGCCTCTTCTTGGTTGTGCAACCTTCACAGTTTCTAACTCTTGGTTTGGCATCTCAGCCAAAGTCATTTCCTTCCTGGAGCCGGGCTGTCATTGGGTGGGGAATTTTCATCTGTGGCCTAAAGTGAAACAGAAGAGAAGGATCTCTTTGTCTCCAAAAGAGGCTGAGACATTGAAGGGCCAGACGGAGCTAATGTGTGTTTACCCAGAGGCCTTCCCAACATCCGCCCCTTTCCTCCCACTATGAACAACAAAGCATGGGTAGGATTCAGACCCTAGGGCCCCTGGAGTCTTGTCCCTGGAGGTGGCACTGTGTTGGACCAAGACCCCGCCCTTCCCCGCCCCACCGCTGGCCAGGAGTCCCTGTTATCTGAGTCATAGCTAGTCATAGTTTGTATTTAGCTATTCTAGTCATAGCTTGTATTTAGCACCTAATATGTGCCAGGCAAGCATCTCATCTCACAAATACTATTCTCCCCATTTTAGAGATGAGGAAACTGAGGCTCAGGGAGTAAGTAATGCACCCAAAGCCACATAACGAATAAGCAATGGGCTGGAAAGGCATGCAGGTCTCCTGGACCTTAACCCCTGCTGGGCGACGTCACTAGATGGCAGCAGGTCTCACTTTCTCCCTGAAAAATAAAATAAGCGTAGGCATTGGCCTGTCTGCTTTTCCCGTAAATGGGGAAGCTTCAGAAGGGAAGAGATGCGAGGCTTTTCTAATGTCCTTGCTGTGCAACTCAGGATGGTCTCCTGACTCTCCTTCTGCATGTCGGTTACTCCCTCGGGAAACTGTAAGGCTTTAATCACTGCGGGTTTCTTGGGAGTAACTGTGAGCCTGGACAGAGGGGTGTGTGCAGTGCCTCGAAACCAGTCCCCAGTTTTTCAAAGAGGGAGGGTGGGAGCTGGAGGGAGAGGAGCTGTGGTCTGTTGAACTCCCGCTCCGTGCTGTGCTGTCGTAAGCAGCTCCTCTGGGTTACGAGCTTTGGACACATAGTGAGGTTACCCATTAATCAGGATTGGCTAGGTTATGCTGCAGTGACAGATAAACCCTGAAATCTCAGTTGTTCATCCCAGCAGAAATTGATTTCTCAAAGTCCAGTGCTGTCTCCTGCACTCTTGCACACAGCTGGTCATCTGGAGTGCGTGGCTTCCAGGGTCCCTGTGGTGGGGGGAGTCGGGGGAGGAGGAGGCTTGCTGGCTTTTCATTGCTTTGTCCAGGAAGCAACAATAGCATTTCCACTTACAATCCATTGGTCAGAAGCAGTCACGTGGCCTCAGCCTAATTGCAAGGAGGGCTGGGATCTGAGAGCGAGCAGATGACTATTTGGTAAACACTGTCTCAGCTACAGTTACCTCATTTCAAGGGAGTTTATGATAAGGTTCCACCTAACCATGGCTTTCGGGAGTCTCCCATGGTCTAACCCTTGCCCAGCTGTTTCGTCTCATCTTTGCTCTTTCCTCCCCTCAGCTCATTCAGCTCACCCCTAGGGTCATCCTTCATTTGAGGAAATGCAGCAAACTCTTTTCTGCCTCAGGACCTTTGCATATACTATTCTTTCTTTTTAGAACGCTGGTCTCTCCCCAACTTCCTTGCATTATTCCCGTGGCTCATCCTTCTCATCTTTTGGGTCTCTGTTTAAGTGGCACCTGCCCACAGAAGCCTGCCCTGGTTAGCCCACGTGTGTAAGTCTGCCAGGTGCTCCTCCCTCCATCCAGTATGTTTTCAGTTTATAATTAGATATCTGTTTAACTAGTTTAAAGTCAGGATCGTGCGAGTCGTGATAATGTATGGCGTTCCCAGTCCCCAGCACAATGAATAAATGAATGGGGTGGATGAGTCATTTTAGCAGCCGGTGAATGGGTCCAAGGGAGGATCAGAGATCGGGCGATTGGGAAGACAGGTCATGTACTCAGACTTGCCTAACTTCATGTCTAATTTGAGTTGGGAGTTTTGAATGGTGTGTGTGTGTTTTCTTTGGATGCTCAGGAGGGTTGAGCCCAGGGATTGGGAGGCAAAAGGAAACGAGGGGGCCCCGAAAGCTCTGTCTGTCCCTGACATGGCCAGCTGGCACCTGGGTTCTTGAGTTAGGGCTGAATCACTTTCATTTATTCTAGAAGGGGTCTGTTTCAGCCACATGAGTCAGGTAAATACAAAGAATAAAAACAAATACACGAGTATCATGTCACTGTTTAACTTGAGGGCTGTGAAGGGTGGAGGGAATTCCAGAATGTGCTCACCGAGGAAAGATCTTGCCAGCCGCCAGAGTCTCCCGGTGCAAGCGTGTGGCTCCTGCGTCTGCCGCCGTGTTAAATGTTCCCGGGCGACTGAGGAGACCCCCGGCCCCGCTGCCCCGGGCCCGCGCACATAAGCCTTTCAATTGAAGGCAGTGGGGTGTAAGTAAACAAAATAGAAATATGATAACTGTTTTAGGTTTCACTTTACTGAAGTGTGAAGCAGAGAGAACAACTGGACCTTCTTCCCAGAGCTGTCGTCTGAATGAAATAGGCCCCGCGTATGGGGAAGCACTTTGGACAGAAAAAGCCTGACATAGGGGTGGAGGGTATAGCTCAGCGGTAGCGCGCATGCTTAGCATTCGTGAGGTCCTGGGTTCAATCCCCAGCACCTCCATTTAAAAAAAATAAAAAGTTAAAAAAAAATTTAAAAGCCCGATACAGACTCAGAGGTGATGGTAATAACAACAGTGAATAACAGCAGTAGCCTGTAACTGTTAGCACTTACTCATTTCATCCTCACAGCAACTCTCTGGGGGTGGAGGGTACGGTTCCTCGTCTCACGTGTCGGATGAGACTTCGAGCGCCTCCCTTGCCCGTGAGCCTGGCTGCGGCGTGTGCCGTGGGCTGGAGGGCCATGAGTTCTTCGTTGGGCTCCACGGCACATGTGCTTCCTGCTTTTTAGAGAGAGTGGGACATCCTGGAAATGCAAAGCAGAGAGAAAAGGGAATCGGGCCCATTGTCCCCTATGAACCGTGGCGAGAGCACAGAGAAACACTTGTGCTCCCTTCCTCTGCCCCCGGACACCTGAGACTCATCACTGGGAGAAGCCAGAGGTTCTCATCCTCACTTGGGGGACTTTAAGAAACATCCAGACTCTGATTTAATTCTCTGTCTGATAACCGAGATTTCAACCCCTTGGTGCCCACAGCCGCTGAAGCTGTCATTTCAAGCACTGGAATCTCTGCCCGTCCCCAGGGGTCCTGGCAGGGAGAACCCCGAGCTGCCTGTCCTCCTGTGTGTGACCAGGCCGGCTGCCAGTGGCACGGTGGGCAGAAGCCTGTCCCCTTCTCCACTAGCCAGGCTCCTGTATCACCTGGCCCCACGGCCACTGCCCTCTGGGAGTCACGTGTCCATTGGGGGTTTAAACTGTTGGAAACAGCTGTCTGCCCCAGATGCTTCCCTCAGAGACCCTAAG
Source organism: Camelus bactrianus (assembly GCF_048773025.1). Lineage (NCBI taxonomy): Eukaryota > Metazoa > Chordata > Mammalia > Artiodactyla > Camelidae > Camelus > Camelus bactrianus. Next base: position 6,036,678 of record NC_133555.1, on the reverse strand, counting down.
TCAGAATCAGATCAGATGTTCTTTCTCTGTGCCTTTTGTGCAGGGAGACAGGACAGAGGACAGAAGATGCCCATGTCGCAGTTTGTGCCCTGTCCCTGGCCTCGGCCCATCTGCTTTTTGTATTGTGTCTCTCTCAGACGTGGGGCAGTCCAGGGACAGAGGGGTTATAATTATTCTGACAACACAGAAGATGCACAGAAGGTGAAGCTCAGAGGGTTAGGACAGCCGCCCTCGGGCGCACAGCCGGCTTTAGAGAGGCCGGGTCTGGGGGTGGGAAGTTCCCCACCCTTACCCACACTTCTTCTCTGTAATCACGGCTGTATTTTCTGGGTCTCATGATCCTGCAGAATCAGCTTTACGCATGGAATCTTTGTGGGAATGCGATCCCAGGGGAAGAAAAGAGTATTGTCCTGGGCACGTGAGCCTGCTTCCTGTACACCAGTCATAGCAATGAACAGTGTAACCGGCCTGCTTCTCGATCTTGGCCTTGGCAGACAGGAAACTCAGCGAGATTTAAAGCTTGCTGCGACCCTTTCTCGTGAACATTTGTCCTTTGCTGCATCTCGTCCTCGATGTTCTGTTTTTATTTCAGCGGTGCTCTGGTGTATGTCCCAGCCCGAAGGTGTCATATCCACTCAGCTATCAGAGGTGAATTTCCAGGCACTACAGGCAGAAAAGCCATGGTTTCTCCCTCTTCTGGGTTGTTGTTGGGAAAAGAGCCGAGCAAAGGCCTGCCCTGCGCCTTCCAACTCAGATCGCGCACCAGCCACCCGAGGGTCGAAGTGAAGATGTGTAATGTTTATGCATCTAAAAACCATCTGAAAACCCACAGCTTGCAGAGATGGGGGTTTCACAGGAAACTGAAGCTTGTCACTGAGGGCCTGATGTGGGGCTCTGGCAGCTGTCCCCTGTGGCTGGCTGTGGCCCTTGAGTTTGATGAGGTGGGAGAGTGGGGGGCCAGCCTGAAGTGCACGGACCAGCTCAGTCTCAGGCTGGAGCGCCTGGTGGTGCTGATGCTCCAGGACAGGTCCCTCCCTGGGCGGGCTTGTGCCCCACTCCTGCGTGCTTGCATGGACCACGGTGGCAGCTGAAGGCCCCAGCATGTCACTGTGGACTCTCCTTAGGTTGAGAACATAATGGAGCCTTTCCTGTTCTCCATGGGTGGGGGCCAGAGAGGTCAGCCACACATGGGCTGGTGGCCTCAGTGTTCCTGCCAAATGGGTCTTGACTGAGAGGCAAAGATGTACAGAAAGGGAAAGAAAAAAGGAATAGGACACTGAAGTTAGGTCAGGCCGGGATGGTCATCCTCTCCCCTGTTTGACTAATGAGGAAACTGAAGCTCAGCCGGGCCTCACGTGGGGGAAGATGCTGCTTATTCTGGGGCTGCAGGCAGTTGGGGTGCAGGTGGGACCTTGAGAAGCCTTTGCAACTGGGAGCATCTCCTGCTGTGGTGGGCTCTCTGGGGTCCCCTTCACCAGCAGGCCTGGCCGGCCCAGCACAGGGGAGCTAGGGTCACAGAGGAGCCACCTCTGCCCTTTTGCCTGATACACAGATATCATCAAGAGGATGACACGGACGGGGCCCTTTGAGGAACACGGGTGGGACCCCACGCAAGGTGGTTTGTGGTGGGGCGGTATTGCAGAGGCAATCTCCCTGGGCCTGAGAGAGGAGGGCAGGGAAGAAGAGGACTGTGAGTGGCCTGGGGGCCCCTTCCTCCTAGGGGCACAGTGTTCACTTCTGCACACACCCCAGGGGCAGGCAGCTCTGCTTCGGGTCTGCTCACAAGTCAGCCTTCACCTCCAGGGAATGTCCCCGTTGTCATTTTGTCCAAGGGACTGTGTGTCACCTTGCACCTGTGGTGGAAGGCAGGGTATTACATAAGTGGAGATGTGGGAGTCCCTGAGTCCTGTGGGCAGGGCTGCCCTGGGCGGGGAACCCACCTCTGGGATTGCAGCTTCGGCCAGAAGGGCCTCCACCTGCTGGGATTGGGGTGGGGCAGCGGGGTGCCTGAGGACTCCAGATGGGGAGAGGTGAGATGAAGTATGTGTCCTCCAGGGCCCCCATGTGAATCCTGCCCACGGCACCAGCTTCTCCACTCTGATTCTATGAGAGGACACCCCCTTCCTGTGTCAGGGTCCCCTCCTCTCGCTCTCTCTGTGGGGGAGGTCTCCTCACCTCCCAGAGCTCCCATTTCCCTCCTTGCTGCCCTGGGGATGGAGTGGGGACACTCACAGTGAAGGTCTTAGCTGGTGGCCAAACACAGGAGCACGTGGGTTCTGCCTCTGCTGCCCACTCCCCTTCCAACCCCGGATGGCTCCTCACTCTCGTTGGAAGACTCCGTCTAGTCTCTATTTTAGCAAGCTTGCTTACTGACTTCTTTCTTAAGAAAACAATTTACTGTGCAGTTAATGCATGATCATTGTTGAAAGATTCTACTATGTGAATAACTCCTCCCCACAAAAAGCTGTACCACCAAACCCACAATTATATAATCGTTGATAATCACAGCACCCAGAAATGTTCGCTGTTAACATTTTGTGTATATGCTTCAGGCTCTTTTCCTCTCCATATATAGATGTCTTCTATGCTTTTACACATATTTCACCAAAAAACTGGTAAACTGTATACCCTCTTTGATTGTCAGTCAACAGTATATTGGTGGAGAGGAGGCTGGGTATAGCTCAGTGGTAGAGTGCATGCTTGGCATGTATGAGGTTCTGGGTTCAATCCCCAGTATCACCATTAAAAAAATTATAATATAATAAAGTAAATAGATAAACAAACCTAACTACTCCCCCCCACCAAATAAAAGCAAAATGGTGGTTGCCAGAGGTGGGGGAGGGGCGTGGATGGGGCAAAATGGGGGAAGGTAGTCAAAAGGCACAAATTTCCAGTTATAAATAAGCCCTGCGGGGTGTAATGTAGAGCATGGTGACTGTAGTTAATAATACTGTGTTGCATATTTGTAAGTTGCAAAGAGGGTAGACCTTAGAAGTTTTCATCATAAGAAAAAAAATTTGTGTGTGAGGTGATAGATGTTAACTAGACTTATTGTGTGATCGTTTCACAATATATACAAATCTCAATCCATATGATACATACCTAAAACTGATATAATGTCCTTCGTCAGTTATTTCTCAATTGAAAAATATATCAACACTTTTCCCTGTCATGGTTGTACCAGATACGTTTTTTCAGTTACTATTAAAGTGAAAAAACACACAAGTTAAAAGATTTGAATGAATAGTTAAATTCATAGAGAGAGAAGGTAGAATGGTGGTTGCCAGGGGCCGGGGGAGGGAGGGTGGGGAGTGAATGTTTAATGAGCAAAGGGTTTCAGTTTGAGAAGATGAAGTTCTGGAGCTGGATAGTGTGATGGTCGCACAACGGTGAATGCACTTAGGGCCACTGAACCGGAGACTTTATAAACTAGTGAAGATAATAAATTTTATGTTACGTGTATTTCCCCACAATTTAAAAAAACAGATGTCATGAAACAACAGAAAAGTGTAAATGATTCAGAGCTGTTAAATGAAAATTGAAAGACCGCGCCCTGCCTCCTTACTCCCAGTACTGGCTGCTTAGGAGATCACCCAGTGTTTTAGAAAATGAGACGCCACCACTACCAGTGGGGTTCCCGTGTTTTGAGCCGAGCGTTCAGCACGCGCTGTTTCCCTTAGTCCTCGGGATCCCGTGGTCCACAGCGGACACGGCCGGGAGGTCCGTTCCAGAGCCCGGACTCTGAGTGGCTCAGTTCTGCTGCTGCTTTTGTAAGATAAGTCCACCGAAGAGAACAGTGTGTCTGTGACAGTAAAGGAAACAAGGAAAAAGTCGCCATCATCCCCCATTCAGCCGTCTGGCTTCTTCTGTGCGTTCCTGCTGGCCTTTCTTCACTCACTCCCACCCTTTTGTCCTGCTCATCCTCAGGCCGAGCCCAGGGCTGTGCAGATGCAGAGGGTAGTGGGGCTGGTGAGGACACTGGTGTGTGAGTGGGTCTGCCCTAGCTGGCAGACCACAGCGAAACCAGCCCCGGGTTTGAATCCTGTCAGCTGTTTGACGTGGGACAAACCACTTAGCCTGTCTGAGCCTCAATATGCTCAAAAATAAAATGCAGAGAATTCTATTAATCACCAGAGATGGTCCAGAACATCAAATAAATCTGCAAAGGGCCACACATGTGCCGTACATTTAGGTGTTATTAATACTGTTCTAGTCCCAAAGCCTCGTGTTGAGAAGCTTGGTCTGGTGATGACGATCGGTTTTGTTTAGAGAGAGGCCTGGTTTACCTGTTGGAATAAATGCTACCGGAGACTCAAAGGCTGAGACGTTCTGTCCCAGCCCCGCCTGCTGCCCGGTGTGAGAGCCCACGAGTCGGCAAGACATCCCCAGACTCTGAAGCCCCTATTTTTTCAGTTCTCAAACATGAGGCCACCTCGAATCCCCAGAAGCTGAAGAGCCTTGCATGGAGGCTGCAGAATTTGGGTTTGGTCTGGGAGGCCTGGGGGGAGGGGGGAGATGGGAGGAGTCAGTTGAAGGGTGTCCTTTATGCTGGCAGTGGGGAGTCATGAAGGCTTAAAGGGAAGTGGTGAGGCTGGATCTGTTATTTCAGTAAGATGTGGCCTGGAGGGATGCTCTGGAGGCCACCGGAGCCGGAGGCAGGGACCAGCCTGGAGAGATGACGGGGGTGGTGGTGGAAGGGAGAGGAGGCCGGTTCACAGGGAGTAAGTTATGAGACGCTGGTGTAGACACGCCTGCTGACACCTTTGGGGTTTCCCACATCCGTGCAAAGGGGAAGTGATTACTCTCAAAAGGCAGGTGACCTCTGCCCCAGCTCCTTCAGCCGGTCCTGCCTGCCCAGTCTGTGTGGCCTCAGACCAGCCGCTTAACCTGCTCAGGCCTCCGTGTTCTCCTCTTCACCAGGTTGCAGTGAGGGGCCTGGTGAGGACTGCACGGCTGCAGAGCCTCGCCAGCACACACTGGACGTGGCTGCTGTTTTCAGGCTTCCCGTCTGTAAAACAAGGAAGGTCGCACGTGTCTCCACTGCTCCCGGAAGGGATGCTGAAGGATGGCTGGATCTTTTAGATTTAGGGGCTTGAGGAGGGACTCAGCGAAGCGGGGATCTTTGACTTCCCCACATGTTTAAGAAGCTGTGTGGTCCAGAGCCCTTTCTCCCCTCCATCCCAGCAAGGAAGCACACACATTGATCATCACAATGATCGTCTCTGTTTCATAGGTGAGGAAACAGGCTCAGAGAAGGAAAGTGACTTGTCTAAGGTCACACAGCTGGTAGGATTGGAAGCCAGATGTGTCTGACTTGGAATGTTGGAACTGGCCCCATCACCGGAGATGTTGTGTCCAAGCACAGCATCTTACACGTGGGAAGGCCAAGGCCCAGAAAGAGAAACAACTCACGGGGGCCCATGGGGAATTCTCGGCCGAGCCAGGACCCTGAGCAAGCTCTCTGACTTCTAATCCCAGCCTCCTGATGGCTAACCCACTTCACTGAATGATGATAGCTGTCTTTCTTCCCATCTCATTTCAGGGAAACCAGTTCCTGAAATCAAGTCTTCTCTCCCAGAATTCCTGGATGCTGTGAAGCCAGAAAAGCCTTTGGCAGCTTCTGGAAGGAACACCGAGGATGAACAGGAAACGGGGCAGCCCATGAGGCCGGCCACCTGCCCAGGTAGTTTTAATTAAACTGAATTTCTTAATTTAAAGGAAATTTATTTAAGGAAGTGTTTCATCTGTAAGGATATTTAGCTCAGCATGTGATAACCAAAATACAGAAACAACGAAAGAAGATCGGAAAATTAATCATGGATGGTGGTAACATTAAAGTCCTACTGGCAATGATGTAGGTATGTAAACACTCATGGAAATATACTCACAGTATATGAGTTAAAAAAGCTAAAAAAGTCAGATAACAAAAGAATATATACCATCTCTTACCATTGTCATAAAAAGAAAACAAACTCAGTAATTGAGGGCTTTCTATGTGCCAGATACTGTTCTCAGCCCTTCAGAGATGTTGACTTGTTTAATCCTCAGTTAGCTGTCTGGGTGTGCTGTTGTTACTGAGGAAAGTGCAGCACAGACAGGTTAAACAGCCTGCCCAGGTCATGTGTCACAGGGCCGGGTATAAGTGCCCCGCACAGGCTCGGGGCTGGGAGCCTGGTGATATTCTCTGTGTGCCCTCGCAGCCATGAGGTGGGGCACGCAGGGGTGCCGCCAGCCCCATTCACTTCCTCCCCTCTGCCAGGGGTGGATCTGCTCCTTAGCCCGGAGCAGGAAAGTGACTTGTTCAAGGTCACGTGAGTAGGAAGTAACATCCATAAGCCGTGTGATTTGAAGACTTATGTCCCCAAGCACTGCACACACCACTCTCTCAAAGCCGTTCCGCCCCCTTCAGGTTTGTCTCCATCCCCTTGTGCCTGCAGAAGGGCTCCGGGACTGTTTGCCAAATGATGGGAGGTCTCAGCCAGGGGGTGACTTCCCCAAGGGGAACTGCTATTCATGCTGTTTTCACCGCCTCTCCCTCAGAGCCCCACCTCCCTTCCGCCCTCCTGCAGCCTCCTGAGTGGAGACAAAGATCCCAAATCCATGAAACCGCAGCTCATCGGCACGGTTCCTGGAACCAGGGCCAGTGTCGGCTGAGAGGAGCGTGCACGGGCTTTCGCATTAGGCAAACCTGTATTTGAATCTCAGGTCTGCCACTTTCTAGCAGGAGACCATCTTAGCCTCTCTGTACCTCATTTCTTCATCTAAAAAACGAGCATCTTAATAGAACCTACGTCATCATGGGTGGTAAGGAATCATACATCTCGGTGTTGCACCATGTAGGTGCTCATTAAATGTTTTTTTTAGATTGAAGTACAGTCGATTTACAATGTGTTAATTTCTGGTGTACAGCACAGTGATTCAATTATATATATATATACACACACCTATTCACATTCTTTTTCATTATAGGCTATTACAAGGTATTGGATATAGTTCTCTGTGCTCTGTAGGAGGACCTTGTTGTTTGGTGCTCATTAAATATTAACCAATATTAGGAATATCCCAGACACCCCAAATAGGTTGAGTCTGGCAAATTAATTCTAGGCCAAGGAGTCTGAATTATTTCTTGTAGCTAAAGATTTAAAAAAAAAAAAAAAGGCAGTACTTGATCAGCAGAAAATAAGGGGAAATGGTCCTAAAGCAAATGTGGTACTGTTTGATGGCCAAAGGGAAAGATAATAATAAAATAGGGAAATTCTAGGGGAGTGCTGGTGAGGATGGAGGAGGCTACAGGTATAGCAGCTTCTTCAGGGTTCCTTAAAAGAAACATCATGAATCTCTGCCAGCCTTTGCACCCTTCACTTTCTTGAATGGTCCTTGGGAGCACATGTGCCCAGACAGGGCAAGACGATAGATACAATCTGCAGACAGAGACAGGAAGTTGACTGTCTGTCTGCCTGAACTGAAAATAAGGATGTAATTGTTAATTTCATCAAATAGCCCAAAGCTATTCTGGGGAAAACCCCAAGGTTCCACTGGGGCCCAGAGTTCCAGCTGATGATCTCATCGGAGTGGAGGACGTAGAGGCTGGCTGGGATGCTGGCTGCGGGGGAGGGTGCAGACAGATGGGAATGGTGACTGCCGGCTGTCACTGAAGCAGCCTGACAACCTCTCGATAGCCGAAGAAGGAGACATAACCTGTCAAAGCTTCACGGCTGGAAAAGTGGTGGGACCGGATTCAGCTCAGGCGGGTTGTCCGACACCCTCACGGTAAGTGAGGAGGAAGTGGGGAGAGACCTGGAGCAGGAGATACAGGCACAGATGAGCCACGGACAGGTTCTGAGCACCTCCTCAAACAGATTCTCAAAGCCCAAATTCGGACAAAAGGGCTCTGAGTGGCTGAAATCACTGTCACAAAGCCTGACGCGTTAGGGGAGGCGCTGGCCATCGGAATTGATTTCCGCTCATTCTGTGCGTAGTTTTACCAGCCTCAGTACTCTGTTGATATGGAGACCGAGCTTTGTGCTTTATGCTATCTCTTTTCATCCGGACAAGGATTCTACAAAGCATGGACAATGACTGCTTTTTTTACCTTTGAAAAAGCTAAAGAAATGAAGCCCAGCTCGCCCAAGTTCAGCTCCTTAGGGATGACAGAGCCAGGACCCGAGCCCAGTTCTGTCTGCTTCCGAGAAAGGAGAGCGGGCAGCTGAAGAGGCAGACCCACTGCCAGCCACAGGACAGGATACAGGAAGCCCTCAATGAGGTACAGCACCGCTGTGTGCTCTGTGTTCCTGCCGGCAGGGATGCAACTCAGCGGGACACGATTCAGTGCTTGAGAAAGCAGACACTCTAGGAAGATTTCTGTGGGAAGTGGCACCTGAAGGGTTAGCTGTTAGTGTTTTGGAAATGACATTTGTATAGAGCAGTGTCTTCCCTGACCCAGGACTTCCATGAGTGTTTACAAAGCAAAGGCTAGTTCTTAATCTGATTTCTCAGCCTTGCGGTATTGGCACAAACCCCACTCCTTTCCCTTCACACCCCCAGAACCACAGGGGTAAATAGACTCAGCCACCCCTCTAGTAGCCCTCCTCTGTTACAAGAGCAGACCTCAGCGATCTCCCAACCCTAAGAGGCCTGGTGCAGCCTCCAGAGCAAAGTCCAGACATCACTCAGACCAGAGGATCATGGCTGTGTGAGGCTAGCACTGACCTTGGAGTCATTGGGCAGCGGGAGAGGAGGGCGGACCGTGTGTGCAGCCCACCCAGAGACCAGCACTGGGTTGAGAGAGTGGATGGGGCAGAACTTGAAGAAAGAAGCAGAAGAGAAGTCTGGTTGGCCTGGGGCTGCGGTTCCAAGTGGGGAGCCTGTGCCCCAGTGGTACATGAGAACATGTGTGTTTGAAAAAACATATATCACATGCACGAACAACTGGGGATTTTGAGGCTAAATATCTCCACGAATCAGAGTGGATTGAAAGAAAAACATCAAGTAACTTCTCACGGAGCAGCAGAGACACTCAGCTAACACCTGGATGGGTGAATGTGGCCACAGTTCGGGTGACTCAGGCCGAGGATATTGAGCCAAAGCCAAGAGAAGGCAGGGCAAGGGCAGAGTGGCTGAGAGCCTTTCTGCAAGGCAGTGTCCCCTCCGCACCCAGGGGAGCGACCACAGGAAGCCTGGCTGGGTGCAGATGTGCGGATGGATTTGAGTGAGCAGCGGGGCTTCTGCTCAGTTACACTGCCAGTAGGCGGTCTGCAGTGCCTTGCTGGCTTCATTTACTTTGTTTTCTCTTGTCCCTTTTTATTCTGGTTTTATTTTTCCCTTTTTTTGCTGAAGGTTTACTTCCCATGTCCGAGCTGTAGCTTAGTTTAAGTGGTAGCGACTGATGGACTGAGAGGGGGCATGTGAATGTGTGTGTGCACCTCTCTGTTTTGGGGAGGGGTGTTTATTGTTAGCACCCCGTCCTGGGGTTCTCTGGTGCAGTGTGGGTGTGTAGTCCTTTCAAATATAGCCAATTCTGGAAAATGTGAAAAAAAAGAAACTAGAAACAAACAACAACAACCACAAAATCCCCCAAAGACTCTAGAAGCAGCAGATGACTGAGGGAGAGAGACCGAGGGTGGCCCCTCTTCTTGGGCTCTGTGCCTCAGGCTTTGTATCAGCTGAGTTTTGTTTTATTGGCTGCCAGTTTGTTTTGAAAGGCTGATTCTAGTTTCACCCTAGTGTGCTTTTCAGTCTTCTGAGTTAATTTTTTTATGGCCAGAGTTCCAGGTTAATCACTCCTCTCCTGATGATGTAAACCGGAAATACGTGAAGCAGGTGGATTTGGTCAGCCACCCTGGGGTCAAAGCCAGTTTCCCTGGGGAGAGCCGGGCCCCTCATTGCGCAGAGGCCAGCCCTGCAGTGGGACCACTTGGGTATTTCCATACGGTGACATGTGAGGCTTCTGGCCAAGGTCCGCGTCCACGTGGATCAGCCACCTTGGCCCATCTCGTTCCCAGACTGCATCTGCTCTGAACCAGCAGACTCCTCAGTGTTCACATTAATTTTCACGTGTGCCTAGTGAAGAAGTGTCACCCTCTTTAACCTGACTTTGCCCTGACCCTAAACGGCTCTTCAAGCCGCCCCTCTCTTGTGAATCTTTTTTTTTTTTTCATGGCTGTACTGGGGATTGAACCCAGGACCTCATGCCTGCTGAGCACGTGCTCACCCACTGAGCTATACCCCATCCCCTTTTGTGCATCTTCTTTATTCACTAAGGGATTAAGAGCACAGACTCTGGAGCCGCTGACTGGGTGCCCTTGGAAAGGTTAGGTAACCTGTCCGTGCCTCAGGTTCACCACCTGTGAAGAATAGATGGTTCTGGCACCTGTCTCCTAGGACGGCTGTGAGGCCGCAGTGAGTTCGCACAGGGAAGCATTTAGAACAGTGTCCTGAGTGCTGTCAGCGTTTGCTAATTAAGCGTGCCGGGGTGTGACTGCCCCCCAGGCTCTCCCGCTGCCACGCCCCGTCACGGGCCCCACCCGCTGACTCGGTGCCCTCCTTCCTCATACCTACTTGTCATAGTGCTTGCCATCTTTCAAGCCCAGGTCAGATGTTCCTCCTTCTGTGAAACCCTCTTCCATTTCCCAAGCCACTGAGGCCAGCCTCTCCTGCCTGTGCCCTAGGAGGCTGGTTATTGCCATTCCCGCCTCCGTGGAGGTTTCTGGAAGGCAGGCTCTGTAGCTGTTCACCTGTGTCCTCCTCTGCTGCTTGTGTGGGAGGTGGGACTGTGTAGGGGTTAGAAATCGCCAGGATATCCATTTGGAAACTAGCTCTGCTACTTACTGTCAGTGTGGCCCAGGGCAGGAGGCCATGCCCAGTGCCTCCCTTTCTCCACCCCTGTCATATGGGGATGTTTTATGGGACAAACCTACAGGCTGTCACCAGGCTTCAGCGGGGTAACGCGTGAGCGGTGTGTAGGCTGCGCCTGGGCTGTCAGGAAATGGCAACAGTCATGACTGACAGTGTGGAGTGAATGACAGACTGGCTCAGTCGGGGGACCAGACGGGGACCCTCCCGCCTTTCTTCAGCGGCCTCAGCCTGACCCACAGTCCCTCCTTTCCAGGGCCCCCTCCAGCCAGAGCCAGCCTCCCGGCTCCTCCTGAAGATGCCCCTCCTTCCTTAAAAACCGACCTTCCCACCTCATCTGATTCGAAGGTAAATCCCCCACCCCCAAGTGACAGCCCCCAGCTTGTGACTCTCTCTCAAAAATACAGCTTGTTTATTCCTTGAGACCAGTTTGAGGGTCAGGGGTCAGGCTGAGGGGGAGAAATGAGACCCACCGAATTACTCTGAGCTTCTAAGACTCAGAGTGCCGGCCTTCAATAAAGCAGGGACGGGGAGGGGAGAGGATGCACTTAAGTTTCTAATGAGCTTTTCCGTTATTGGTGTTTAAATGAGAGCTGATAATCGATACCTTCGTCCCCCACAAATACCTTAGTGACAGCAGCCGTTTGCTTACAGACTGCCTCCCCTCCAACCTTTTTTCAACCCGAAATGCATCTGAGTTATCCTGAATTTTTAATGACTTGGGTCCTACCTGGGCCACAAGTGGCTTCTGTGGGTCTTAAGCACTTTTGCCTTCCTGGGCCATTTCCTTCATTAAAAAAAATTTTTTTTTAAATTATAGTTTACTACTGTAGTGGTATAAAGATATAAGCCAAGTTGGATTAAAAATTAAACCACCCCTCAGCTCTAGTGTTCTAAGATTCCCTGAGGTAGTAGGGAAAATAATATTTTCCGTATTGATTCCATATTAATATTGGTCCCTTCCCCCTGAATTCCCAGGATTTCAGCACCTCCATTCCTAAGCAGGAAACACTTTTGAGCCTGGATGGAGACAGCCTTTACTGGAGCGAGGTGGATGTGGTCCAGGCAACTGATAACTTCAACCAAAACCACAAAATCAGCGAGGGGACCTTTGCTGACATCTACAGAGGACAGGGGCACAGCTCGCCGTTTGTCTTCAAGAAGCTCAGAGAGGTGGGCACTTCTTGGTTTCCATGAAGGGGTGGAGGCTGCATGTTGAGGCTGAATTTTCATGTTTCATTGTCTTTTCCCACAGACGGCCTGCTCAGGGCCAGGATCAGTCGAAAAATTCTTCCAGGCAGAAGTACAAATTTGTCAAAGGTAAGCCTCCCCTTTGGAAAATACTTTGTTTAATAATGATGATAGCTAACTTTTATATACTGCTTTCTAGGTGGCAGGTATGTTTTAAGCACTCTCTTTATGTAAACTCATTTAATCCTCACAAGAGCCCTGTAACATAGCTACATTATTTTACACATGGGCGAATTGAGGCACAGAGAGGTTAAGTGTCTTGTCCATGATCACACAGCTAGTAAGTGGCAGAGCTGGAATTTGAACCTAGGTTGGTCTGGCTCCATAGTCCATGCTTTTTCCACATAGCCACTATCTACATAGATTAGAATGATAAAAGAACCTTCCCTTGATTGACTTAGCTCCTTCCTTCCAGCGGGAGGAAATTTTTTATCCCATTTTTTGAGATGGGCAGAGACTTACTGATTCCAACTCTAAGGCAAATGATGACCCATGGGCTCAGCTTGGCCCCGCCTGTGTTTGTATGGCCTGACAGCTAGGAATGGTTTTTACGTTTCTAAAAGGTTGAAAAAAATACAAAGGTTATTTCATAACACATGAAAAATATATGAAATTCAAATGTCAGTGTCAATAATGAAGTTTTATTGCAACCCAGCCACATGTGTTTCTTTCTGTATTGTCTCTGCTTTTGTGAGATAGTGTGCTGTGGAGTGATTGTGCCAGAGGTCAGATGGCCTACAAAACCTAACGGATTCACTGTCTAGCTCTTTGCAGAGGAATCTGACTGACCTCTGGTCTTGAGCAATAGGGGCCTTCCAAAGTCATCCTCAAGCCTGCATTTTATAGATGATGAAACTGAGGCTGGTTAAGTAAAGTGAGCCTCCTTGTCACAGAGTGTGGCAGGATGGATGAGGGAGGTCACACTGGGAAAAAGAAGGGGAAGGATATGTGGAGGCCTGGACACTTGTCCTGGCCCTGCCATCATTGCCTGATGGATTTAACACACACATACTGGGCACCTCTAATATGCTGGACACCAGCTGTCACTCAACTTGGCAAGTCACCGTCTGCGTTCCTCTGCCAGTGTGCAGCCTTGGGCAAGCACTGCATGGTGATTGTGGAATATTTTAAGAAATAAAAAAAATTATAAAAAAAGTAGAAGTCACTGATTTCCCATCACATGTCACAGTAACTACTACTGTATTAATATTTTGATATGTTTTCTTTGATCCTGTTTGTACATGTGTGTGAACTCATACACATGCACACACATGTATACGCATACTTATCTCCACACACACTTAATGGAGACTAGAAACCTGATTTCCTTTCTACCCTGGCATCGTGCCCTCCTTAAGTTGGCTGTCATTCCTTCATTTGTTGATTTGGTTGATTTGGCGTACGTGAGTCTTCAGGGCCTTTCTCGGCTCTCGGGAGTGCAGCCCCTGCCTTGGGGAGGTTTATGGTCCAGTGGGGAGAGTGAAGTGTAGATTGCTGTAATGAGTGTGAAAGTGTGCTATGGGATGGCCTGGGGGGAGCGGAGCAGGGTTGAGGGATCAGGCAGGAGGCTGCAGTGCGGGGGAGAGTCCATCAGGGTCTGACCCAAGGCAGAGGAGGGGAGGAATGAAGGGGGCATTCTGAAAGATATTCATGACAGTGAATGGTGACTAACTGGATTGGGGAGGGAAGGAGGTTTCTAGGAAACTGAATGGATGGTGGTGCGCTGTGCTGAGGAAGTAACTGTGGGCGGAGAAGCAGGTTTGGAACTTGCTGAGTCTTGGCTGTTTACTGGAGCTTCGGGATGCAATTCAACATTCAGGTCTGGAGTGTAGGATGGGCCTGGAGATGAGAGATTTGGGGGTGCTCATCACAGAGGTGAGAGATTCCTGGAGGAGCAGCTTGTAAAACAAGATGATGAGCTCAGCTGGGGAGACTCAGGTTTCAGAGGAAGGCAAAGGAGGAGGGTCTTAGTGGAGAAGCCAAGAAAAAGCAGTCAGAAAGGCAGGAGGGAACAGTGACTCAGAACCCAGCAAAAGAGGATTTCAGGGAAGAACCCCAGTCCTGGGAGTCAAAGAGACCTGGGATCTGGTCCTGGCTTCAGTGCTTGCTAGTCATGACCTTGGGCAAGTTCCTTAACCTCTAAGCTTCTGCTTCTAGAAGACAGGTGGTTAGGGTGTCACGTGCTGCAGAGCAGTGAGTCGGGATAACTTCAAGTTCTTTGATTTCAAGCTCCTTGAAGGCATGCAGTTGTCATTTGTCTACCCTGGTGCTGAGCTCTCAGGGATCAGAGCATGTGGTACCAGGGAGGTTACTGGTGGGGTCAGAGCATTTGGTACCAGAGAGGTTACTGGTGGGCTCAGAGGGGTGGAGAGGGTAGAAGATAGGAAATGGAGCAGTCTTTGATTATTCTTTCTGTCTGACTCCTCATTCCTGCACTGATGCCTGATTTCAGATGCTGCCACCTCAACATCTTACCTCTGCTGGGCTTTTGCACTGGAAAACAGTTTTTCAGCTTGATTTACCCATACATGGCAAATGGTTCCTTACAGGACAGACTCCAGGATCAGGTAAGGGGCTGGGTCATGGTCAAAGAACAGAACTAGACAGCACCCAGTTAGAGAATCAAGGCCATTCACAGAGGCCCTTCAAGGAGAGGCACTGGGCCAGGATAGAGGAGATCTGGTTAAACATCTTCAGGTAAAAACCTATTTAAAAAGTTTTTTGACCAGAGGCATATAAGCCAAGAGCAAGACAAAGGTACCGCATAACGCTAATTTTATTCAACATTGTTCTGATGTTGCTAGCCAATGCAATAGGACAAGAAAAAGAATAAACAGTATGGAAGAGTGGAGGCAAATTTTTAATAAAAAATGCTATTCTAGTAAATTCCTATTTGCTTGTGAATTTATGGAATATCTCTGGAAAGATACAAGAAACTGGTGCCTGGCTACCTCTAGGGAGAACTAGGAAGCTGGGGTACAGGATGGGAGGGAAACTATTACTCCATACTCTTGTACCTTTTGCGTATCACACCATGTAAGCGTAATACCTATTAAAATTACAGTTTTTAATACAAACAAAGTTCCTTCCCATGAAATCCTGAAACAGAGGGGAAAATGTTATTCCACAACAGAATCATTGCTTCCCTTGGCAAGGACCAGACAAAGCAGTTATTCACAGTATAGTAATGATCATTAACGTTGCTGAGCTCTCACTGTGTGTAAGACACTATGATAGTGGCTTACCACCTCTCCTTCAGGCCTTGCCACAGCCCCAGAGATTTCCCACATTTTCAAAAAGAGGAGTCTCTGGCACAGGGAGGCAAAGTGACTTACCCAGACGAACATAGCTGACAAGTGTCAGGGCTAGAGTTTAAACTGGGGTCACAGGGCTTCGGATTTCAGAGTTTTGGAGAAAAAATCTATTAGTATGGCCAGTTCTTAGAGGATATGGGACCTAAGATAGGACCTGAAAAGTTTAAGTGGTAATATCACCTGAGGACTCTGTCTTAGAACAACACCTGAGGAAAGGTTGGAGAACTTAACCCACTCATAGTCCCCATCAGCTCTTATGAAATCTCTGCAAATACTCATAAAATTGGTGCAAGGCCCATGTGGTTGGTGTGCCAACACAAGCCACCTAGCTCCTCAGCGAACCAGCCCCTCCTAGAAAAAAATTCCAGAGTTGCCACTGTGCTGGTCATGATAAAATAGCTGCTGGTTATTGAGCACTTACTGTGCGGTAGGCACTATGCTAGGGGCCTCCTATGTGCTTGTCTGAGTCTTTAAAACAACCCTAAAGCATAGGGATTAGTATTTCTATTTTATATCTGAAGAAATGGAGGCCCAGAGATGTTGAGTGTCTTCTCCAAAGTCACACAGCTAGTGCATATTCCTAGCTGGGATTTATACCTAGATTTGTCTGATGTCAAAACTGGTACCGTGCCAGTGAACCATGATGGCCGAGCCCTGTTGCAAAGGACATGAGGGCTGGAGGGGAGACAGGAAGCCAGGACCCGCCATCGGGACTTTAAAAAGGCACAGAGGTGACTGTTCTCCTCCTCCTCCTCTTCTTTCTCTCAGGATGGCTCAGACCCCCTCCCCTGGCCCCGGCGTGTCAGCATCTGCTCAGGGCTGCTTCGTGCCGTGGAGCACCTGCACGGCCTAGAGATCATCCACAGCAACATCAAGAGGTGAGAGGGTGGGCTGGGCTCTGCCCAGGGCCCGGGGCCACGGGGATGAGACAGTGCATGCTCCTGGGTCCTGCTCCTCTCCCTCCATCTCTCTTCCCTTTGACTTTCTCTCCCTCCTCGCTTTTCCTGGGTCTCTTCTTTGTTGTTACAGCCTCAAAAATCAGTGTTTCTGGGTTGCGGTCTGTCTGATTGCTGTCAACATGAGCAGCCTGTCTCCACGTTCGTCTTTCTGGACTGCTGTTTCCCCGAGAAGCCCTTCGCACCCCTGCTGTATTTCACTTTCCCTCCAGCAGCTGGTCTGGACTGGGTCCTTGAGCTGTGGGCCGTGTCTGCCAGGCCCCCTGGGCTTTTGAGCTCCTTGCTCAGGGTCTTCTGGGAGACCTGCCGTGACTCGGGTTAGGCGTGACCCTCCGCATCTCAGCACCGTGCTCCCAGGAGCAGGAGGTGCCTGTCTGGGGACTGGAAGCATGGGAGGGATGCCAGAAGGCCAGAAGGTCTGATGAAGCTGACCTCGAAACCGTAGAACTCACACTTGCCCAGAGTTCTCTTCCCATTTGGCAAGTGGGAGCCTTTTCGTCTTTTTCTTCCCCCTTATCTTTATTTGATTCACAATTATCATAGCGAAAAAGGAAGTGAAAGAGCAAGAGGTCGTCCTGGCCCCACTGCCCTGACTCACCGGCTGGCCTCCATTTTCCTGTTTTCTTTCCAGCTTCTGCCTGCACAGAAGTCTTAGCCCTAAGGGCGCACCGTTACTTCATTACGAACTCGTATTTTCTTCCCCCACCATGATTTAAACATGCTCAGCATTTCCCCACATTGCATGTCATCATTTTTTGCCACCTCTTAGTCTTCCATTGAAGGTGTCTGCCCAGCATTTACATAACCACTCCCAATGGCAGGTACTGGAATTAGTGTCTACTTTTGAAAAACCACTTGGGGTTAGTTGAAATATTTTTATACATGTAGCTTAGTTTTTAAAATGTCTTGAGTTTTCCTTTGGAGTCATTTCTGAGAGTGTTCATTCCCTTGGTTTAGATAACTGGGTCCACGATGTTTTTATTGCTCTTCTTCCCCATGATCTGAGCATGTGGACTTCAGTCACCTGGGCGAGAGCTGGGGGTTGGAGTAGCTTTGGAAGGGATGGAGCCAGTGCAGCCTGTGGGCTTGGCAGGCTGCAGCTGATGAGGGCTGACATCCGTGGGGATCAGGATGGCTGCACCTCTTTGGCCACCAAATGCCATTTCTGGGGCAGCCAGACTCATCTGTGCACCATCCCCATTTGCTGATGGAGGTTGGCTCCAGTCTATCCCTCCGCCTATCAGGGGTGGCTCATAAGCTCCTTGTAGAGGGTCCTCAGTGACCCTAACTTGCTGGCACTGCTCACTAATAAGTTCTTTTCCAGGAGGTCTCTCTCCATGGCAACCTCGCCTGTCCACCTCAAAATGAGAACATTCTCTCTGCTTGCTTTCCCCACAGCTCCAATGTTCTGCTAGACCAAAACTTCACCCCCAAGCTGGCTCATCCGATGGCTCACCTGTGTCCTGTTAGCAAGAAGTCAAAATACACCATGATGAAGACCCACCTTTTCCAGGCCTCAGCTGCCTATCTTCCAGAAGACTTCATCAGAGTAGGGCAGCTAACAAAGCGAGTGGACATCTTCAGCTGTGGAATAGTAAGAGCTTTCTTCTCTGCTTAGATGAGGGCCTGCCCTTCCCACGGCTCCTTTGTAGGCACAGCATATAATAGAGGCTCTTAGAAATGTTCCACCACGTACAGCGGGGGTTGGCAAATTATGGCCCACAGGTCATAACTGTCCCATGGCCTATTTTGTATGGCCTATAATTAAGGATAGTTTTTACATTTATAAAAGATTGAATAATAGTAATAATAATAATAAAAGGATGTGTGACAGAGACTGTTTCTGGCCCACAAAACCTAATATTTATTGTCTAGCCTGTTACAGAAAGTTTGCCAACCCTTGAAGTAAAGCCACCCATGAGTGTCCAGATTCTAGTAGGCTACAGATATCTCCTGACTTCCCTGATTCCTCATCCAGCCAGCCATCTAATTGTCTCTCTCATTGTTTATTCTTGTTTGTTCATCTGTTTTGTCACCTGTCCATCCATCAGCCCAGGTATCTATCCAACCATTCATCCAACGTCCATCCATCCATCCAATGCCACCTGTCCACTCAGTATGTAATCCCATCCCACCTCCCTCCTCTTCACCACCACCGATCATCATTACTGTGTGCAGGGCACTTGAAATGTAAATGTAACTAAAACACAGTCCCTCCCCTAGGAGTTCACAGTCTGAGTGTAACAGCCTCCAAAGTCCATTTCCCTGAGATCTCAATGGGTTTGATGTGTTTAAAGGGTTTTGAGAGGGGGAGAGTGTAGCTCAGTGGTAGACTATGTGCCTAGCATGCATGGGGTCCTAGATTCAATCCCCAGAACCTCCATCAAAAATAGATAATGAATAAATAAATAAACCTAATTACCTCCCCCCTCAAAACAAGCAAAAAGAATAAAGGGTTTTGATGTGTCTAAGTAGGTTTGAGAAGTGCTGGGCTGAGCAAAGTTGAGCAGGAAAAAAAAAAGTTACCACAGAATTAGTCAGAGCCTTTAATATGGTAATAAGCCTTTAATCTGATAATTGTGAGTTTACCACGATCGATTGGTATGGACTGTTTTCCAAATTCATTTGGCTACAGAACCATGTTTTCTGAGGATCACTAATCATCAGAGACCCATGGAACCCAGTCTGGGAAATGCTGGCTGAAAAGAGGGGCAGGCTCTGGTTGACCTCTGCCAAGAGCCAACAGCTGCATCTTGGACCTCGCCTTCACACTTCCTCTCCAGCCTCAAATGCTACATTTCCCCTCTCTGACCGCAGTCTCCCGTCGATCTGCTTCTCCAACTAATGCCCTTCCTCTGAGCCACCTTCTTCCCTCAGCCCAGCCACCACATGCCAGATTCTGCTTCCCTCTGTCTCCCAGCCCATCGGTTCTTCTGGGTTCCTTGTCCCCCCACCCCCACTGCGAGGGGCTCAGTGAAGCTCAGCAGGGCCAGCCTGGGGTCCCGCTCCTTTAAGAACCAGCAGCACCGAGCCCCTGAGGCTGCCAGACAGGATCCTGCAGAGTGTAAGAGCATGGATTTGAGTCCCAGCTCAGTTCCTTTCGGCTACCGTGAGCTAGGGCATCACCTGTAACTCTGGGCCTCAGTTTTGTCCTCCATAAAATAGGGGTAACGGCACATACGGAGATTAGTAAGATGCTGTATGTGAACTGGTTAGCAGAGTATGTTGCATAGATCAAGATGATTATTATTACCGTGGTTATACAGTAGATCCTTGTTGTTTATCTATTTTATATATACTAGTGTGTATCCCAAATTCCAAACCTTCAGTCTTTTTCTCAGCGCTGCCACTGACAGATGGTATGATTTTGAACTTCGGTTCCTCTTGTGGGGAACGCTGCGTTCCTCGGTATGTTTTGATGAGCACTAGGTGACCTCTGTCAAAGGCCCAGCACAGGGCCTGCCATGTAGAAGGGGCAGAAGAAATGTTTGTTTATTCATTTCTTCTTTTGCTTTCCTCCCTTCTTGGCAGGAGCTGGTCAGGAGTCCCTTTTTAATTGGCTCCCATCCACCAGCTGCAGGAGTGCCCTCTCCTGCCCCCTCCAGGCCACTGCCAGTCTTTTAGTAACCACGCGGGCCCTTCCTTTGAAGGTGGAGGATTTCTTGGCAGCAATGTGAGCCTGTTCTGACTTTGAGAGAAGATGTGGGAGGGAGGTTTGACACTTAAGTGGGGTACTCACCCCCTCTATTTAGAAGTGCTAGATCAGGATGTCCTGGAGAAGGATATGGTCTCAGATTTTAGTTCCTTGCCCAAAGATCACCTAAGCACGTAAGGAACTGAGTCAGAATTTGAATCCAGGCCTGTCTGACTATAGACCCCTTAACCAGTGTGCTATGTCTGCCAAGGAGCCCTGTTCAAAGCAGGTTTCCCATTTATTAAGACACATATCACAGTTTTGCGGTGGCTTATCCTGGCTCAGGGCTGTACTCCATTCATGAATGGATGAATTAATGAATAAATAATGTTAATAAAGGCCTGTGGATGAAACATGCTATGGGTGTTGCCAAGGGTTTCTGTTTAGAGTGGGTATCTGCACATAGGTTCCTTCTTTTTCTGAGATTGACATAGCAATGCTTGCTTACCATTTCTGATGGGTTTTAAATGAAATTATCTTTAAAATATAGTGTTTGTGTGTGTATGTATATGTACATGTGTACAGATAGATGTATATACGTATATATAGAGAGAGATGTGTATATGTGTATATCTATCTATCTGATGGAAATACATACACATTTGGCTTCTAACCTTCCTGCCTTCCTATCAATTAATTCAAATGTTCTCCTAGCAGCTGACAGCATGTTTAGTTGGAGGAGGTATTTAGTGACATTCCCAAGTTCCAGATTTGGGGCAAGCGTCTGTGCTGGCCAATGGGAGAGCCAGGCCTGGAGCTTAGACTTCGTTCCTGAGAAGAAGCTTCTCATTTTAGCCAGAATCTCCCGCCTGAACTTGTGCATGCGTGTCTGAACCGTGCTAACTCTGTTTTCTCCAGGTGTTAGCTGAGGTCCTCACGGGCATCCCTGCGATGGATAACAACCGAAGCCCAGTTTACTTGGTAAGGGAATCAGTTACTTCTGGCTCACAGCTATGTGGGGTCAAGGGATAGGGAGGGCAGGGTCCTCCACTGTACCCATTTTACAGATGCTAATGAAGCCTCAGTCCGGAGTTTGATATGCATCTGTGCAAAGTAGCTGTAAACTCCCCTTCTCACTCACCAGCCAACAATTACTTTTTCCTGATAATAGAATTTAGAATGTTAAGGGGAAACCCATATCTTCTCTCTACAAGTCAGGCAGTCAAATAGGGTTTGTCTTTAAAGTGGTAAAAGTTAATTTTAGTCCTTTTAAACAGGTTTCTGTAATGAAAATTGTAATTGCCATTGGTAGGTTTAAAGAACTGTCATTTAAATATGTGTGCATGTATGTGTGTATAGTGTCATTTCAAAAATATAACAACACAGCCTGACTCTGTGTTTGGCACTTTATATACATTATCTTTCTAAGTCACCTCAGAATCCCCATGAGGTTAATAAAGTCTTTCTGTTCATCTACAGTTGAGGAAAACAGGTTCTGAGGTTTGCCTGAGATCTCAGCTTTACTAAATGTCAGAGCTAGAATTCTGAATCAGGACTTCAGAGCCCAAGTTCTTAACCTCGATGGTCTCCTGACTGTTTAAGTCTCATGACAGTCTAACCATATGGATTCATTATTGTTACCGTCCCCATTTTACAGATGAGAAAACTATGGTCAAGGTGAAGAGAGTGGTTTCTTGCCCTCTGCAGTGAGATCAGTGGTGGAGCAGGGATCTGAACCCATGTCTTGTGTGGAGTTCTGCCCCCTATGCATGTTCTAGTCCTCTTGATCTGTTTGGGAGGGGAGCACTTTCCTGACTTGACCTTGAGGCCACTGGAGCAGCTGGCTTTTTTTGTGACTAGGCTCCCAAAGCATCCCTTGAGCCCTGGGCTGGGGAGCAGAAGGCCTCCCCTGCACGGAGACAGTCAGGACCTGTCCCTTTGCTGAATCCCCAGAGCTCTGCCCCTTGGGGCACCGGCCCCCTCTACTGCAAAGAGGTCAGTTTGGGCAGCTCAGATGTGGTTCAGGGCAGTTTGGGACAGTTTCTCATATGCTGACAGTTTTCTCAGAATGCGTCACCCAACCTTCCTCTGGGGCTCCCTGGGTGAATGTCAGAGGAGAATGAGCCTTTTGAGACACTTGTGGGACATTTTCTAGAAGGCTTTTTGGGTAAATGGTTTCTAAAAATATGGGGGAAATAATTTTTTAAAAATCTAGTTTCTTTCTCTTCTTCTAGTCCCAGATACAGTCTCTTATCATCTCCTGCTGCAGGACCTGTAATTAATTGTACATGTAGTTAAGATTCAAGTCAGAGATGAAAACTGCTGCCTGGTATGGTCCAGGATGGGGGGAGTAGGGATCTCCCCAACCCTCAGGAGCGTTCATGGCTGCAATGTCTTTGGAGGTCCTTGGGTGGTTTCCATCAAAATTTAAAATGTGTGTACCACTTGTACACTAGGGAAATGCACACAAGTGAGGAAAGACAGATGGACCAGGATGTTCACTGCAGCATTAGCTGCAGTGGTGAAGCGCTGCTGGCAAGTGAAATATCTGTCAGTTGGGAGGTGGTTAAAGAAATGACAGTGTGATCACACACAGCATGGAATACCATGAGGTTGCTTATAAAAACACTTTATACGTTTGTAAATATTTATAATGAGGATAAAGATATAATATGATAGAATTTGACATACATGCATGTCTATGAAATTGTCCCCAAAACCAGATAATGAGCATGCGCGCTCCCCCAGGAGTTGCCGCTTCTTGCCGCTTCTCCTTTGCACACCTCCCCGCCATCCCTCCCAGTCCCTGCCACCCCCCGCAGCCATCAGTTCGCCTGCTATCACTGTACAATTGTACAAAAGTTTCCGATTTCTGGAGTTCCCTGTAAGTGAAACCGTAGAGAGTGTGTGTGCGCCCTGCTGTTGTCTGGCCTTTCCAACTCAGCACAGCTGTTCAGAGACGCACCCGTGCTCTGTGTGTGTGTCGGGAGGTCTTAGGCGCTGAGTGATGTCCTACTGCGCGGATTTCCCACCGTTTGTCATTCACCTGTTGATGACATCTAGGGTGTGTCCAGCATTTGATTGTTACAAATAAAGCATCTGGTACCTTTGTGTGGGGGTCTCAGCGCGGACATAGGCATTCGTTCTACTGAGGTGTAATTCACACTTTTGAGGTACACACAGTGTATGAGTTTTGACAAATGTAACCACCATACTCAAGATGTGGAATGTTTCTGTCATTCCAGAAAATTCCTTCAGGCCCCTTTACAGTCAGTCCCTCCCCCCTACTTCCAACCCCCAGCAACTCCTGATCTAATTTCTGTCAGATAGTTCTGTCTCTGCTGGAGCGTCAGGTGGGTGGAATCTACAGCGCGTGCCCCTTTGTCTCCGGCTCCGTCCACTTGGCGTGGCGCTTTCCCGTTTGGTCCGTGTTGTACATATTGGTGGTTCATTCCTTGTACTGCTGGGGAGTATTCTGCTGTACGCATGTCCGACCATTTGTTTATCCGTTCACCAACTGCTAGATATGTGGTTTGTTTCCAGGTTTGGTTAATTCTGAATAAAGCTAACATAAACATTCTTATTTTTCTTTAAATGAGAGAGACATTCTGATAGAGAAATATCTGCAAGTGAGAAAAGCAAGTTCAGCACAGTATGTCGTGTGATTCCCATCTTTGGTAATAAATAGATCAATGAATTAAAAAATCGTAACTTATATTTTCTTATTTATTTGGGGCTAGTTATAGTACCTACCTGACAGGGTTTAGTGAAAAGTTAAATATATGTGAAGTACTTAAAACAATGACTAGAACATAGTAAGCACTATGTGTGGTGACTATTACTTTTATTATTAAAACTCTTATTTTAATAGCTCGTAGGAGGTTGCTTGCTATTATCATAATTTTATATATAACTAAAGTGATTTAACTGTGAACTTTTATAGCAGAAAGTCTAGAATAATATAATCCAAACTGTTAGCAGGGCTTACCTTTGGAGAATTGAAATGGCAGGAAAGATTAACTTTTGCCCTAAATCTTCAACTGCTTCTATTTTAGTTTTTAACAAAAAATGTTTTTTATAATATTGTTGATTTTGTAATAATTTCTGTTTAATTAAAAATTTTAGGGGCAGAGGGTATAGCTCAGTGGTAGAGTGTGTGCTTAGCATGCACCAGATCCTGGGTTCAATCCCTAGTATCTCCATTAAAAAAAAATAAATAAAACCTAATTACTTCCCCCCTCAAAAGAAAAAGCTTAATTTTTTTTTTTTTTAATTCAAGTAACCTGCCTACTTGGCTTAGAAAATTTTAACAGCACAAGGTAGCAACTCCATGCCTCTTTCCCTGGCCTGCCCTCAGGGATGACTTCTTCCTTAAAAAGCCCTTTTTATTATAGACAATTTCAGACGTACACAGAAGTAAAGAGAATATAGGAATCTCTGTTTGCCCATCCCATCAGTGATCCACATGCTTTTCTTTTCTTTTTCTCTGCCCCTCCCCAGCCACTCCATGCTTTTATTTCTTTTGCACCCCAAACTTTTTTGTTTGTGTATTTTAAAGCAAATCCCAGATATTATGTTATTTCATCCATAAAATATAGTTTTAATTCCTTATTACCATTTAACTACCTATTCCATTTGTAGGTTTCCCAAATCATCTCAGAAATTGGTTTTTAAAGTTGGTTTGTTTGAAGCTGGATCTAAGTAAGGTCCACATGTCACCTTTGGTTCTGTTTCTGAAGGCTCCGGGTCTCTAGCTGCACCACTCCCCCCTCTTTCTGTCTAGCATCGCGTTTTTGCATAAAGTGGGCCACTTGTACCCTAGATTGTCTCACGTTCTGGATTTTTCTGATTGCGTTTTGTGGTAGCCTTGACTTGTTTCTCTCTTCCTCCTGTTTCCTGTGACCTGGTTGTCAGCTCTTGAGACTTAATTAGAATCACGGGCGGCACTGCTTCTGGATGGCTCTGTGTACTTCCTGTTGCATCACAACATGAGGCGTGCGGCAGATTGCCCTACTTTCGGTGCTGAGATTCATCAGGGTCCAGGTGGAGTTGCTGAGTCCCTCCATTACTAAGTTCCCTATCACTTTGCCATGGAGTGTTTTTATTATTTTTTTAATGAAAGTACTGGGAATTAAATCCAGGACATTGTGCATGCTAAGCACACGCTCTACCACCCCATGCCCCCCACCTCCCCACCAAGGAGTGTTCTTGAGGAAGGTCAGCATCTCCTGGTGACCCTTGTTGGACAAGATCCACAGTTTCATTGGAGGTGGTGATGTGGTGAGCATCTACTTCCACTGTTCTTTCAGGGCAATCGCTCTGAACAGTTTCTGATTCTGTTTCAGATGCTAGTAACCTCCACATCTGTAAATAATACGCTTCTACTCCTTTTTAACTAATTTGTCAACTTTAAACACCATTACACTTTTTAAAAAGATAAACATTTAAAAAGGCAGAGCTTACGTGGCAGCTTGAGGTTTTTAGTCTCTGGGTATTTAATTGCTGATGGTGTTAGATGTCTAAGTATTTTCGGACCTTAGACAACCCATTTTCTCCATGGGGAAACTGAGGCATGGTGGGGGCTGTTCTGTTTCGTTTTTAAAGCAAATATCAGGACCCATGTCTGATAATCTCTGATAATCTTTTATTCTGAATTATAACTGTATTTGTACAAAAACCTGTATGAAGCCATAAAAATTTAGCTTTACATTTAATGAGTCACTTCTGTTAAAAATAATAAAATCATACAAAAAGGAAAAGACACTCAGCCAAAAAATAAGTTCATGTGTACGATTTGTGAAAACATTTATGAGACACTTACTATGTGCCGGGTACTGTTCTTGGTGCTTGGATACAAAGGTGAACAAGGTAAAGTTCCGCCCCTCATGGAGCACTCATTCTGGTAGGGGAGAACAAATGATATTTAAGTAAATGAAAACATGTGTAATTTGAGGCCGGTCGTTAGTGCTATGAAGAAATGGGAAGTAATGTTAGGGGATAGAGTTATGGAGTCAGGGGAGGGCTCTTAATGATCAGGGAAGGCTTCTTGGTAAAGGTGACATTAGAGCAGAGACTGAAGTGAGGGACCAGGACATGGTAAAACTCTAGGTACATTCTAGACAGCGGGAACAGCAAGTGCAAAGGCCCTGAGGCAGGATGAGCTTAGGGGCTTCCAAGACAGAAGGTAGAGACAGAGTGATCGAGTACACTGAGCTAGAAGGAGAGAAGGAAAAAAGAAGATAGGATAGGTTGGCAGAGGCCAGATTGTCACAAAATCTGGGGTTTCTGACCATTGTTAACAGATGGGAAGTATTACGAGACATCAGGAACTCTTGATGTTATTTCTTCAAATATAAATGCAAAACAGGCTTGCAGAATGGTTGTTAAATATAGGAAAGTATAAAAAATAAAATAGAAATCATTCTGGAGATGACTACTATTAACATGTGACACCCTGCCCTCTGGTGTTTATTTTATGTATGTCTATATACACATGGTTTATGTTATTTACATATTTATATTTAAATATATATTTATATTTTGTATTATTTATAGCATGGATTTTCTTCATTTTTGCATTTTATATACTATGAAATATTATATATAATGCATATTTTATATAACAAAGTGTGTTGAAATATTTCTATATATTTTATATAGTTTTAAAAATGTTATATATTATAGATAAATATATGTTACATATTTGTATATTATATAATATAGTGATATAAAATATTTTATATAGTTTACTAATAAAAGACTGTATATCTATGAAATATAATTACAAATATGTACATATATAATATTGTTTAAAGTATATAATATGTCATATGTATATAAATGTGTATATATGTAGAATATACATGGAAATTTTATATGTGAAAGTAATATTATTCACACAAATAAATATACCAAAAATATAGACAACAAATATAAATGTTTCATATGTTAATATAATATATAATAGATTAATGCAGTATTATATCAATTGATATTATACCTAATTATATTACATATGAATTTCCTATATTTAATGTATTTAATTGATATTAGTATTTAATATATTTGTAACTTATTTATATACTTACAAATAAGTAAATATATGCATATGAAACATGTAACAATTTATGTTATACAAATATACTTATATATTTATATAGAAATATATTCATTACTATTTATATAATATATCTTCTGTTTTATGTATAGTTCAGATTTCTGCTTTCTAAGTAGCATAAAATGTTATAACATGTAAATACAGAATTTATAAGATATAAAAATATACATAATAATTATTTATGTAGTAAATCTCCTATTAAATATACATGGGCCAGAATGCTACAGCCTAAAATGTTTATTTTATATCACAAGAGATTATTCCTGTAAATGTTAATAAGATAAATTATTAGTGTAAGGAAAGTGCTCAGAATGTGGCAAGTACTGTATAAATGGTAGCTATTATTACTATTAATTATTATCACTAATAAACTACTGAATATTTACTTTAAGTATCACACTAGCGATATGAGTGTGCTATGGAATGCCCTGTACCTGTGAGGAATTTAACAATTCTCCGGTTCTTGGCTGTTTTAACTTGTTTCTGGGGTCCTTGCAATTAGTTTTTAAAAAATCCTGTTTGTTTTCTGAGTGTTTGCAGCCCCGGTGCAGTCCTGGAGGTGGGTGGGGCACATGTGGCGGGACCCCCAAACCCCTGCACCTCACACCTGGGCGTTTCCACTCTTCTTCCCACAGAAGGATCTACTCCTCAGTGAAATCCCCAGCAGCAGCATGTCGCTCTGCTCCAGAAAGGCGGGTGTGGAGAAAGTGATGGCCAAGGAGATCTGTGAGAAATACCTGGAGAAGAGGGCAGGGAGGCTGCCGGAGGCCTGCGCGGAGGCCTTGGCCATGGCCGCCTGCCTCTGCATGCGGAGGCGCAACGCCAGCCTGGCGGAGGTGAGTCTGCTGCTCAGCCTCTCCCCAGCGGTGAGCACCGTCCTGGATCATCTGGGCCTCACTTCCCCGACCGCATGGGTCTGCTGTACCAGGCACTCGGTCACCATCCCTTCACTGAGAAGTGATTTCATACACGAGGGCCGTATTTGGTTGCAAGTAGCAGACTTACTTTCTCCGAACCTGCTTCATTCCTCCTCCTCTCTGTAGGCCCTTCTCCGTCCCCTCATCCTCCTGGTCAGGGCATACAGTTATACTCTTTTACGTGTCATAGTTCTGTGTTCACTGAGAAGCCAGGGCTCCAGGTCCCAATTCCAGCCTCTCAGTGAGAGAACCTGATTGGCCTAGCTAGGGTCAAGTGTCCACCCGTCGGCCAGTCAGGTAAGGTGAGAGGGGGTGGGGTCTGCTATAGAACCCTGGTGGCCAGCGGGTAGAGCCTGGGAAGCTGGAGGGGCCACGTCCCAGAGAAGGGGAGCATTCCTTAGCGCATGCGCTGGTCAGACACCCCAGAAATCAACCACCACAGCAGATAAAACCTTTTCCTATGGACACAATAGGGAGAGGTGGTTTCCATGGTAACAGGTGTAAATTTGGGGACCAAATTTGCTAGGTTTTTCTGAGGACAAAATAACTGCCTGAGTGGGCTCTTAGAGGTCATCCCACTGAGTGATTTTCCAGTGGTGTCTGGCAGAGAGGGGCGCCTTGGGAGTACCTGCTGGGAGGAGGAGGGCGGGCTGGGGGGAGCTGTAGGCCCCACCCATGACTCCAACCAGAAAGCCACTGCCACTTCTCATAATTGTATTGGGTTCTCAGTATTTTATTTGAGGAAAGGGTTTGGTGGCTGAGAAAAAAATCTTCAAACACCGCTGCTGTAGCCCAAGCTTCCTATTTTACAGCTGGGGACGTCGGAGCCCAGAGAGGAGAAGGTGAGGCCAGAGGGAGTTTTGGTTAGAGCTCTCTGGACTCCTGGCTCAGGCTCATGTCCACCATCTCACACTGTGAGGTGGTGGGAGCTGGAGACCAAGTCATTGCTCTGCGCCTGGGCTGTGCTCCAGCTGCCTAAGTGCCGCAGTGTTCAGTCACTCATTCAGCAGTTGTGTGCTGGGCCCGGGGATATATCGGGAAACTAAGCAAGCCCAGTTCCACTTTCCTGGAGTTCACAGACATTGTGCAGAAACCATTTGGGGAGCTCTGGAATAGTGTCTAGTGGGGGCCCCACCCCAGCCTTTGGCGAGGAAGTGATGTGTAAGCAGATGAAGAGCAATCCAAGCAGAAGGAACAATTCATGCAAATAGCCTGAGTTGAGAGATAGCCTGGATGGTCAAGGGCCTGGAAGAAGGTCAGACTGGCTAGAACACAGAGTACATGGGGCAGTGGCTTGCCATGAGGCGGCTCCGGAAGGAGGAGTCCCACAATAGAGGGCTTTGCAGGCACAGTTAGGATTTTGAGGAAGTCCCTGAGGGTTTTAAGGAGGGGAGGGACATAATTGGATTTATGTTTTTAAAAGATCTCTCTTCCTTAACCACTTATTCTTTAATTCGGCTTTTATTACTTCATTCATCTCATTCTTCATTCAATTCATTTCATTCTTTTGTTCAGTGTATCAGTTAAAGTACATTCAAAGAAGCTGCTACAATGAGGAGTCTCCAAAATAAGTGATATAGAAGTTTATTCTCTTTAGCTTAACAGTTTGACTATAGGCAGTCCAGAGCTGATGTGGCAGTGCCTCAGTGTTGGGAATTCAGGTTGCTGTATTGTTTGTTGCTCTGCTGTCCTTACATGTGGCTTCCATTTCAAAGTCCAAGATGGCTGCTGTAGCTCAGGCCATCACATCTGCATTCCAGCTACTGAAAGGGGGTTAAAAAGAAGAACATACCCTCTTCCTCTTAAGGTTGTGACCTGGATGTGCAAATATCACTTTTTCTCACACACCTATTGGCCAGAACCTCATTACATGGTCACACCTAGCCACAAGGGAATGTAGTTTTTAGCTTGACAAATATTTATCAGGCATATACTGTGAAGATTTTTCTGGAGAGGTGACATTTAAACTGGGTCTTGAAGGATGAGGAAGCAATTGCTATGTAGAATATAGAGGATAGGGCACTCTAGGGGTACAAAGAGGAATGAGAAATGGTCCTTGTCCACAGTATTTCACAACCAAGCTAGGCAGATTAGAGATCCCCTAGGTCATGGACTTGACATAAGCAGATTTGGGTTCAGTGATCAGCTCTGCCACTCACTGACTGGGTGACCTTAGGCAGGGAAATTAACCTCTCTGATCTTTAAATTTTTTCTTTATAAAAATTCATTGTACATCACATGTCAAATGTGCTTTGTAAATTGTAAGACACCGAGCAGATAAGATTTGTTATGTTTACTAAGGGTATGTTTATGTGCCATTTGTGTGTGTGTTTGTGTGTGTAAAGAACTATTCCTTCCCCATCTCCCTCTAATTTTCCTAACCTCCCTAATCAGAAAAGCCCACAAGGGCAACATCTGTATTACTTAGGGCATTTCTAGTTGAAAGTGATAGAAACTCAACTCAGATTCTTAGACACAGACATGTTGTGGGACACAAGAGTGGCAGGCCGCTGACACCGTGTAGCACTGGTTGGTAAAAGAAGTTACCAGCAATGAGGGAGGAGAGTAAAGTTTATTAGGTCCTGCTGCCATAGTCAACAGTGGCCACACAGACGAGGGGTGTCTGCTTGAGCACCAAGGACTGGTTGTCAGTGTGTTTTATAAGGTAGGGCCACAGGGTGCCTGATCGGCTTGTGCACGAGTCTGATTGGTTGTAGGTGAGGTAAGAGGTTTAGGGTCCATGAAGGGCAGTGGGCTGAAACAAGCCAGCCTGAGCTGTTGTGAGATTAGGCATTACCTGGGGCAACCAGTTTGTCAGGGCAAACACACTCAGTAAAGAATGTACTTTACCTGTCGAGGGATGGCAGGCAGACATCTGAGAGCCCAGGAATGGGGGTCGTTGGACTTTGAAGGACCCCAGCTGGCCCCAGCTGGCAAGACAGAGAGAGGAGAGACGGAGAATATGAATGAGTGAATGAATGATTTATTGACTCATTTAATCAAACCGCAGGCAGGACAGGCATTGCTGGGGCAGTTTAGACCCATGGTCTCAACCAGCAAAGGTGCAGCTATCTGTATCTCTGTTCCTGTGGCTCTCCCTCTCCGCCCCTAGCCTCTGTTTTACTCTGTGTGGGGGTTTCATTTTTTTCCTGCTGTAAATGGGTTTTCTGTGTAAGGTGGGGAGTCTGGCTCTGTCACTAGAAAAGAAGGAAGAGCCTTTCCTCAGTAAGCTTTAAGTGGAAGAATCCCAGAGAGGATCAGAATCCCTCTCTGGGATTCTTATTGGACTGCTTGGGTCACATGCCCAAATCTGGACCAACCATTAAAGTCAGAGGAAGGGAATACTGTGATTGATCCATCTGGGCCATGTGCTGGGGTGGGTGGGGGCAAGATCAGCTCTTTTCCTAGGAAAGATGCTGTTCTTCCAGGGAAAGCAATAAGCATTTAATTCTCCAGTGTCTCTCTCCCTCCTGAGGCCTAAGAGAACTGTTAGATGTTTAATTTCAGGTAGAGCCCTTGGTGAGTGCTCTCGTCTGTCCTCCCCAAGGTGTGTGGCTCTGTGGCCGCTGTGGAAGAGCAGCTGAGAGGTCAGGAGACGTCGCTCCCTTGGAGTGGGCTTTCCGAGGGCACAGACTCTTCCTCCAACACCCCGGAAGAAACGGACGACGTGGACAATTCCAGCTTCGAAGCCTCCTGCTCCATGAGGGCGGCTTCCTGGGCTGGGGCTGCCGCCTCGCCTCCCGCAACAGCAAATGGGGATGGCAGGCTGCCGGCAGGCGGGGAAGTGGAAGCTGACTCCTCCTCTGATGCCTGCGCTGGTCCAGAGCCTCCCCAGGATGGTAAGCATGTGGTCTGAGTGCTTATACGTGTTCATTTACGTCCCTAACTCAGCCCATCATTTATTCCTTCTCTCCCTCATTCACACGTTCATTTGGTTATTTAGCTGTTCACCTACCAGCTGGCTGAGCAAAGAGAAACCTGAGGCAGTCATCCTCCCCCTATGTCTAGTCCATCACTCAGTCCTAGCCATTGACCTTAATATCCCTCAGCTCCATCTGCTTCCCTGCATTGCTTGTCCTCACAAGCCCCCGTCCCTCATCTAAGCCACTCTCTTCTTGCTGGATGGCTCCGTGTGTCCTCCCTGATGCACTCTGGCCCCTCACCAGTTCTTTCTCCAAGGGCCAATGAGAGTGGCTTTTAAAAGCAACTCATGTTTAAAGCCCTTGTGTGGCTCCCCATCGTACTTACAGACCAAGTCAAAACTCTCCCTCTGGACCAGCAAGACCCGGTGTGATCTGTCGCTGTCCACCTTACCATCCTCACCTTACAGCTTGCCACCTGCTTCCAAAGATACCCTCTATTTCTGCCTCTAGGGTCCAAATACACCAGGTTTCCTTCTGAAATAAAAATTCCGGAGGCCTTTACAATTCAGGGTCCCCATCCCCTAGAAAAACGTGGTTCTGTATCTCAGGCTCTGACCTCTCTTACTGTTCCTCCTCCCACAAGGAAGTGAGAGGAAGGAGAGAGAGAGGGTGTAAGCTTCATTCCAATCCTGACCCCTCACCAGGGGAGAAGCCTGGGAGCCCTTCCTCTCTGGAAGGTGGTGGGGGCAGGTGGCAGGTGGCAGGGCTTCCCTGCAAAGGCAGAAGCAATGACAATGCTTGTTCTTCTCTGTGTCTGATGCAGAACCTGGATTTAAGTGAGAAACTATGACCAGGTCTGGCTTTCTAAGAATTATAACAATAATAACTATTTCCAAATACCCTTTATTCAAGTTGCTTTTTTTTTTAACTTTGTGTTGAACTTCAGCTACAGAGACTTCATGGAAAATTGAGATCAATGAGGCCAAAAGGAAACTGATGGAGAATATCCTCCTTTACAAAGAAGAGAAACTGGACAGCGTTGAGCTTTTTGGCCCTTGATGACGCAAACACAGCTGAGGACCCTTGTCCTCCATTGGAAAGATGAATGTCAAATCAAGAAAAAGATTTGAGGCAGAGTCAAGATCTCCCAAGGTACACAAACATCAGCTTCCCTGCGGGGAGAGAGACACTTCCGTTTTACCAGAGTGAGTTAGGAGAGACAGGACCTCAGCTTTCAGAGACACAAAAATCTATGATGCCCTCTTCCTTTCTGGGGTTTGTCAGAGCCCTGGGCATCAGGAGACTGAAGTGGAAACGCTAGTACATGGGCCCAGGTTGTGGGTGATCTTGTGGTTCCGGGGAACGTGTGACTATAACCATCCCAGCAGATGCCATGGCCTGGCTCTCACTCTCGACAACTGACAGGGCATTCTGAGTGCCAGTGGCACTTTCCAAAGTCAAGATCTCTTGGTAATATTTGCCACCAACAGCCTGCAAACTTCCATGACCTGAAAGACTGTCAACTTATGTCCCAGTGTGATTCTATACTCCCTCCTCAAGGTCTCAAGTTTTACGAATACCAGCCACCTGGCGGAGGGCTCTGGAGGTTTTCTGCTTTCTCTTTTGGAAATCTTGCAACCCATGGATATTTATTGAATGCCCGCTCCGCACCTTATCCAACCATACCACTAATGCCAATATTTTTAAAAGAGCTTTTATTTAGAGACTATGTATTATTTATGGCTAGATGAAGAACTGGGAGAACTAGTTTCATGTTTGATTGTGCTGCTCATTAAATCAGTCATTTAATTTCTGGAACCTCAGTTTCCTTGTAAGTAACATGTTCATTCTCCTTCCCTGGACTGTTGGGGAGAGCAGGTGAGACGTGGCTACAGAACAACTTTGAAAATGCACTTGTCCTGTTTTATAACATAAATAAATAAAAAGACATTAAATGTTTATTTCTGCCATGTACCTAACATTTATGCAGTGGATCTATTTCTGAAAAGTCATGTTGTAAATCTTTTTGTGAAATGCTATTTTAAATTCAGTGTGTCCTATTTTAAATAACCCTAATATAGTGGGTTCTTTCTTTTTATTTTTCTAAATAAAAATACATTGGTAAAGTCGGCAAATATCCTGTAATTAGTTTTGTGTCCAGATGAATTTGTTCGGAGAAGGTGCCCTGCATCCCTGAAGGGTATCGTGGGGTGGCTAAGAAGTTGGATGCTGGCTATAAAATGTTGGTTGTTAGTAGTTGCATGATCTTGGGCCAAGTTAGGGAGTTACTCTGAGCCTGTTTTTTCATCTATACAATGGGGAGAATAAAAAGTGCCTGTTTCATAGGTTTGTTGTCAGGACAAGGGGCAGATTCTGCCTGGTGGAAGCATTCAGCAGCCCCCCAGCAAGGTCAGTTTTGGACTGATATGTAACAAAGCCGGGTCGGCTCCAGCCCCGGTGGACGGTGATCTGTACTGACACCAGCGTCTTAAGCACTGGTGGCTGTGAGGATTCAACTAGAGTCCGTGTTAAGTGCCCCAAAAAGGACCTGGCATGTGGTCAGCACCTTAAAATTATGAGCAGTATGTTTCCAGGGCTTTTTGAGCAGTACAGCACTAATTCCAGGAGGGTTATGTTATCCAGACATAGTGGAATTTCCAGACCAGGGCTTCATATATTTCTGAAGAGATCAGTGAACCACTTTTGAGAATCTATGAAAACTTTGGGCCTTTTTCCATCAGTAAGCTGTAAATTCATACATAGAGAATTCTGTAGCTGAATTCCAGGGATTCGTGAGCACTATGATGTCTTTCCATGAATCCCCAGAGGGAAGGCCTGACTTTTTTTAAGTTAACAAATGCACATGACAAAAAACAAAAACAAAAACAAAAAAAACCCCAAACAGTACAAAAGGTTACATGGGGGATTCCCTACTGGGAACTTAGTCTCTTGTTTCCTCTCCCCAGTGGCAACCACTGTTATTAATTTGGGGTATTCTTCCAGGGATGATAAAAACATTCAAAAAGAAATCTTTTTTGCTCAATTTTATTAGTCATGAGGGAAATGAAAATCAAAACCACAATGAAATAACCATTCACACCTGCTCAGATGGCTGGAATAAAAATGATAGACAACAACAAGTGTTGACAAGGAAGTGGAGGAATTGGAATACATTGCTGGTGGGATTGTAAAATGGTGAGCCACTTTGGAAAACAGTTGGCAGATTCCTCAAAAGGTTAAACATAGTTTCTGTGTGACCCAGCAATTCCACTCCTAGATATCCACCTAAAAGAAATGAAAACATGTTCATAGCAGTAATATTTATAATAGCCAAAAGGTAGAAACAACCCAAATGTCCTTTAACAGATGAACAGGTGAAAAGAATGTGCTATAGCCATACCATGGAATATTATTTAGCCATAAAAATGAAGTACTGATACATGCTACAACATGGATGAACCTTGAAAAGATAATGCCAAGTAAGAGAAGCCAATCATACACTGTATAATTCCATTTTTTAATGAAATGTTCAGAATAGGCAAATCCATCGAAACACAAACTACAAGTTGTGTATGTGTCTGCACAGGAGGAAGGGGAAGGGCTGGGGGTGTTGGGGAGGGGAGTGGTAATGATCACAAGATTTTTAGAGTGATGAAACGTTCTAAAATTAGATTATGGTGATGGTTGCACAACTCTAAAAAAACTGTAGAATTATATATATCAGTGAACTTTGTGGTATGTAAATTATATTTCAATAGAGTTGTTAGAAACACAAATACATAGTGGTTACTCCTAGGCGTTTAAAAATTTTTTATCTTGAGGCTTCACTTCTCTCTCATTTATTATGATTCTTTGCTACACACAGGGTATTTCATTCACTTTTTTTTTTTTAGACGTCTTTCTTGGCCACTCTTACTCAACAATACTTTTGGATCACTTCATTCTTTTTGCCTGGTATTCCATTGCATGGAATTTTGTAATGTACCTAACTAGCTTCACTTGCAGGATACTGTTTTCATCCTTGCTACAACTGACAGTGCTGCCTTCCAAAGAGGTTACACCAATTTACGGTGAATCGGTGATCTATGGAGTGCCTTTCCCCACATCCTCAGCTACAAAGAGTATTATCACGCTTTTTGATAATTGCTAATCTAATGGGTGAAAACATAAATTTTGTACTTTTTAAATGATTGGAATGGAGCCAATTTTTCATACGTTGAAGAGTCTTTGGTGATTTTTTTCTGTTCATTGATTCATTTCCTTTGCCCCCTGAATTATCTTATTGCCAGAGTTTTATATAATGAGGACATCAGCCCTTTGTCATGTGTTGCAAATATTTTTCCAAGTTTGCACCTTGTCTTTCAAATGTGGTATTTCTTTTACCGGGAAGATATTTTACATTTTTGTGTAGTCTTCACCCCCTCTCCCCACTACCGTGGCTTCTAACTTCTAGTTCCAATTCTGACACTTTCTGGGCTTGTCAATTGGGTCTCTGAGCCACAGTTTCCTGCTCTGTTAATAGAGTGATGATACTGGTACAGGTTCGATGAGTGCATTCGGATCTGAAGGCGTCCGGCTAAGGGGGACAGCGCTGAGCGGCAAGGAGCTGCCCTCGGGAACCCGGGTCCATCGGCGCCTGCAAACCCCACCCTGGGCTGACCTGAGGAACTGCCCTGCCCCCGCTTCGCGCTCTTCGAGCCCACGTGAGTGGCTCCGCCCGGACTAGCTTCCGACCAATGGACGAGCTTTGTAAGGCGCAGGCTCACGCCTCCAAGCCTTCTGACCAACAGGCGAGCTCAGTCTTGCTCGAAGTCCCGCCCCTCTCCGATTTGAGCAATGGGCGCCCTCCGTTCGGCGCAGGACCCGCCTCTGCCGCACGCCGGGCTGCAGGCCGCAGGGCTCGTTCCGGGAGGCGGGCACAGCGGGGGCCAGTGTGGTGCGAGTTCGGGAGGTGGTAGGGCCGGCTCCGCCAGGCTGGGGCGGGCGGCGAGCGGGTGGCCAGGGCAGGGCGTCAGGGCCGCGCGGGCTGCGGGGCCGACGTCTGGCCCGCGGCAGCGGAGACGGAAGGCGTGGCGGGCGGGCCCTGGGGTATCCTGAGGAGGAGGACCGGGACGCCGCCTGCTCCTCAGGAGGGGTGGCTCGCCCCCTTCCGGCCCGGGGCTAGTCGGCGGGGCCGCGGGGGCAGGGCGGGCAGCGCGCTGGGTCCGGCCCTGCTCTGCGGCCCGCGCTCGGCTTTCCAGGCCTTCGGGCCGCGCGCCCGCCCACGGGCTGCGGGTCTGGCCTCCAGGTGTGGACCTAACAGCGCCCTGTAGCCCTTGGAAGCGCTCTGACATCTCTGGGCTTTGTACTGCAAACTCCGAGCGCGTTGTAGTCCCGGAAGCGCTTTGACATCTCCGAAGTAGCGCTGTGCAAACTGAAGCGCTTGGTGATCGCGGAAGCACGTTGTGGGCTTGGAAACCGAATCGAACGAAGCCTTTGGTAAATCCTGCGATCTTCTGGACTTCTCCGAAGCGCTTTGGAATCGCCAACACTCGAAGCGCTTTGGCATCTCTGGAACCTTGAGAACTGTGATGGGCAGTGGAAAGAAGGGGAAAAGGTCAGTGATGGCAGCCCCTGGCTCTGACCTACTGGCTTGCCCTCCCCCAGGAGGTCCCGGGATAGCGAGAGTCTGAGGAGGGGCAGCTAGCAGGGGTGGTAGTGGACTCCAGGCCCCCCTCTCTACCTTGCAGGTGCCCATGGCGTCGGAGCGGCGCAAGGTCAAGTACCACTGGAACAGCACTTCGGAGCGGAGTTCCCGCAAGCGCACCTGCCCCCGGGAGTCCAGTGATGTGGCCCCCTCCAGCCGGCCAGCTCATAGCTCTGCATCGCGTTCGGGAGGGGCCAGCAGCCCCAAGCGCATGAAAGCCCAGAAGGAGGACGATGTGGCCTGCACGCCGAGGTTGTCCTGGGGCTCATCCCGCCGCAGAAGTTCCTCCTCCTCCTCCTCCCATTCCTCTGGCCCAGGTGTGGGTGGGGCCGCCTCCAAAAGAGGCCTAATTCGGAGCTCACGGGGCTTCCTTTCGTCAGGGGGATCCCCTCTGCACCCTGGCAAACCCTCTCTAGAAGAAATGGCTTCTCTAGAGGAGGAAGCCTGCAGCCTTAAGGTGAGTGGCTCCAACGCCTTGCAAACAGTGAAGCCCCTTCCGCTTGGCCTGAGATGTTTGGGTGGGAATTTTGGTGGAAGGATACTAAAAAGAAAAAGACTATGTCTCTTAAGATCCGTGGGGTCTTCCTAGAAGTCTACGCGCAAACCAGACGACGCCAGGGGATGGCCTAGAAGTTCCGTGGAGAGGTAGTTTTCAAACTTGGCACCACTTGGAACTACTTTAAAATTCTTGCGCCTTCCTGCCGCCCTGAGCTAATTATCCTGGGGGTGTGGGCGGAGCTTCCAGGGGTTTAAATAATCGTCAGGTGCTTGTAACCCGCAATCAGGAAGGAGGCTCGCTCTTTGCAGAGCAGGCTGGATGGCGTGCTGCACGGACACAGGTGTATGTATTTTGATTGTAAATTTAAGGGATTGTGGCCTGTTCTTTGAACCACAGAGCCAAGAGTAAGCATTTGGTTCTCTGTGTGGCTTTTCATCGGAGTTACGGTTTCCAGCACGTTGGTGTTTCGCATGGTGGGGTAGGGTTTGTCTTGGAGTTTAAACTTTTTAATTTCCCAGTGGGAACACACAGGAGTGTTTCATAATACTTGGGAGCAGACTGAGGAGGTCTTCACCGAGAAAGTGCATTTCTTTCACTCATTTTGTCTTTTCTTTTTTTAAGGATTAAATTTTCTCAGCGTGTGTGTGTGCGCGCGCGAGAAATTTGAACGCGAGTTTGGAAATGTTCAGGTCTCTTGCTCTTTCCTGGTTAGGGACAGGAGAGGAGCCCTAGTTTATGTTGCTGTGTGAGCGTCACCCACCAATTCAGTCAGGTTTTGAACAGATATTTGTTTGTTTATTGAACCCAGGACCTCGAGTTTGCTAAGCAGGCACTCTACCACTGAGCTATATCCTCCCCCCAGGTTTTGAATAAATATTTATTGAGGGCCTACTTTGTGCTCGGCGGGCAATGTTCTAGTAGCCTGGTATTCTCCAGACTTTGCTTTCTAGGTTTTGGAGGTCTGGGCCCTCAGAGGTGAAGAGTTCTGTATGTGGGGGAAAAGTCTTTGGTGACATGGGCTGCCCCTAGGTAAAGTTACTTTCCAAAAGCAATAAAAACCGACCTTAAGGAAAATGGTTTGTCCTTAAGCCTTTGCTCAGTGATTTCTTATGTGGAACTGAGAAGTGAGGCTGTGTGAAGCTGTGTATCCTCACTTGAAGGCTGTTGTGCTTAGGTAAAGTGCTCCAGGTGTTTTCAGTGGGGACACAGAACTCTTGTTTGGGCACGTGGATTTTTTTTTTAATTTAATGATGAGTTGAAAAGCTTTGTCTTTGACATAGGAATACAGAATATGACTCAAATGTCAATCAGGTAAATCTGAGGCTAATCTAATCTTGTCATCAGTCTGCCTGGATGCAGTTTCAGTGAATTTGGGTCCATCGGAAAATAATCAGTTGGTTAAATGTAACTTCACTATGGAGAGCAGGAGAGCAGGCATGGGAAATGAACCTTGATTAGTCTTCAGGTGCGCTGCATTCCTGCCCCCGGCTGTCCTGTAGAGCAGGAACTTGAGAGTTGAGGGCGTGGCCTCTGTTCCTAATCCAATCACAGACCCATCTTACTCTCATTTAGGCCTGAAGGGCCTTGCTTTGTCAAAATCAATTTAATGGTTAGCGGTGGAGTGATGAGTAATCTGGTCCTGCAAGTCTTGGGGCTCTGCCTGTGCCTTGCTCCCAGTGGTAAGCACTTGAGGGTTGTGTGCCAAGCACTCTTTTGGATGGTGGAGCCATGGGATGGCTTCTAAGGAGCACACAGTCTGGCAAGAGGACTGAAGAAGCCACAAGACTGCCTCACAATGTGGTTCAGTGAAGCAAAGAGCCCAGAAAGGAGGCTGGACAGCTAGTTAGGGGGCAGATTGCAGTAGGATGTTTTGAGCCAAGGGAATTTGGATTTCATTCTAAGCCATTAGGGAGTTTATACAGGGTTCTCTAGAGAGGGCAGGCAGATTTTTGCAGTTTTGGAAGACCACTCATGTTGAGTGAGGGTGGAATATGAGGATATTGATATGATCAGTCCCAGCTGTCCTTCTCTAGCACTGCTAAGGGGTCTCCCTAGAGAGTGTTAGTTTGAAAACAAGGTACAGTACTTCACTCATCTTGATGAGTTGCAGAATGCCTCTTACCTTCCCCTGTATCTGCACCTCTTCCCCTCTTTTCTGCTGCCACTTGTAAACTTGTTTGTCTAGTTAAGTCCAAAGTTCTGCAGTGGGCACTGCTGAGGGGCACACACAGAAACGTCCTGTTGTCCCCCAGCTCCTTCCAAGGTCACCTCACCACTCACCTACCTTCCGCCCACCCATCCACCTGCTCTTCTGCATTTGCTCTGTAAACTTTGAGGGGTACACACTTAGCTTTGTGTGCTCCCGACCTTCACCTGAGCACCGAGGCCTCTGTGCCAGGTTATGGAATATTCAGAGGGCAAGATGTTTTGGTTCATTCTGGCAGCTGTAACAAAATGCCACAGACTGGGTTGCTTATCAACAACAGAAATTTATTTCTAGAGGCTGGAAGTCTGAGATCAGGGTGCCACCTCAGTCAGATGAGGGCCCTCTGCTGGGTTGCAGACTACTTTTGTGTCCTCACATGGCAGAAGGGGGCAAGGAAACTCTCTTGGTCTCTTCCCTAGGGCACTAGTCCCATCAATAAGGGATCCATTTTCATGACCTAATCACTTCCCAGAGGGACCCACCTAATAGTGTCACCTTGGGGTCAGACTTCAACATACGAGCTCTGTGGGGAACACATTCAGACCATAGCTAGACTGGGTGTTCTGGAATCACCAGAGAGTCCTGCCAGCCAGCCTCTCATTGTTTGTGCCTTATTACCCCCAGGACAATTGTTCGCGAGGTTTTCCTCAGGTTCTAACGACAGCTGATGATCTTCCTCAGAGAAGTGTTAAATGTGTCTGTTATGAGACCTTCACCTACCTCATATTTAGTCTTTAATATGATGTATCTAAATTTCTAATTCAATTTAGGAAAGGAGCAGAAGGGAAAATTCGAGCTTTTAGGATGTGCTAAGCCTTATCAAGTATGAGTCTCAGTGTTTGAGCTGTCGACTCTCACATAATTCTCCTTCTGGTGAAGCAGGCCGTGTTACCTTTACATATCAGTTGACAGGTACTTAGACATCAGTTAACACACATTTGAGCATGTGCTATGTGTGGGCACTGGGAAAGTGAGACTCAGAAAGGGTAAATGACTTGAGCAAGGCCACACAGCTTGTTTGCAGCAGAGCTGTGATATGATCCCAGATCAGTCTGACTTCAAAGCCAGTGTTCTTTCCACTGCTGCCCTCTGTGTGCCCTGCTCAGTCCTGGCCCAGTGTTGATGTGAGTAGTGGGGAGATGAAGAGGGCAAGACCCTTGTTCCCTCGAGGAGCTCTCTGCAAGGTCACGTGGCCCAGACTTGAGAAACCATTATGCATCTTAGCTCTCGAGAGACACAGCTTTCACGTGTGGTCCCAAGTCCTGAACCTTCACTCAGGTGTCCAGTCTTGGGTGGAAGTCTGTGCCGGGACTGGAGGTGCAGAGAAGGAAGTGGTTGGAAGACTAGAAAATCATTCATCCCAGTGCTGTTCAGGAAGTGTTGTAACAGGATATTGGAAGTAGTGGGGGCCAGAGGAATAAGTGACTAACCATTGGGAAAGTCCGCATGGAAGAGGTGTCTTTTGAATTCTCCTAATGGACAAGGAGTAGGAAAGGACATTTCAGGCAACAGGAACAAAGTGTATCCAGAAAGGGTCAGGAAATGCTGGTCTGATGCTTGGGACACTGCTTGCTCCTGAGGGCCCTCCTTTCCACCTTCACCATCATTTTTCTCATTCCCGGGATGCCTGCGTGTGTGGAGAAAGGCAGGAGATGATGCTGGAAGGAAGGCTGGGTTAGGTTAAGCCACCCTGGGAGGGCTTCCGGGGTCATGCTCAGGCAGATGCAGAGCCGTTTAAGGGTTATAAGCAGAGGTGTGACGTTGCCAGGTTTTAGAACTCCTGTTGGCACACTGTAGAGAAAGGATGGGAGGGAGCAGGCTGGGAGCCGCTGAAATTGTTCAGGCTAACGGTGCTGAGGACTGGGATGACTTCTCCACGGATGTCTCATTGCTAAGTGCTTGATCTATGAAATCACCCTTTCCTAAGCTCTGATTTTTTTTTTCCCAGGTTGATTCCAAAGATAGTTCTCGTAACTCCATGGACTCTGAATTTGCAGCTGAAGCTGAGGGTCAAAATGATACCATAGAGGAGCCAAACAAGGTCCAGAGAAGGAAGCGGGACCGACTTGGAGACCAGGGCTCTACAATGATCTACCTGAAGGCCATCCAGGGCATCCTGGGAAAGTCGATGCCAAAAAGGAAGGGAGAGGCTGCCACTCGGGCAAAACCCAGCACAGCAGAGCGTCCTGGCCGCCGAGAGGGACCAGCCAGGAGTGTCAGTGTGTCTGCTCCGCAGGAAGAGAAGGAGCCCACCCCAGAGGTCAGAGCAGAGGAGGAGAAGGCTGTGCGCGAGAAGAGCGGCCTCCGCGACAGGAGAGTGGTGATAGACCCTCCGGGGAAGCCTGGCGAGGAGCCCCTTGGCGACCGAAGGATGGTCACTGAGCAGCGATCTCCAGCCCTGGAGGTTTTGGATGACTTTCACTCGCATTTGAACAGCCCAAAGGTGAGTCCAGCTGAGGCCACGCGGGCCAAGCATGGAGTTTCTAGTTCTGTTAAATGCATTTGGTCTTTTATTCACTCAGCACAGTACTTGACTTACCCGGGGCTCCAGGAGACAAATTGGTGGTTCTCTTCTAATGTACCTTTCGGACTTACTTGGAAACACCAGTTCAGTGCTATCTTTTTTTAGGATTTATATGTTTGTTAAGATACAGGTTTGCCTGTGTAACAAAGATCAAAATAACTAACTTAAAGAAAACAGATGTTTTCCTTAAGGAGTATGGCTCCACAGTTTCAGGGGCCCAGGTGCCTCTGTCTTGACTCTCTGCTGCCCCTCAACCCAGTTTCCATCTTGTGTGAGACAGCTCCTGGGACAGGACTCAGCACGTCACGTTGACGTTCCAGCTAGGAGGAAGGAGAGAGGAGCAAGGGACATTCCCTCCCCGCCTCCCTTTTTAAAATTAATTAACTTATTAATTAATTTATTTTTAATTTTTTTCCTACCTCCCTTTTTTTAAGTTGAAGTATAGTCGGTTATAGTATGTCAGCATAATGTCCAGTCATACATATACATACA
The DNA here is from genome assembly GCF_048773025.1 of Camelus bactrianus. Taxonomy (NCBI): domain Eukaryota; kingdom Metazoa; phylum Chordata; class Mammalia; order Artiodactyla; family Camelidae; genus Camelus; species Camelus bactrianus. The sequence goes on along the minus strand of NC_133555.1, from coordinate 5,993,368 downwards.
TATATTCATTTTCATATTCTTCTTCATTAAAGTTTATTCAAGATATTGAACATAGTTCCGTGTGCTATACCCTCCCTTTAAAAGCTTGGCCCAGAAGTTGTCCACTTGGTTTCTGCTTATATGTTACAAGAATCAAGAAACCTGGTCAACACCTGCAAGAAAGTCTGGAAAATTAACTTCCATCTGGGAAGACTTCCACCCAGATACACTTCTATTTCTATAAAAAGAGAGTGATACTGAATGATACTGGAGGGAAACTAACATTTTTAAAAAACACTGCTTATGATTTAGAAGAAAAAGCATTCCTTTGTCCTGCCCATCCCTGCCCGTCCTTCACTGCTGCTCCTCAGAGGTAGCTCGTTTCATCTCTTTTAAAGAGCTCTTTGCTCCAGTACTTATCTCTGTATTTCTAAGTAATTTTGCATTGTTTATTTTTTAAAAATTGAGGTATCTTGAGTTCTTACTCAGAAAGATGAGAATTTAGTTCTCTACACTTTGACAGCATCCAGGCTCAGAAATGGATTCTCTCTCCCTTCCTGCAGTTCCCTGGGTCATAATACAATTTTTAGCTAAATCTATTAATTTATTATCACCACATTCCTGGCTGAGTTATGTATACTCTGATTACGTTTCCTTTCTTAGAAGTTTTTCTTTCAAGTTCATCACCTTGTTTTTCCCTTTACTTTTCTCTGTACCTATGACTGCTTCATCCCCAAACTGCTAGTTCCATAAAGTCCTTCTCAATGTTGTCAAAATAAGTAATGTCCCTGTGCCCCCCTTTTTAAAGTGTACTCCCTTTAATTGTTTCCTTAAGATTCTTTTTTCTCCTATCTCTTTTCATCTCTGCTTTCTTTATGAATAATTAAGGTGAATGTATATAATTCATACTTTAAGAATTTTCGACATACTTGATATCTAAGAACACTGGCTTAGTGTTTTGAGTATTCCTTTCTTGGAACATCCTGTTCTTGTTTTGAGGTTACGGTACCTTCTCTTGTTTCTCTGAGAATATTGATTAGTTTGTTTTGAAGATGTTTTCTATACTGCTTTTTCTGAGTTTCCTTCTGATTTAAAAAAATTTTTTTGGTTTCTGTCTTTTGTGGTAGGGCTTTCCTCAGAAGTTTTGGCTCTCTGTTCATATTTTAAGGATAAAGCATTAAAAAGCCAATTGGAAGTCCTGAGTGCATGGATGGGCTTGTGAACTACTGACTTCAGCATAGTGTGATAACCTCGTGGGCTCTCGGTTGGATCTATAGCTCTGTCCTCAGGCTGCTTGGTGACTATGGGGAGAAATCCTCCGGTCCTCTGCCCAGGAGCACACCTGGCAGCTCGTGTTGTAGGAGTCAGGTTGAGGGACGTGCCTTATGTGATGGTCCCTCACCTGCAGACATGTGTCCGTTGTCCACGATTATTCCATAGGCTCCTTGGTTTAACTTTTCCAGGTGTGAACCTTAGTCTTTTTCTCGGTGGGGAAGGAGCAGAGCCACCTGTACAGGATGGGAGCAGGGATCTGGGGCTCTAACTTCACTGATTCTCCTATTTTCATCTCCAACTTCACCTTTGTTTTGAGAGGTCTGGTACCTCCAATTCCTGAGTCTGTCTGGGGTCCTATATTGTGATTCAGCATGTTTCTGGGTTTTTCTCACCACAGGCCTAGGTTGTGGCCATCTGTGATCTGCTTATCCAGTAACTGACCATCCATCTATTTGCTTTCTAGCATCTGATTTTTAAATTTGCTTTGCTATTTAGTCTGTATGCTTTCTCTGTGAATGTTTATGCCTTTTCAAGTCCATTGCCTGTAGTTTTCAGAGTTTTTATAGCAGGAAGGACAAAACCCACATATACTGTGTTTAGTTGGAAATCCCAAGAACAGTAAATTTTGTAACCATCTTTTCCCACCAGATATAGAACGTCTGTGTTTCCTGTCTAACATAGATCGTTCTTTGGCTGCTTAGAATTCCACTGTATGGATAAACTTTCCAAACTTAGATACCCAGACTCCTGTTTGTCAGACTGGACACTGTTGGGTGTGTATTTGGAGGCACTGTAAGGTGTTAGGGAAGCACATGGGTGTATGAGTCGGACAGTTTGGGCTCAGATCCTGGCTCTGCCACTTGAACTGCAGTCATGAGAAAGTCACATAACCTCTCTGAGCCTAGTTTCTTCCTCTGTATAAAAAGACACAGTTCTTTAAATGTTACCACAGAGTAACACAGGGATCAGCAGACTTTTTCTGTAAAGGGTCAGATAGTAAATATTTTAGGCTTTGGGGGCTTAATATGGCCTCTGCTGTAATAGCGTGAAATCAGCTTTAGGTGGTATTTAAGTGAATGGGCCTGTGATCCAGAAAAGCTTTATTTACACCAGCAGGCAGTGCGTTAGATTTGGCTTTTGGGCCACAGTTTGCTGACCTCTGAATTAAACATGAAAATACTTTGCTCAGTGCCTAGTGTATAGTAGGCTCTCAGTAAAGATAGCTTTAAATTTTACCATACGGGCTTGAACCTAAGGAAGTCTTGAATATAGGTAATCTCCCATTTTCCCAAAAAGGAAATCCAAAAATTTTTTCCTGGCTAATGTGACTTTTTCCTGGCTTTCATTGCAAGAACTTAGATGATATTATTGTAAGTCTGTTTGTCATATTTCTAGGTACAAGTGCATTTTTTGAGTCACTGTTTTCCTCACTCTGCCATTTTTTTTTTCCCACTCTCACATTTCATTAAATAATTTTATTAAACCTTTTCACATGTCTCTGACGTGGTCTTTGTTGTCACTGGAGTTACTTTTGGAGTCATGTAATGTGATTTCCTGAACTTCTCTGATGATAAGAATGAGCAAATCTGACTCAGAATCTGAGATGGGACCTGGGAATTGGTAATTTGTTTTAACAAATAACCCGAATGATGGAGAAGTTTGTGAAGCACCCAGTGGACATCTCTACCCCTCTATCTGAGTTGGAATTTTATTTTAGCTTTATTATTTTTATGTAAACTGTTTCTTATGGAATATTTAAAGTATGAAAATTACCAACATACTTATCACTTGTCTTCAACAATTATTAACTCACGGCCAGTCTTGCCTTGTTTTATCTTTGTATCCCTTTTCTCTCCATGAATTATTGCAAAGCAAATCCCAGCTGCCATTATCATTTCATCCATAAATATTTCAGTGTGTATCTCTAAAATTAGGGAAAAAAACAAACGTAAGTACTATATTCTCTCTCCCTCTGCCGCGCACACACAGGCGCGCACGCACGCACGCACGCACGCACACACACACACACACACACACACACACACACACACGGCTTGATAGCATCAGCCATCCAGTCTGATTAGATTTTCCTGTTTTGTGATTGTTTTTGGTTTGTTTGAAACAGGATCCGAGAAAGAGCAATGTCTCAATTTCTACGTGTGTTGTCTCTTAGTCTCTGTAGTTTCCCCCTCCCCTCTCCCACTCTGTGTTGTCATTTATTTGTTGTAAAAGAAAAAAAAAAAAGTCATTTGATGTGTAGTATTTCCTGCAGCTGAGATCTCACTGGTGGATGGAGCACGTTTTGAATCTGTCTTGTTCTGTCCCTAGACATTTTCTCCCAAATTGCAGATAGCTGTTCCCATTGCATTCAGGGAGTTTGCATTCATCTTTTGGAGGTGTTTTTTTGGGATTGCCACAGTGTAACCATCTCTAGATTTTTTTTAGGAAATATATTTCCATGGTTTAAAAAAAACATAAAAATTATTTAGTAAAACATAGCTTTCCAGCCTGGTCCTGTGTTGCCTTACTCTTGCACTTGGATACCACTTTGTAAGTTTCTCAATTTTTCCAGTGAAACTTAATGTATAACCACTTAGATTTTGCTTTTTAAAAGTAATGTTTAAAAAAAACTAAAAGCGATCTTTAAAAGTTTTAAAAATGACATCGAACACAGAACTTTGAGGTCATACCTCCAGGAATAATGATTAAGTCTCTCAGATTTCCTTGCTTCCCCTCACCTCCTTTTTTAAAATACTGAGGTTAGGGAACCTCTATAAGCAGCTCAAATTAGCTTGACTGAGATTTATTTGTGATCATTTGTCATCTTCAGATAAAAAAAGTACATCTTGTAATACAAGAGACTTTGTAAGGATTTGAATATAAAATGACCCCTCAGAAAAGGAGCCAACATTTTGGGGAGAAAAATCTTACCTTCTATTTGGGCAGTTTTTTTTGGGTGATTTTAGTCAGGTTAACTTTTGTTACTGAAAAATGGCAAAATATATTTTGAAGAGCTGAATTGCAAAGATGTTAATTATGTGTTAGTGTGTGTGAAAGACATTTTAACTTTCAGGCGCACATACACAGAAGGAGAGTAATGACCCCAGTATATCTCACTGAAAATTCAGCGGAGAAAAAACTTGTCAAGCTCAGGCAAGACTGCAGTGTCTTATTGTCCAGGTTGGTGGAAATTTCCATAAGCAAGATAGTGTGAAAGATTGTTCTCCCTTAGAAATTACCTTCTAAAAAACTTACAGGGAATTTTAAACATACTCAAAGTAAACAGACTAGTGTAGTGAATCCCTCAAGTTCCCATCACTCAGCTTCAGAAGTTTAGATTAAAATTTTTTTGTTTTTTATTTTTAGTTTTAATTTTAATTTTTTGGGGGGAGGTAATTAGGTTTATTTCTGGGGAGGGTTCTGGGGATTGAACTCAGGACCTTGTGTATGCTAAGCGTGCCCTCTACCACTTGATCTGTACCCCCCCCATTAAAATTTAAATGTGCTGCAATTTAAAATATCTTACCTTTAGAAAATATTACTGCTTGAATACTTCTGTTATTCAAGAAGGGAATAGCAGGAAGAAATCTAAAGCAGGAATGTGTCAAATGGGAAATTTATAATTCATTACAATTTTTGTACCAGTTTGTTTCCTTTTAGACTTGTAAATAAAGGTGTGGAAAATTAGTCTAGACAGTAGAAGCAAATCTTTTGTTCCATTTTAAGGAGGTAATCAGTGCTCGCTCTTAGTGAATTATTTGTTCTATCAGATGAACTGTGTTTATAAAATTATTGAAGGAGCTTTGTAAGGCCCCTTGCTCAGGTCCTCTGGTGCTGGTGGATACAGGTGGCTTCATGAACGAGAGGAAACAAGGGCACTTAAGTCCAATTGTTTTTGCATGAGTTGAAGTCCGTTTACTGTATTTCTCAAACCTGATCTATATCAAAATGACATGAGAATTAAGTACAGATTCTTAGGCGCCATTCTGGACCTATCAGTGTCAGGTTAGGGTGGGCCTTTAAAAAGCTTTGTTTTTAAAAAACCCGCCTAGTGGTTCTGATGTGAAGCTAAGTTCAGAAATCATTGCACGATTTAGTCTACAAATTAATTCAAATACAGTATGAGCACTTACTGTATGCCAGACACTGTTCGGGATGTTCAGGAGATACCAATGGAGAAAGTAAAAGTTCCTGACTTTGTAACTTATGTTCTAGCAGGGCTAAATTGATTTAATGCAACGTATTGTTGTTTAGTTACTATTGCTCCCTAGTGGCATAAAATAACTGATTTATTTTGCTCTCAATTTTGTGAGTCAGGAATTGAGAAAGATCTAGACTGGGCAGGTCTTTGTTGGTAGCGGGTGAGTGTTGGAGGGGTTCTGTCATGTGGCTCCATTTAGGTATTGGTGGGGCTGCATTCTGAGAGCCCAGCACGGCTGGTCCACCAAGATGTGCACCCGCGTGTGAACACGTCGGGCAGTTGATGATGGCATCTGCCTGTGACCTCTCTAGCTTGGTCAAGGGTGCCCTGACGGTCGGCCTCCCACAGAGGAGTAAGCAGAGAGAACCGGGGAGACGGCAAGGCCATCCTGACCTAGCCCTGGCAGCAGCATGGCGTCTTGTCTGTAATCCTGTTGTACAGTTACCGTACCAGTTGCCCAGGTTCAAGGGGAGGGGGTCACAAACCCCACCTTTCAATGGAGAGAAATGTCAAGAATTTGCAGGCACATCTTAAAACCTCTGCAGCTGTGTGGGTTTGCATTTTGAATGTGTAGAGACATGTTGCAGATGGGATGTTGGGCAGTGCTTTTCTCTAAAACCCTGACACCCAGTGAGTTCTAGAGAATTTTTCCCAAGGGGGAGCGTTCAGAAAGCGAATGCAGGCATAGCATCCCTTCTGGGGGTGGCAAGTTGAGACCACGGTCACCAGTTTATTCTCTGAAGCTGACGTGACGGTTCCTAGCTGGAACCTGGCTTGCTCTCTGGAAATAATAAGGAAACCAGGTGACAAAGTGAGCTAAGGAGCCAAGGCAAAGCCATCACCGTGGCCAGAAAAACAGCCAGGGCTTCTGTTCTGCAGTTTGGGAGGCTGTCTTCCCTCAGGAAGAAGGCTAACCTTTCGTTGCTTTCCTTTCCTGCAGCCTAAAGAAAGGGAGGTGGTGATGGAGCGCAGCTCTTCGGGAAGCGACTGGTCTGACGTGGATGAGATTTCCACAGTCAGGTTCTCTCAGGAGGAGCCCGTCTCCCCGAAACTGTCAGCAGCTCCAGCGCCTTCTGCCTTCCCCACCGACTACGTCATGTACCCTGCCCACTTGTACAGTAGCCCCTGGTGTGACTACACCAGCTGCTGGACCAGCAGCCCACAGACCTCCAGCTACCCCTCCGTGGGCAGTGGCAGCGGAGACACGGCCCAGGCGGGGAAGGGAGGCCGGGGCTCTTCCCCCAGCTCGACAGTGAGCTCCCAGAACACCTGCAGAGGCCCGGAGGCCGCCAAGGAAGGCAGATCCTGGGATTCTCGTTCATCCCGTTTCTCCAGAAGTTCAGAAGAAGAAGAGGTGAAGGAGAAAAGAACATTCCGGGAGGATGCACCACCACGTCCGTGTGGAGGACACGCATCCAGCTCCCTGCCCAGGAGCCGTAGGGAGCCCAGGCTAGAGGGTTTCATCGACACCCACTGTCACTTGGACATGCTCTATTCCAAGCTGTCTTTCAAAGGGACCTTCACAAAGTTCAGGAAAATTTACAGCAGCTCCTTCCCTAAGGAGTTTCAGGGCTGCATCTCTGACTTCTGTGATCCTCGGACACTGACAGATTGCCTGTGGGAGGACCTGTTGAAAGAGGATCTGGTGTGGGGGGCCTTTGGCTGTCACCCCCATTTTGCACGTTACTACAATGAGAGTCAAGAAAGAAATCTTCTGCAAGCCTTAAGGCACCCCAAAGCTGTGGCATTTGGGGAAATGGGTTTGGATTACTCTCATAAGTGCACCACGCCTGTCCCAGAGCAGCACAAGGTAACGTCCTCTCTAGCTTGCTTACAGTTTTAAGTTCCTCTTTCAGTTGTCGAAACCTACCAGTAAGGGTTTCTCTGCTTTTGGAACTGAAGAATTTAGCATCTCTAAAAATTGGATTCTTACCCAGACCATGTAGATGGCATTTGTGAAATGCTTCACAAGCTGTTTCTTACCTTCCAGCTTTATTACGTGAGAGGGAGGGGGACAGGCACGCTGGGACTTCTTCCAGCTAATGATTCGACGTCAAAGCTATTGTTCCTTCTTGGGAAGCAACACATTTTTGTTTAATTAAACAAGATATTTTTATTCTGATTTGAAAGTTAAGTATGCCCTTTGGAGAATATTTGGAAAATACAAAAATGTGTAAAGAAGATAACTTCCCATTCCATCCAAGATGGTGACTGTTTGCGTCATAATACTTTGCCTTCCCACTGTGCTTCGTTGACCCCTGTTATTTTTCAGCTGGCTTCCTGGGGAGGACAGATGCTCCAACCCAGCCACAGTTCCTGCGTCCCAACAATTCTTCCATCTGAACATTTGTGAAATTCAGATGTGTTTTGAAATTCGTATTTTTAGTGCTGTTGTCCCCTAGAGAATTGCAAGGGACAATTGGTAGCATGTCTTACAAGCACCTGTCAGAGAATCAAGGACACGTGTGTTGTGCGTACATGCTTCTTAAAAAAGAATTTAGGAAATTAAAAAAAAAAATAATAGTTTTAAATGTTTTTTCCATTGTGAAAATGTTCCTGCTTCATTAAATATGCTTTGAAAAATAGGCTTTTAAACAACTGTGTACTATTCCACTCCAAGGCTATAATAGTTTAATTTCTCGAGGAATAATTTTTTAGAAGCAGGAATTAAATGTTGAAATTAGAGCCTCTTGCCTCTGGAGGGGTTCACGGAGGGCAGTTGTGTTGGGGAGGGGGTCCAGCCAGCTGTAGATAGTGGAACTAGCTCATCTTTAAAGTCCTCAGCAAGCATTCTGTCCTGTTGGTAACCTAGGGCCACTTTCTTTTAGTTGAAAACACAGGTCTAACGTGAGTTATGTCAGACTTGGTATTGGCTCAGTGCCAGTATTGTGAAAGGAGGTGGCACAAGTGTTGGACTTGGAAATGTCATTCTCAAGTGAATGTCACCTGACTCAAGTTACTGAAAGCATCTTAGTGTTAAAAATTCAAACACAGCATGACTGGGACATTGTCCTGTGCAGCCGAAATTGACACACTGTAATTGTCTGTACTTTGATAAAAAATTAATTAATTAATATAAAAAAAATCAAACACGAATTATACTCCACAATTGAAGAAAACTATTCATGGAAATACTAAGTTTACGATGAGGTATTTTGTTTGTAATGAATTTGTATTTTTGTGCTTTTTTCTAAACCTGAACTTGTTTGGGGAAAGAATTAGTTCTAGCCCTGCTTTTTTCAATAAAATTAATAGCAACATGTGTATTTTACTTAAAGTTTTGAAAGTGGCTAGAGTTTAGGGGAAAAAGTAATATATCTGTAGGTATTCACCTAGGAGATCTGATTTTGGTTAAGTAAAGAAAGCAAGTTGAAGAAAACAGGTGTAGTATTTATTCTTTCCACAAATACTGGAGCATCTTCTGAGAGCTGGGCATTGTGCATATATGTATGTATATATATAGCAACTTTTTGCAAAGGAAAAGGTGTGCAAGGTGACTGACTGCCTCTTGGGAAGTGGGATTAGAGGTGAGGGCAGTGAAGGGAGGGACATTTCCCTTGTATTGATGTTCCTGAGCCCCGCCCGCCCCTGTGATCCCAAATAAGCACTGCGTAGTGGTTGCCGCGTGGAAAGCCTGCGTTCAGACTTGAATCGTGGTGCTCCAGCTTACGGCTGCAAGTTGCTTGGCCTCGTGAGAACCCTCAGTTTGTTTGCATGATGGGCCAACGGCAGTACCTATCTTAGGGTGCTTTTGAGGATTACAGGTTATAATACACCCGAATAATAACACTACCTGGTAAGCACTCGGTGTTAGCTATTACCATGCACTATGTAGTTCAAAAATAAAGACTTGGAGACAGTGGCGGTTGCCCACTGGACTGGCGGTTCTGGAGGCGTCAGGCATCCGAACTGGTGGTCCTAACCCGCGGATGTTGCTCTGTCTTCTCCAGGTGTTTGAGAGGCAGCTGCAGCTGGCCGTGTCCCTAAGGAAGCCCTTGGTGATCCACTGCCGAGAAGCTGACGAAGATCTGCTGAAAATCATGAAAAAGTTCGTGCCTCCAGACTACAAGATTCACAGGTGAGAGGGCTGGAACTTCAGCGGGCAAATGCAGTGGGCAGTTCCCTCTGTCCAGGGCGTTAGTGGGCAAAACAAACTCAGTGAGGAGACCGTTGATAATAGTACATCTTTATGTAGGGTCTTTCCTAAGGGTTAACTGTCAGGTTGAATCAGGCGATTTCTGCTGTTTGATCATTTTTTATTTATAAAACGGCAACTTAAATGGTTTGAGCTGGTCCCCTAAATCACCAATGGGCAAGGAGGGGGCTTTTGTAGCCCCTACTCCAGTACCAGGCTGGAACAGAGGCTTGGTTCTCAGAAGTGAGAGCTGTTGATCCTGGAAGAGGCTGCTGTGGGTTCCAGTGACTTAGTGCACAGAGAACATTCCAGGGCACCTGAGAAAATTTTTTCTTTGCTTTCTTGAATTTGAAAGCTCATTCCTCCCACCAAAATCTAGGGTGTATTTTATCTAAATGGTATCGAGGGGTTCTTTAGTTTGGTAAACTCACTGACCTCCCACCATGTGCCTGCCCTGGGCATTGGCTTGGCTTGGGGTGCCCTGGAGGAGCTGTGGGAGATAGTCAGCTGGTGACATCTGCAGAGAGTGCAGGGCTGGCGGGGTGGGGTGGGCAGAAGGTGCTGTGGGAGCCAGCGGAGGGGCCATTAGCTGATTCTGGCTAGAGGGGGTCAGGAGATGATGTCGGCTGGCTCTTTCAAGATGGGTGAGATGAGTTAACTGAAAAAACAGAGTCTAGAACCCAGGCCAGGTGGTGACAGGTGGCTGAAGGGGGTGGGGCTTTCGGCCTCCAGACCAGTGCCTTTTGGATGCCCAGGCAGAGAGAGTGACGCCTCTGAGGGGATGCCCACACCAGAGGCGAGATGAAGCACAAGCACTCGGCCTGTGGGCCAGTGTGTGTTGTACTAAGAACATAGACAGATATCGGATTAAGAGAAGAATGTGCACCTATGGGCCCACTCCCCAATATTTTAATTTTTTGTTTCCTTCCAATTCATTTGATTACATGGATAAAACTTGATACTGTGTTTGTAATCCAGAGGGGCTACAGTTTGTAACTCTGCTTCTGACTGTGTTTCCTGTGGACTTGCTCCCTTGGACGCAGTCTTTCCACTTCTGAGAGCTGAGCCACAGAAAATAATTTAAAGGAGGTGTAAAGAGGGAGGCGGGGCTTCTGCCGAGGGCTGATGAGAGAGCCCTGATCTGGATTCCCCTCCTGCAGGCATTGCTTCACCGGCAGCTACCCGGTCATCGAGCCCCTGTTGGAGCACTTCCCCAACATGTCCGTGGGCTTCACGGCCGTCCTGACTTACTCCTCTGCCTGGGAGGCCCGGGAAGCTCTGAAGCAGATCCCGCTGGAGAGGATCATCGTGGAAACCGATGCACCCTACTTTCTGCCTCGACAGGTGAGGGTGTCTTGGAGCTGCGTGGAGGCACTGCTGGGAGAGGGCGGGAGGTGGGCGGTCCCCCGTGCAAGGTCGGCAGGACCAGAGCCGCAGGAACTTTTCAGGTCCCACCCTTGGCTGTGTAGATGTCTCCTCTCTGTTGCTTTACAGAACCAAAGTCTAGGGGGCTGAGAAGCTGAAGGGTAACCACTCTCTTCCAGGCAGTGCAAAGCCCCACCCTGTAGAGGGTGGTCCAAGGAAGCGTGGGACCCTGCTCACCCAGAGCCCCCCTGACTGGGACTCTCCCTGCACCTGCAGGTAAAGGGGTCTCGACACAGCTCCGGAGAGATCCTGCTGGGGAAGGGCCGGGAGGGCGCTGTGACGGCTGTGCATGGAAGGCACAGCGACGTTCTGAATGCTTGGTGTCTTCCAGGTTCCCAGGAGCCTTTGCCAGTATGCCCACCCGGGCCTGGCCCTGCATACGGTCCGGGAGATCGCCAGGGTCAAAGACCTGCCGCTGGCCCGCACCTTGGCCACCCTGCGTGAGAACACCTGTCGCCTCTACAGCCTTTAAGCCAATGGGGTGCCGTCAGGAGTCTCCCAGAAAAGGTGATAAAAGTCACGTTACATATTTTCTAAACATCAGGCCCCAAATGGCTTTTTCTCTGATTCTTCATGTAGAGAATGTAAACGTAGGTGAGCACGTAGCCTCATCTGTCTCAAGTGAAGCTGAGTTTGACCTTCTTCCTTTTCTCTTCGCCGCCCTCCAGACGACCAGCGGCCTGACGGCAGAAAGGCCGTGTGAACTGTGTGTGTCCCAGCTCGAGGATGTGTTTGAGAGCCCATTGGAATGGAGGAAACCTGGACAGGATGTTTCCTGAAACCCGTTCGAAGGCTCCTGCTTCCGGCTGTTGGGGGGGGCGGGTGGGCGGCAGGCGCACAGTGGTGCTGGTGAGGGTGCGGGCTGGCCTCCCGGCCCGGGGCCCCGGGGCTTCGGTGGAGGGGGAGAGGCTGACGGGAGGGCGCAGCGAGCGTGCCCGCCAGTCCCCGTCCTCGGCAGCCTGTGCGTAACCACACTCCTCCTCGTCTCAGCACCTGTGGGCGTGTAACTGGGTTCCTGGTTCTCCACGCTAAAAACGAACTCCCAGGTGGGAATTCTCGGGGGGGCTTTGCCGGAGACTGTCGTGGAGCTTAACTCTCCTGCAGCCGGTGCAGGCAGCCCCTCCTTTCCTGGACGACTCTTCGGTTTGGCTTTCACTGTTGCCCGTCAGCTCCATGTCGGCTCAGGCAGAAGGACCTCGGCTGCTGGTCTCGCTGGTTCTGCTGCCATTGATCAGAGCGGGCAGAGGGGCGCTCAGTGTCCAGGACGAGTCCTGGCCTGGGGAGATGTGGACAGATGGGGGGACTTGAGGAAGAAGAACCTAAGGAAGGTGCTCCCACTGACAGGTGCCCTCAGGGATGCAGCTCGGTTGTGTTAGATGGAAAGGGCCCAGTTTGCAGCAGAAGCCACCTGCTGGTCTGCTGTCGGGGGTCCCAGCTGCCCTTTACTCCACTTTGCCCCCTTCTCCTGGAACATTGGACCAAAAATAACTCCTGTTTCATCTCACGTTAACAGCCCCTTGTGTGCCCCACCCAGGTGGAGAAGTAAACCAGTTTAATTCTCCAAATCTCTGCTGGCGCCGCCCAGCCCTGTTCTGTTGCCTTTGCGGAGCATGTGGGCCTGGTGTCTAACTCCCCCTCCTGGGGCTCTCCTTGGCCTCTGCTCTGTCCCTTCTCTGTGGTGGAAGTGAGAGCCCCTCCTTGGACTTTTGTGCAGCCAGGTCATCTCAAGTTCCAAGCTGTGCTCTGCTCCCTGCTGGTGCCTTGTGAAGGTATAATCATTACAGGCCCTGGAGGGTTGTGACGTCAAGGGTTAAATGTGAGGACACTCTGCACTTTGGACAAAAGGATCCTTTATTCCAATCTTCCTCAGTGAGACAGGCCACCCTGAGTCCCTTCTCGGTTTCTTGGAGGCCAGTAGTTTAAATCATAAGATCCATCACTTAGTCTGGATTTCTCTCGGTGTTTGTGGCAGGTATTTTTGGAAGGTGCTTTTGAACCTCGTAAGCTTCCTATCTGGTATTTCCCTCTTGCCCTGGTACCCAAGTTGCTGGCCTGGGAAGTAGGCCTTGATTCACCGTCCACCTTCCACGGATCCGCTGTGTGTCTTCTGCGCCTCACATTTGGGGAATCCGGGGCCTTGTTCTGCTTGGAAGATTTGGAGGACTAAGTATTTCAGAGTGCTTTGTGTCCCCCAAATGAACTGCAGCTAATCCATCTCCTTCACGACAAGGCCTGTAAGTCATGACTGCCTCCACGGGAAACCAACCAGGCCCGTGTCTGAGGATTAAGCGCGATAACTCAGTGGACGTCTCTGAGCCATTGCAGTCTCCCTGCCAAGGTAAAGCACAAGGTGCTATGTACTTTCACCCCTAGGACTTAGGATCTTCATTTCTGTGACACAGTGAAGCGCTGCCTGTGCGGGCGTGCCGGCGGGCTGGCGTTTTGGTCCGGCTTTTGGATGGCTGATGTGATCGTTCTTGCTGTGTTGCTGGAATGCCTCTGTATCTCGGCCCCCTCGCCGCCTTTGGCCATCTCTTTCTGAAAATAAAGTCGATGGCTCTTCAGCCAACTCCTGTGCTCTCCATGTTTGTTTATGTTCCTCGGAGTGATAACGGTGGTGAAGTCAGTTGTTTGGCCAGCTTTGTAACCTGAGAATCCAGAGGTCTGGACGCATTCTCGCATATACACGTGCCTCTGCAAAATTAAACTGGAACCAAGAATCCCTGGTACCAAGAATCCCTGGTACCGTCTTAAAGTTCTGCTGCCTTGAGAATTAACTCCCACTTTATCGCCTGGGAACACTCACATATATCGCTGCTGCTTAGCTGTGAAAAGTACAGACTCCTCTTTTTTTTTCCCCCTGAGCAGTGCAGTGGGAGGAAGAAGAGTTGAGTACGCGGGGGAGTTGTCGATGGTCGGTTGTACTGTGGGCTTTGGACTGTGAACTTGGATGCTTCTGGGTAAACTTTGGAGGAAATTCTGTTTCATTGTTTGCAGTCAGCCCTCCGGTTCTGCCCTAAGGTGTCCTTGAACCCAAGTGCTCAAGCCGAAAGTAAACCTCTGTCCGTTCCAAGAACGCTGAACACATCTGAAATCTGTTGATGCCTCCTCTTGGAGACACAGTCATTGGTCTGGCTTTCTAGCACACTCCTCGCTCTGTCTCGGCTGCATCCCGGCTGAACACGCAGCGGCTGTGTCCACCCAGTGATAGTCTCTTTGTGGCTGGAAATCTGCTCGTGGTGATTCCGGGGTTTTCCATCTTTCTATATTAAGTTTGGGGCCAATACTAATCATTTCCTGAGAGTGCTTTCATTTTTGCGTCAGTCATTTCTGTAAAATCAGGACAAACGGACACTCGAGTGACAGGGCTTGAACGAAGTGCCCAAGGTGGCAGAGCTGGCGGTCGGTGGCCGGGCAGCCCCCGTGCTCACTGTAAACACTCGTCAGCGATGTTTGGAAGTGACTTCGGACAAGAAAGGCAGCTAAGCGTGGGTCTCGCCCCTTCTGTTTGCACACCGTCCTAAGAGAACTGAGCACATTCCTGCAAGTGCGTAAGAAGTTAAATACACGTGCTACTATACTGATGTACTGGGTATGTTATAAAACACAAAAGTATTTTGTAAGGAGGATTTTTTCTTGTAGCCAATGCCTTGCTCACCCCAGGGGTGAATATACCCACTTCAGAGACCCGGAAGTTAGTGGTGTCAGGAGGTGACGCGTGCAGGGGCAGGTCTGAGAGGGCTGACGTGGGACCAGGTTTGAAAGGCTGCATTTTCGCCAGTGTGTCCCCTGTTCCCTGTGACCAGTTTTATTTCTGCCAGTTGTTGACTTGAAATTGTCTTCACCCCACTCCAGGTTGACACCACTTATTAGGAGGGAAAATGAAACACAGAAACGAAAAGAATCTCCTGGACCCGAGGCTGGCATCTGCGTTGCCAGGGCTTCTCTGTGGAGGATCGGGGGTGGGGAGGAGTGAGGGCAGCAGGGCGAGGGGGTGACTTTGTTGACAGCCAGTCGAACCTGGGAGCACGGGCCCAAGCCCCCAGCTCTGGATGAGCTGGAAACGTGTTTGCTCTGTGACCTTGGGAGGTCAGTTTCTCTGAGGTTCAGTCTTCTCCCTCTTCAGTGGGTTTGCTATGAAAATTAGTGGACGTTACATGAATTTCTTGTAAGCATTTAGCACAGCGCCTGCTGCACAGCAGAGATGCGGTAAGTGGTGGCTGTTAGGGTAACTGAATGCCTGCTACGTGCAGGTGTCCTTGTGTCAGTCTTGACAGTAACCGGGGGAGGTTGGTCCAGACCAGACAGCGGGTATTGACGTTCGGGTCTGAGTCTGAAGCCCATAGCTTTCGCCCACACTGCGCTACCTGGCCCCAGGGAGAGAGCCCGGTCCAGAGTGGGTGCCTAACACCTGTTCCTGGAATGAAGGACCTAGGCATGAGGGAGAGAAGGCTTGTGTGTGCCTTGAGAAACAAAATACGTTCTTGTCCGTGTGGGGGGATCGTCAGGTGCCCCGCATTCCCCCCAGGACCTGGCACCCACCTGCCCTGAGCCCGATCTGTGGCTGCTTCTCACCAGGCCAGGAGCTGGCTTCTTGGGCTACTTTGGCCAGCTGAGGCCGTGGAGCGTCCCCTGCTACTGAGGAGAGGGCTGTGGGCATGGTTAGCGACGGTCAGGGTTGCGCCCGCGCAAAGCCACAGAGCTGGGGTGTGGCCAAGCCCCAGGACAGCGGGTGGGTCTCCGCATCCGAGCGCGGAGGCTGGGGTCCTGCGGGTGACTTGTGCATCCTCTGTCGTTCTTCCACTGAGTCCACCTGCTCTCCAGTACCTTAGATCCCTCTAGTGGGGATCACTCCTTTCAAACTGTCATTATCACTTAGAGGCAGATGCTTTCAGAAGCAAGGGCTCAGTGCACCAAGCCACCGTGTAGTCAGTCAGGTGTGTGTGGTCCCCTGAGATGGAAGTGTGTGTGCTGGCTGCCCAGTGGACGGGCATGGAGTTGACAGCAGCTGGCACTTCAAGAGCGGTGGGTGAGGGAAGTGGAGGAGGAGACAGGACACTTTTTTATGTGCACTCAGTTGTGTCGAGGGCCCCCTGGCCGGGTGACAGGAGTCGACACCTGTTCTGAGCCAGGTCGGGCTGTCTGGCTCTGCGGTGGGCTGAGCTGCCTGAGTAGGGTCCTCTTGCCTCTAAGCCACTTGATAGGTGCCTGGGGGGCTTGTGAAAATGCAGATCCTGATCTGGGGTGGGGATGGGGCCCAAGACTCTGCATTCTCAGCGGTTCCCTGATCGTGGTGACGTCATTGACCACGTGCGGCTCCTCAGTGAGGGATGGTGGTTGCCACGTCTGATCAGCGGTTAGTGCCGTAGGGCCGCACCTTGATTGCCAGCGGGCCAGAATTTTACTCAAAGATCCTTGGCTCCTAGAGAGATCCCTCAGTGATGAGGGTGTGCCCAGAGTGTGGATGTTAACGCCAGCTCTGCACAGGCCGTCCTGTGTGTTTCTGACAGCTGGGCAGGTGGCAGGGCTTCTCCCCTTCGATCACCCATCCATCACCACCAGCTCTCAAATCGGGTCACACGCTCACCCTAGTGAGGAGACGACCGACCAGTGACGTCCCTCCCAGGAAGACTGGTCCATGTCTTCACTGAAATTAAGCTGTGGGACTTCAGGATCAAGGCTCACTGCGGCTGTGAACTAGAGTTGGAAGTGTTTTTGGACATCAACCTGGTGTCCCAAATCAATGAACTCACCAAGGCCATGGCCAGCCTTGGCTGCAGGAGGTGGCTTCTGCTTTGCCAGGTCTTCTCCGTAGAGGATGGGGCAGGGAAGGAGTTAGGGCAGCCGTGTCTAGCTGTGGTTAGCGCCCCATTTATGTCCAGCTTCAGACTCACACTTTCACATTTCCCTTGGTTTTCTTATTTGCTTGTTTTTGGTGGGGAGGAAATTCGGTTTATTAATTTTTAAAGTGGATGTACTGGGGCTTGAACCCAGGACCTCAGGCATGCTAAGCACGTGCTCTACCACTGAGCTATACCCTCCCCAACCCGCGTTCTGATCCTGAATGTCAACTCGGTGGGCACTGGCTGTGACGCCGCCTCAAGTGTCCTGTTCACACAGTCCTCCTGATAGTAAGCTCTCGATGCAGCTCTGCACTCAGAAGCTCTGATAGTTAAAGGAACTTTCTCTTTCTTCTCCCTCTCACCCCTCCCTTCCTGTCCCCCTTCTCCTTTCCCCCTCCCCCCCACTTCCTCCTGCCATTTGTCCCCCAATAGTCTTGTCTGCTTGTATGAGTTGGTCGGATTCAGTTTTCTAAGAACAGATACCTGCTACCTCTTCCATTTCTCTTCCCATGGACCATAGACCAAGAATTGTGGGGTTTGGTTTTGCTTTTTGTTTTTCAGTGAAATGTGAAATTTTCATCTTTGGTGAAATAAACATTTCAAACAGGCAGCGTCCAGTTTGAGTGTTTATTCACCTCCTGGGCTGGTACCCCTCAGAGCTGGGAGTGGTCGAGGGAGCGTTCTGGAGGCCAGGTGAGCGCTTCTGAGAGCAAGAGGGGAACAGAGAGGCGGCTGGACTCAGGGACAGTCACTCATTGGCCGGGGCCTCTGGAAAGCAAGAGGTCAAGTCAAAGTTCTGTGTCTGCTGTCCTGCCGGTGCCATCAAAGGTGGCTTTTTCCTCAGGGAGACAGACGTTGGAGGTGGTGTGTTGTAATAAAGCACCGGCCTCGGAGTGTGTGTGCCTTGGGCATGTCCCCTAAAAGCTCCGAGTCCTGGTTTCCTTGTCTGCACCCTGGGGTGAGTGCCGGCCCCCGGCCCGCGGGGGGGGGGTGGTGGGGCACTGACATCGGTGGGGAATGTTGCAGATGGTGGTGCCTCCACAGGCAGGTGGCTGCCTCCTCAGTCAGGAAAAGCTGGGTGGTTTCTTATCACGAGGCAAGAGGAGATTGAGGACGAGGGCACCAAAGCCTTCGCTTAACTGGCTGCAGAGCATGTTCTGAACACGACTGTAGCACTGAGTTCTAAGGACTTACCGTTGGCCTCTTCCCAGAGGATGTCCTGCAGAAACTTCCCCAGGGTCTGGCCGTGCTGGTGGGAGTGAGCCCCTGACAGCTTGATCCCAACATCAGAGGGGGCGTTGAACTAGGAGGAGGACCCAGGAATCGTCAGAGGTCACGCCCCCTACCCTCCCGCTCCTCCATCCCCGCGGTGGCCCCGGGCCCTCAGGAGAGGGAGGGCCTGGGGCCCAGCAGGCACCACCGAGGGGCAGCTCAGCCGGGCTACCCTGCTTCCCAGGCCTGGTCTTCCCGCCCTCACCATCTTTAGGAGACTCACCTGTGCCCTCTTTCCTCACCCCTGAGCAGCTTACTGACAAAAGCTGTGGGGCTCCCCAGATGACGTTTCCCTGCTCCTTAGAGCTTTGGAAGGCCTGAGGTTGAGTCGCCAGTGGTAGGGTTTCAGGCCCAGGCAGGGCGATCTGGGGGCAGTGGGTCTGCCTGGTGTACACAGCACTAGCCTGGGGGACGGCCTCTGCCCCCCTTCCTCCCGTCCCAGGTGGTCGTCCCCTGTCAGCACCGGCCTTGGCTTGTTCTGTGGACAGTCAGACAGGAAGCTGACCTTTTCTTAGAAAGACACTCCGAGCCAAGTTTGCTCTTCTTTCTGTGCTCTGTCTCTTCCCTTCTACAGGGAGGGCGCCTCATTCCTCCTGCTTTCTCAGCAGCCTATGAGATGATTTATTGGAGCTCAGAGTTCTGGGTAAACAGGAAGGAGCTCTGTTTGCGGCCACATCATTGCTTCTCTCCTGGCGAGTGGAGTCTGTCTTTCCCTCTGTTCACTCAGTGACTGCCCGGGTTCCTGGTTGCGCTGGTCACTGAGATTACAGATGACTTGGTGAAGAGATCTTGGGGCTGGAGGGGAGCCCTCGGCCATTGGTCCTCCTGCCCTCTGCCCTCCAGACTGGAGGTCTCAGCCCCGCTTTCAGATACAGCAGCAGAGGCCCCGAGAGGTTAAAGGACTTGACTGGGGCCACAGGAGGAGGTGGTGGCGAGGGCTGGGCTGCATACTCAGCCCTGGGACCTCTTCT
Source organism: Camelus bactrianus (assembly GCF_048773025.1). NCBI lineage: Eukaryota > Metazoa > Chordata > Mammalia > Artiodactyla > Camelidae > Camelus > Camelus bactrianus. Next base: position 5,974,267 of record NC_133555.1, on the reverse strand, counting down.
AGCCCAGGGGCTGTTGCTGCACCGCCTGGCTGCAGCCCTCGCCCTGGGTTAGGCCTTTCCTTCCAGGCAGGAGCCACTGTAACTCGTATTTCACAGACGAGCAGAGATGCTCAGAGATGTTCTTAAAACAACAGGTCACTGTTGGTTCCCTTTTTAAAGTTTACCTCCCCCTCGTCTGCACCGTGAAGGTGGAGTGAGTGGAAACGACATGACTGACAGGGGAACTGAGGCCCCTCCGCTCCCTCCCTTCAGTAAAGACTCATTTTCCTTCCACCCCTGTGGCTCCTGCGGGTGGTCGGCTCACGGCAGCAGACTTCTCAGGAGTCACACCAGCACCATGTCAGGGCAACTGACAGGAGGTATGGCGGCTGTTGGATGGGAGAGTGGCTTCGGGTGACTTGTAAAGGACGCTGTGGCCTCAGCATCTCACCCGGTCAGTGGGGAATGGATGGGGGGGGTGGGGGTGGGAGTGGGACTTGGTCTCAAAAGCCTTCCATCTCTGAAACTCCATTTGAGGAAAAGGTTTGGAGGGAGTGGGGACCCTGCGATGAGCGAGGCGGAGCCCCAGGGCGGGAGCTGGGGGAGCCTGGCCAGTGTCACAGGCTCCATACCGGCTCTGGTGCCCAGGCCCTCTGGACACTTCAGACTTTGTTCAGCGGAGGCAGTGCCTGCCGTTTCCTCTGTGGAAGCTGGAATGTTCCAGCCGTGAGTCAGCCACCAAACCTCTTCCCCATCTGGGCTAAATTGGGGCTCCTCTGGCTGGGGTGCATCCAGCCCCACAGGACCTGGCAGTCTCACCAGGAAAGTTCCTTGGCTTTAGTCTAAGGATCTGCAGACCATTGAGTGGGAATGCGGCGGGTGGGGTCTCACACGAGGCGCAGGAAGCGCCTGGCGAGGGTCAGAGGGCGTGGATTGGGGAGTTGACCCCTTGTGGGAGCAGAGGCTGGGGGACAGGTGGAAAGAGGCCGGGGCGGGGTGGAGGGGACAGTGAGAGGCACTCCCCGGGTCGCCTTCTCTCTCTGCCACACCGATGACAGGGAGACAGGCTTGGGGACTGGAGTCCTCAGACTGGGTCCCACCTCTGCCCCCATGTGGGCTGTGGCCCCTCAGGCAAGTGAGCTCAGCTGCCTGAACCTCTGTTCTTGTGTGCAAGAGCAGCACTAAGGCCAGCCCTGCTGATCTCGCAGCGGGTGGGAGAGATGGGGTGAGATGGAGGAAGGGTGTGAAGTCGTGGTGCAGTCGCAGCAGCACAGTGGTGGGCGGGAACACCACCGGGGATTCCTGCTGTCTCTGCACGGAGGTGTCTGTCTTAACGCTCGTCAGAACCATTCCTGGAGGGCCGCCAGCCTGGCTGGAAGGTCACACAGGTAACCCCTCGGACGCCTTCACGCCCTCTCTCTCCCAGTCCTCCGTTTATCGCTCACCTTTCCCCTCGCCCCGTGCCAGGTGCATCAGAGCCCAAGCAAGCCTGACGGCCCCTCGTCTACAGATGGGGTTTGCTGAGAGCCGGGCCCGCGGCAGCTCATTGGTCCAGGTAAGGGCGGAGGGGCCCCTGAATCAACCAGAAAGTCTTCTGCAGGGAAACACGTTTGGTCTGTGACCAGCCCTTTCCTCTTAGGTGTCGGCTTTTGGCACCATATTTGCTGGCTCCCTTCTGAAATCGGAACTTTCCTGGTGAGACTGCCAGGTGGCGTCTGCTGGTGCCCCGCTCCCCTCTGCTGCTCGGGCTTGTTCTGTGGCGGCAAAGTGATTTAGGTGTTTGCCTGTTGACGCGCAAAGACCTTGGAGACTGTGGGGCAGTCAACTATTTCTATGCTATTCTGCGTTTCTTAAGTAGCTGGTAAGTGGGTCCCTGCTGGTAGCTGTCTCGCCGCCGCCCGCCCTCACCCCCACACTGGGAGAGCGCCAGCTGCAGAGGGACCCACCCGGGTCTCCAGCTCGTCCTCTCCGCCTCCCGCCTGTCTTCCGTCTTCCGGGCCGAGCCAGCCCTCCAGGGCCCGGGGCTGCAGTTTGGCTGATGGTTTCTTGGACTCCTTTCTCTGCTGGGAAGAGGGAATGTTCTCTTAGGGCCCTAAGCCCCGCCGTCCTGCTAGAAACAGTGCGAGGTGTGGGCCTACGCTCAGACCCAGGGTCGTCCTTTGTGCTCGGGGAGGAGGCTGAAGCCCGGAGAGCTGGAGCCACAGCTGGGTGACACAGCTCGTGGCAGGGCTAGGAGGAGACACCCCAGTTAGAATCACAGGGCGCCTGTGGGGAGACGGCTCACCTGCGCTCTCTGGCGTTCAGGGCTCAGGAAGCTGGAGCCTGCCATGGCCACGTCCACCCAGATCACGCTGAGGAGCAGCAGGCCACAGATGGTCCCCGGGGAGGGCATGGCCGCAGCTGGGGGGACAGTCGAGCCTGGAGGGGAGAGGGGCTCCGGGCAGCATCCCCGACCTTCCCTGTGCATCAGAGCCCAGCAGACAGGGTGTGGGGACCCCGACCTGGGAACGCGACTGCTGAGGAGAATGGCTCTTAACACCCCGCCAGAGGGGCTCCCTCTGCCCGTCTCCCTGCGGCAGGCGTGGTGGAGGGTGTGTGTGCTCTTTACCAAGGCTGCTCGGGCGGGGCGGATGCTTGGCAGTGCGACAGACCCCCGTGTCGTTTGTCCTAGGCCTCGAGGACCTTGTGCTGAGTTTCTCAAGGAGGGACAATAAGGCTAAGCTGGCAAGGTCCCAGGAGACCTGGGGGCGCTGAGGCGGCTCCTGAGATCCCCCTCTGAGCAGCCAGGTGGCCCCAGGGCGTGCAACCTCCCCTGGTTCAGATGGGCCTGTGGATGCCCAGTGGTCCCGACGAGTTAAACCCACAGTCAGACCCGCACACGAGAGTCGGGAAAGTGCCTACCTGGGATTCGCGGCAGAGGTGGCGCCCAGTGGCCGCCTGGTCCTTATATAGGCAGCTTGTGTTTGTTTTCAGCCCCATCTCAGGGCAACCCAGCTTCCGGGGGCTGACTTACATTCCTTGGGAACTGAAACTGTTCATGTCCTCTGGGTAGAAATCAACAATGGAGGTCAAATGCACTGAGAGACGCTGCGTTGGTGGGTGCGGCACATCTGCTCCTCCTGTCCCCGGGTGTGCCCGGCCCCGGTTTGGGTGGCAGGGAGGAGAGTGGCCCAGGGTCTGCCCAGCTTCGTGGCTCTGTGGCCTCGGCTCACTCCCTTTTCTGAAACTCCCCTGCTCCCTCCATCTCAGGAGCTCAGCTTGATCTTAACACGACCAGGTCCTGAGAGGGAGCAGAGTGGACCTGGAGGCAGGGGAGCTGTGACCTGGGGCTGCACAGGTCACAGATGGGCCTCAGGCAGATCACTGAGGTCCCCCTGCTCAGGGCTGCCTCTGAGGGTGGCTTTGAGGACTAAATGAGGTGACGGGTGTGAAATCCTTTACAGCTGCTTTCTGATCCTTCATACGTGTCCTGCCACGAGGACTTAGCTCACAGCGTGCGGGGGTCCGTTCCTGCCTGGAGTGCTTCATCGCACTGGGTGCCCAGGTGGTGGCTCCTAGGCTGAGTGAGCGGTCTGTGGGGGCTGCATGAACTAGGCAGCGGAGGCGGAGCCGGGCTTGGCAGGGAGGGCACCCCTGCAGGCAGAGCAGCAGGAGCGTAAGTGAACAGCAGGCGTGGGTGTAAGATGTCTGGGGCCACAGGGAGAAGACTTGGGGCTTGAGGAGGGTGGCAGTGGCAGGGGGCAGATCATAAGGGAAGGCCTAGAAAGTGGCGCTGGGTTAGGTTCAGCACCGGTTTGGAAGTTGCTGGCACTAGGGGTTTCTCTGGAGCGGGGAGGCCGCTGCGGGCTCTTGAGCACAGAAGCGATGAGCGAGACCTTGCAGACCCGGCAGTCTGCATCCCGTATTTCACTGGGGGAAAACTGAACCCCGAAAGGGCCACGCTTTCCCCAAAGCCACCCGTCTGTCTGGCAGCGCTGGGACGCCCATCCAGGTTCCTGACCGGCAGTACAGAGCTTCCTCGGTTACACCGTCCTGCTCCCGCAGCGAACGTGGGCTCCCAGGGGCCCGATGGGACTGGGGCAGGGGAGCCAGGAGACCGCTGGTCGTCCAGCGAGCCCTTGACTTAGACCGACTGCAGCGGGCACTGGGCACTGGGCCCTGGTTGAGGCTGTAGGGACAGTGGGGGCCCGGGAGGGGCTGGACCGAGTACCTTCTGCTGGAAAACAGCACCGGCGTGCTGAAGGGGCTGGACTCCCTCCTTCAGTCCCAGCGGAGTGTGAGCGTGTCACTTGGGGGCCTTCACCCTTGTCACCCCCTGAACTTAGGCCTGTTGGCCTCGGGGCACGGCAGGGCTGAAGGTGGAGAAGCCGTTAGAGAAGACCGGCAGCTTTTTCAGAGCGTGCCCTCACCCACCCCAAAAAAATCCCCAACTATGGTGACCAGGCACCTGCTGAGACATGACGCCCCCCTCCACACCCCCTGGGGGCGGGGGCTGCCAGCGTCGGCCTTAGATACACCAGCCGCAGGCAAACACCCACGCTCTGTGTTATCTTCGGGGAACAGAAAGGTCGCCTGCGGGCTGGAAACCACCCGAAGCACATACCACAGAGTCCAGACTGGCTGGGGAAGGAGGGAAGGGCTGAAGGATGTCAGAACCCCGGAGGGAGGGGGAGGCGACGTCCAGAAAGTACCTCACTGCCCACCCGCAGCTGTGGAAGGGGGTGCAGACTCGGGGTGGGAAACGCACTCAGATCTGAACCAACCAAAAGGCCCTTGGAGGAGGACTGTGTGGCTCAGGAAAGGACTGACTGCCACCTCAAGTGTGGATAATAGATCTAAGGCCATCTGGCACCTCCGTCTGTGTCCTTCTCGGAACCGTCCTCCAGGTCGCTTGCTGGGTGGTGCTTTCCTTCCCACAGCAGGGCCTCGAGGGCCTGCCTTAGTGACCAGACAGGGATGCATCATCACTGAGTTAATTGCTGTATGTCAGTGGTGTCTGAGGACAGACTGTGTACACTTCCCACTGTGATTTTATTGTACTGATCATTAGTTGGCTTAGCAAGCACTTTGTTCGTCAATTTGGCTACACCTTGGTCTGAATGAGGCAGGTTCTGGGGTCATAGAAAGAGGGTTTTTTGTTGCTTTTGAGATAAGGCTTTTTGGTGAGGTTTTCTCCTAGTTCTGGCTTCCATAACTTATAGAACAGCATCGGGCAATAGAAATACCATGCCAGCCAGTAATTTAAAATTCCTTAGGAGTCACATTAGAAAATGCAAAAAGAAACAGGTGAAATCAATTTTAATAATATACTTTATTTAAATTAACATCTCCAAAGTGTTAATCAGTTTGACATGTAATCAATATAAAAATGATTTAGATATTTGGCACTGGTTTTCTTTTTACTAAATCTTCAAAATCCAGTGTGGATTGTATTTTTACAGCATATTTCAAATCAGACTAGCCACATTTCAAGTGCTCAGTAGCTCCACGCGGCTCATGGCTGCTGCACTGGATGAGTTCTAGGTAATCACAGGTGTTACTCTTAAAACTTGCATAACCTTAGTCACGCTCTCACCCCTCATGCTCCAAACCAAGCCTCTCCCACTGGGGCTTCCCTTTTCTCTGGCAGATACTTGTCTTTTTCCTCTCTTCAGTCTTTCTCTCCAGCAGCTTCTGCCCTCAACGCTCAGACAGGCCCTGGTCTAGGCCTGGAAAGGTCTCCTGAGCCCGCCTTCCCCTCGAGTTACGGTCTCCAGGCATAATTTCCCTTCCCCGGAGCCTACTCCTTGACGCCCGTCTCCACCACTGCGCCGAAGCTGTTCTCAGGCTGCAGGTAGCGCAGCTGGGGCCTCGGGATGGCTGAGAGCCACAAGATCTCAGGGTGAGGTCTGGAGGGTCATCTAATCTCAGCGAGTCTGCTGGGGGCACACTTGGGCTGGGCTGTGGCGGATTCACGGAGGAAGCTGTAAGAAAGCAGACTTTTTTATGCCTCATCTTTAGGTTCTGATCTGCTAAGTCTGGAGTAGGGCCCCAGAATCTGTATTTTAACAAGTAGCTCAGGCAATTCCTTTCTGACTTTAATGTTTTCAGCAGGAAATCTGGCCATATGTAAGACAAACTCTGTTTGAACTTGTTATTCTGGAAAATTTCAAACACAGAAAGCAGAGAGTAATGCAGTGAGTCTCCAAGCATCCATCGCCAGTTTCGTCTTGCTTCATGTATTTGTCCCCGACTCTTCTCCCTTTTGGGGGAATATTTTAAAAGAAAACCCCAGCAATCATGTAATTTCAGCCTTAAAAGCTTCAGGATTGCTTTAACAGATACAACACACTCTTAGTCTCCAACAGCCCCCTTACCTGCACCGCCTTTTTCCTCCCGTCATTTATTTTTTAAAAAGGTTACAATTTGCCACCTTGTGGGATGGTTTAACTTGGTCCCTTCTCTCCCTGCTTTCTGGAAAGTGGTAGTTAGACCTAGGGATGGAATTTCATTCAGATTCAACTGTTTTTCTTTTCTATTGTTCCTTTTCACATTTACTAGCATTTTTTTTCCATCAGCAATTATGTTATCACTTTGACATATAGTTTGTATAGGAAAGGCAAGAAACACACTTTTTTTGTTTTTGTACTTACTGATTTTCAAAATAAGGTCCATGTCTTAGGAACCTCCTCCAATTTTTCCCCATAATAGACTCATGGATTTTTTAAAATGTAAGTGTTTCAATCAATTATAGTCACTATTCTTTTTGATGCGTATTTGATGAGTTGATTCCTGTGTGCTTTTGGCACAACCCTATCATTTTAAACAGTTTCTTTGTTTTCTTTCCCATTAAGAAATCCTGGGCCCATTTTGGGGGTGTCCTTCCTGCTTCTGACCTCAATCTGCCATTTTTCTAAGAAGTCTCAGTTTCTTTCAGTGGGAGATAGTTTTTAGAGACCACAATCTGGGTGCTAACCACTATTACTGCTTCTAGGCCTTTCCAGTGTAGAGATTAGAAAAACATACTTTTTAGAAGGAGAAAAATAGGTCATGAGTTCATACTGTTATTTCCAAATAAAATTTAAGATCACAGAGTTTTTACTTCTTGGGTTTTATACTTACTTTTCCTTTAGGACTAATGATTTTGGTTTCTAATCAACAAAATGACCTTTATCTTGCTCTATCTTACAGTATCAATATACTTTCAAAATAAGATTACTGCAATTACTACTGCCCCTAAAACTACTAAATGCAGCCTATTAGGGATGTACCATCAAAACACCTGAACATTTATTTTCTCTGTGTGGTTATGCCATGGGCTGGGTATATAAACTAAAATGACATCCGTGTGTTTTTTCAGTTTTAGAGATCTTCCCCCCTTTGTTAATAAACATCACACGGCTCCAAGGTCAATGGTATGCGACCAGGCACGTGCAGAGGCTGCATCTTCCAGTCCTGACCCCCACTCTTCTTTCCCCCGTAGGTAACTCATTTTATGGTGATTCTTTTCCTTTGACCCGTGTTAGATGTGTACATATTGCTTACATTTTCAAATATTTAAGGATTTTCCCAATATTCTATTGATTTCTAGTTTACTTCCATTATAGTCAGAGAATATGTCCTGTATGACTTTAATTCTGTAAGATCTGTTAGTTTGTTTAGGGTCCAGCAGTTAGTCGGTCTGGATGAGTGTTCCCGATGTACTTGAAAAGAATGCATCCAGGTGCCGTGGGGTGGGACGTCCCAGGAACGCTGGTTAGGACACACTGGTCGCTGGTTTTGTTTACTGTTCTCTGACCTTGCTGTTCTTTAGGTGTCTGCTTGCTCTGTTACTGACAGAGGAGTGTTGAGATCTCCAGCTGGAACTGAGATGACTTCAGTTCTGTCAGTTTTTGTTTCTCCTATTTTGAAGCTGTTTTAGGTGCACACACATTTAGGATGGCTGCCTTCTTGATGAACTGACCCTTTTTTTGTTGTCCCTTTTTATCCCTTATAAATACTTCTTGTTGTGAAATCTGTTTTCTCTGATACTTGTTCTGGAGTCAGCTTTATCTCGTATTAAGTAGACACTGTAGCTTTCTTTTGATTGGTGTGTATATATATATCTTTTTTCTAAATCATCTCCATTGTTTTAATCTATCTGCATGTTTATGTTTAAAGTCGGTTTCATATAAACAGCATAGTTTTTGGGCCTTTCTTTTTTTTAATCTATTCTGGTAATCTCTTTTAACCAGAGGCCTTTTATTTGGAGCGTTGAGACCGTTTATTTTCACCACCTATATAGTTTGGTTTAAATCTACCATCTGTTTTCTGTTTGACCATCTGTTCTTTGTTCCTCCGCCATCCCCTTCTCATGCCCATTTGTGGCTTTTTATGGTGTCATGTTAATCGCTTTTGGCTTATTAGCTATGTTCTCTGCTTTATTCTTTTAGTGGTGGACCTAGGATTTATCGACACAAGTTCACCACTTACAGTGTACCCTGAATAGAGCTGCCCCTTCGTACGTACTGTGAGATCCTTGTGAGAATACTTTGGTGTCCCCACTTCCATTACTTGTGTTACTGATGCCACACATTTTATTTCTGTGTAGGTCCCACAGTGCACTCTGGGTAGTTAGTATTTTTAGGGAGACTAAAGGAATGAAAAGTCTTACATTTACCCAGGTATTTACTGTTCCTGGTGCAGATTCAGATTTTCATCTGGTATTATTTCCCTTCTGCCTGAAAAACGTCCTTTGACATCTCCTGTATTGCAGCTCTGCTGGTGATTCGTTCCTTCAGTTTTTATTTGAAACAGTCTTTATTTCACCTTTTTAAAAAAGATATTTTTACTGGGCATAGAATTCCAAGCAGATGGGTTTTTAGTTCCAGCGCTTCGAAGACGTTCATCCTCTGAAGGTCTGCAGCATTTCTGGTGAGAATTTGGCTGCCATTCTTATATTTGTTCCTCTGTATATAATGTCTCTTTCTCTGGCCGCTTTTATAATTAAAAAAAAAAAATAGTCTTATTGTGTGTTTTTCTCCTGCTTAGGGTTTTTTGATTTCCTAGGACCTGTAAGGTTATAGTTTTAACCTAATTTGGAAAAATGTTGGCTGTTTGTCTCCTCTGGACTCCAGCTGACACATGACTTGAGACTACTTGATGCGGTGGCCACAGTCGCCTGGGCTTTTTAATCTCGTCTTTCTCTGCTTCGGTTTGCATGGTCTCTATTGCTGTCTTCAGACCCCTTTCCTACTCCAGTGTCTAACGTGCTTTTATTCTCAGCCTGTGTATTTTTCTCTTCAGAAATTGTTCATTTCTAGAAGCTCGGTTTGCAACTTTCTTATACCTCCCCTTTGTCTTATTTTCATTTTCCTTTACATTTGTGAGCATATTTATAATTGCTGTTTTTAAAAGGCAGCCATCTGATAATTGCATGGTCTCATTTCTGAGTCTAGTTTTTGTTCCTGCTTCTTTGCATAGCTGGTAATTTTGGATTGGGTGATGGACGTGAATTCTATCCTGTCAAATGCAGAATTTTGGTGTTACTCCTTTAAAATGTGCTGGGCTTTGATCTGGCACAAAGTGAGATTATTTGTGGATTGGCTTGATCATTTCAAGGCTTGCTTTTAAGGTCCAGAGCAGACTTTACTCCAGACCTAATGTAAGATGTACCATTTAGCCACGATCTCCCTTAGGCCTCAGCGCACTGCTCTGTGTGCTATGAGGCTGTTATACTCTGGGTCGTGGGAGCATGAGCTGCTGCTGCTCTGTGAGTTCCAGGGACTGTCTGATCGACTGCTTTCTGGACGTGAGACTTTCACCCTCCATGGATGCAGGTTAGTACTTGGTCAAAGCTCTAGGAGACCCACGTGCAGATCCCAGGAGCTGGCTGGCTGAGCAGCTCCCTCTTCCCTAGCTTAGCCCTTCTGAACTCGTATCTCTTTAACTCAGTGAGGCCACTAGACTCTGGACGGTGTCTCCCTGCCCCTTCCTGGAAACTGCCTCTAGACAGAGAGCTGGGGCAGTTGTGGCGCCCCCCCCTTGTTTACCTTCATTGACACGCTGCCGTACGTCTGAAGCAGTGGTTTCGTGTATTTTGTGTGACTTTCTGTTTATGGTGTGGGGGGAGTTTAGAGCTGTTTGTTAGTCCTTCATGTGTGGGAGTGGAAATCTCCCCCTTGGTCTTTTTTGAATTGACTTTTATTTTTTTGAGTAACAGTAGATTTATAATGAGAAATGTACAGGGGGCAGTTTGTGGGGGTGTTTAAAATAATAGTAGACACACACTCCACAGACAAGAGCGCGGGCCATCTCGGAAGGCAAGAGAGAGAACACGACTTGAATTCACTTTTGAATGAGAGCATGTGAGTCTTCAAGTTTTGACAGTTCTCACACTGGCTTGCTGAGTTTTTATTCAGAATTGATGCATATTTGATGGTAATTCTTGGGGTAACTGACCCCAAGGCCCATAAAAACTTTTCCTCCCTGTGCTGATCTCAGTAGGTATCATGGCTGTGACCAGTCTGGCCCTACACCTTGACATTCAAGGTTAGGAGCCACCCTCATGTTGTCTGGGGCCTTCTTTTACTATGCTCATTGCTTTGTTTTTGTGAAAGGATGGAAAGCCCATGTGGCTGTTACTGCCATCGTGCCCTAACCAGAACTCTGTCTGTCTTTTAAATTACCCTTACATTCATCTCATTTGGGCTTGGCAACTGCCCGGGGAAGACTGTACAACATGGTAGTTCCACTTGATTGGCCTATTTTGTTGTAACAAGTCTGGGGTATCTCCCAGACCCCAGGAATGGCTAGCATGTTAGCATCCTAAGCATAAACTGTCGATAGAGATAATTTTCTTTACTTCCAGATGGTTTTGACTCATCCTGGTGGGGTAACCTACAAACAGAGCCTATGGCCAGGAGCCCAGTGTCCTGCCACTAACCCACTGTGTGACATGGGACCAGTCCCTTCTCATCACTCATTTGTTAATGGTAGCAGGGACTGTAGGGAAAACCAGGCCTGCCCTCGGGCACACAGAGCTTGTTGTGGAAGGCAGGAAGGTTGAGCTAACTAGAATTCAGTGTAGTTTGTGTCCACTGTGAAGTGTGTGCAAAGGTGCTTTCTTAGGCCTTTCTTTTTGCATCTGAAAAATGGAAGGAAAGCAGCAGCAGTTTTCATATTGTTCTTTGAAGGCTTGGACTTTGCAGAATGACCTGGGAGGCTGAGTGGGCCAAGCCCTGGCCTCTCCGTCCTCATTTCAACCAAAGTAGTTCCACTTTTTTCCATTTTTTATGTTATGATCTAAGATTTATTTCAAAACAGGGGTTTTGCTGCTGAAAAATGAAGGCCAAGAGTCCACTCGTACCTGTGCACACAGCCTCGTGCAGTGAGGCCTGACTTCTCATCTGAGTGAGCCCTAGCCCTTGGTGACAGCTGCCGAGCCCCACACTCCCGCCCAGAGCCCACCTGGGAGAGCACGGAGTTCCGAGCCGAGACAGAGCAGGCGGCTGGCGCTGGCTGCGGCCCGCGGCGGCGGACAGCCTGCGCACGTGTTGACAGTCCTCTCACCTGTACGTCGGGGCAGGCGCCTGTAGAGGTTTGCGGTGCCGCTGCACGTGTGAAGGGCATGCACGTGGGTCTCGGTGAATGGCAGCGGCTGTAGTGACTGCTGCTTCAGGCCTGGGGCCCAGGGCCTCTGCTGAGAGGGGCCCTTGTCCGGAGTCGGTGAGGACCAGAGCGGCGCTCTCCACCACAGGCCCCTCCTTCCACTGACGGGGCAAGAAACCAGGTGAGCTGCGCCCACCTTCTTGGGCCGAGGCGATGTGTAGGGCGCACTGCTGGTCTCAGTGGAGGACGTGCGCTCACGGTGAGCAGTGGGACTGCGGCTACCGTTCCGTGTCTGACGGCCGAGGGTGGTGCCTTCAGCATAAACCTAGTCACAAGGACTCTTCGTGGTGACAGACAGCTCTAGGGGTGGGGCTCAGCCAGGCCCACAAGGACCTGGGTCTTGGTGAATGCTGTTCTAGGACACTGACCAACAAGAGTTAAAATGAGCTTTGGAGGGAGGGGTTAGGATAATACAGGAAGAATTATAAGCAATATGAGTTTATTTATACTCTGGAAACAATACCCCTGCCCCACCATAAACCATAATGCCTGAACCTAAAAGGTACATAAAAAATGACCAAAATATTTTAAAATAATAGATTTGAAGGTCATTTGTAGTTTTTCCCCCTCAGAACATGACGGCGTTCAGCTGGACAGTAAATTACAAACCACATCGTCACGTTAAGGCAGATGACCAATCCGGCTGGTTTGTCCCGGCTCCCAGGGAAGTGATCTGAGGAGAGGGGTCGCCTTCTTCCCGGCTATTTGGTCGTTGGCCCAGGAAGGGGCAGCCCCAGAGGCGGCAGCTGGAGAGCCAGGCCCGCCTGTCTCGTCACTGCTCGTTCTGCTGACCCTCTGTGACTGCGGTGGACACGGACCCCTGGCCCTTGTTGACATCACTGATGCACACCCACTGCCCGTCGACCGACTCCTTCCACAGGGTCACCTGCAAGCCAGCACACACAGCCTGTTACAGGGATGTGCCCGCCCTCCACGTGCCTCTCCCTGGGTTTGTGCAGGAGGGCCAAGGTCTCCAGCAAGAGCCACAGCTCCCAGCCTTGGAGGTAAACAGAGCCCTTAACTTGGTCCCCTCACTGATATTCCATCAAATCCACACGGAGAGAGGAGGAGGAGGGAGAGTGATGTCAGGAAGATGGTGACACAGGTTGTTCCTGGTTTCACTTTCCCTCAAAAGAAGAAGTGAACTTGGCACGCACGAGACACCACAGAGCAAATCCTACACCACGGCAGCGAGGCCGAAGCGTCCCCGCCCTGGAGACAGACCACCAGCAGCGGAAGCGCAGCCCCAGGCAGGAGGGCCGCCTCCCATGAGGGCGGGCTCCTCCAGGGGTAAGGAGTCCAGAGGTGGCCCCAGGCCCAGCTTGGCAAGAGGGTGGGGCCTCCCCCAACCAGGCCTCAGGAGCCTGAGCTCCCCACTGCAGAGCCCACCCTGCAGCCTCCGTCCCTGCAGCCCTGAGTCAGGGATGCGATCCGACCCGGGAACTGGTGCATGTCTGCCTCATTTGGGTCCCCAAACAAGGTCGGCCGTGACCCAGCACAACTGCTGAGTCACAGCTCCACCTGCCGTGGACCACTCCTCCCCCAAACCCTGGTCTGGGATGGGGGCGCAGGGAAAAACTGGGGAGTTGCCTGAAGTGTGGGCCCTCCCAGACCTCCTGGAGCGGCGCTGCTGGACCCCAGCCCCACCTGACAGGCCGCTGAGAACGCCTGGAAGCTGTGTGAGCCAGCAGCTCCCTGGCAGGTGGGCAGAGCTGATGTCCCCAGAGCGAAGCCAGGGACTCTGTCCCAACAAGGCATGTGGGGCACAGGTGCGCCTGAGTCAACGCCCAGACAATGCCGTAGCAGCCACCGAGCTGCTTCTCCCAGGAAGGGGAACTGCTTCACAGCAGCACGTACTACTGAAGCCAGCCTTCCGACGCCCAACCAGGGAAGCTGCGGAGCCAGCAGCAGCCCCGCTCATGGCAGTGCTGGACCAGAGAGCACAGCCTGTCTGCTCTGTCTGCAGAGCAAAACCCATGGCGTCACCTGACCTGGAATCCAGGACACACTGGTGCCTGTTCAGCTCCCCAGTCAGCAAGCCTGCGTGCCCTGTGTCCCATCCTGCCGCATTGCCAGGGCCGGGAGCTGGCTCACGGCCCCAGTCCCAACGTGGGCCCCAGGCCCAACATGAGCCCCAGTCCCAACTGTCTAGTAAGTGGGACCTGGGAATCCAGGCCACTGTGAAGCCCATGCTCCAGCCTCACTTGTGCAGGGAACCAAGCCAGCCGCCCTATCCAGCTGGTGGCACACTGAGTTATGGCCTCACTCCAAAATAGACGTCAGTATGGAACTAGAAATCAGTTAACGAGGAAAACCAGGAACTTCATGAATACATGGAAATTAAACAGCATTCTCCTGAACAACTGGTGGATCAAAGGAGAAATTAAAGGAAAATAAAGTATCTCGAGACAAATGAAAATGGAAACACAACATACCAAAACTCATGGGCAGCAGCAAAAGTTTGAAGAGGGAAGTTCACAGCAATCAACGCCTACATTGAAAAGGAAGATCCCTTTGCTGTGCAAAAGCTTAAGTTTAATTAGGTCCCATTTGTTTATTTTTGCTTTATTTCTATTGCCTGGGTAGACTGCCCTTAGAGAGCATTGCTAAGATTTATGTCAGAATGTTTTGCTCATGTTTTCTCCTAGAAGATTTATCATGTCTTATATTTAAGTCTTTAAGCCATTTTGAGTTTATTTTTGTGTATGGAGTGAGGGAGTGTTCTAACTTCGCTGATTTACATGCTGCTGTCTAGTTTTCCCCACACCACTTGCTGAAGAGACTGTCTTTTCTCCATTGTATAATCTCGACTCCTTTGTCGAAGATTAATTGACCACAGGTCTGTGGATTTATTTCTGGGCTCTCTATTCTGTTCCATTGATCCATGTCTGTTTTTATACCAATACCATGCTGTTTTGATGACTGTAGCTCTGTAGTATATTGTCTGAAGTCTGAGAGGGTTATTCCTCCAGCTTCATTCTTTTTCTTCAGTAATGATTTGGCAATTCTGGGTCTTTTGTGATTCCCTATAAATTTCAGGATTATTTGTTCTAGATCTATGGAAAATGTCCTAGATAATTTGATAGAGAGCACATTAAATCTGTAGATTGCTTTGGGTAGTATGACCATTTTAGCAATATTAAACTTATAAGCTTTGGCACAGCAAAGGAAACCATAAGCAAAACAAAAACACAACCCACAGAATGGGAGAAAATATTTGCAAAAGATGAGACTGACAAGGGCTTAATTTCCAGAATATATAAACAGCTTATGCAACTTAATAACAAAGAAAACAACCCAATCCAAAAATGGGCCGAAGACCTAAACAAGCAATTCTCCAATGAAGACATACAAATGGCCAATAGGCACATGAAAAAAAAATGCTCAATATCACTGATTATCAGAGAAATGCAAATCAAAACTACAACGAGGTATCACCTCACACCAGTCAGAATGGCCATCATTCAAAAGTCCATGAACAATAAATGCCGGAGAGGCTGTGGAGAAAAGGGAACCCCTCCTACACTGCTGGTAGAAATGCAGTCAGGGGCAGCCATTATGAAAAACAGTATGGAGATTCCTCAAAAGACTGAAAATAGACTTACCATATGATCCAGCAATCCTACTCCTGGGCATATATCCAAAGGGAACTTTAATTCAAAAAGACACATGCACCCCCATGTTCATAGCAGCAATCTATACAATAGCCACAACATGGAAACAACCTAAATGTCCACCGACAGATGACTAGATAAAGAAGTTGTGGTATATTTATACAATAGAACACTACTCAGCCATAAAAAATAACATGCCATTTGCAGCAACATGGATGGACCCGGAGATGGTCATTCTAAGTGAAGTAAGTCAGAAACAGAAAGAAAAATACCATATAGTATCACTTATAGGTGGAATATACATATATAAAAAAAGACAAAGGAACTTATTTACAAAACAGAAACACTCACAGACAGAAAACAAACTTATGGTTATGGGGGCGAGGTATGGGAAGGGATAAACTGGGAGTTTGAGATTTGCAGATGCTAACTACTATATATAAAATGGATAAACAAGTTTATACTGTATAGCACAGGGAACTATATTTAATATTTTGCAGTAACATGGTGAAAAAGAATATAAAAACGAATATATGTATGTTCCTATATGACTGAAGTATTGTGCTGTACAGCAGAAATTGACACATTTTAAACTGACTATACTTCAATAAAAATATATATACACACACCAAAAAAAGGACATTCCCAAATAAACAACCTAACTTTAGCCTTAAGGAACTAGAAAAGAACAAACTGAGCTCAAAGTTAGCAGAAGGAAGAAAATAAAGTTTAGAGCAGAAATAAATGGAGAACAGGAAAACAAAAGAATTAGCCAAACTAAAAATTCTCCAAAAAGGAAAACAAAATTAACCAACTTTTACAGACTAATCAGGCAAAAAAAAAAAAAAAAAAAAAAAAAAAAGAGGACCCTAATCAACAAAATTATAAATGAAAAAAGATACATTTCAACTGCTATCAAAGAATTATAAGATACTACTATGAATAATCCATGCCTAGAAATGGACAACCTAGAAAAAAAATGGAAAATTCCCAACATACAAGCTACCAAGAGTGAATCAGAAAATCTGAGTAGATCAATTACTAGTAAATAGATTGAATCAGTAATCAAAAATCTCCCAACCAAGAAAAAGCCCAGGACCAGAAAAGGGTTCACTGGTTAATTTTACCAAACTTTTAAAGAAAATTTAATGCCAATAAATTCTCAAATTCTTTAAAAAAAACTTAAGAGGAGGAAACACTTAAACTCATTTTATGAGGCCAGCATCACCCTGATACCAAAGCCAGAAAATGATGGTACCAGAAAACTACAGACCAACATCCCTGATAAATATAGATGCTGAAATTATCCATCAAATGTTAGCAAACTAAGTTCAGCAGCACATTAAAAGGATCATTCACCATGATCAAGTGGGATTTATTCCAGGGATGCAAAGATGGTTCAACATATGCAAATTAATGTGACATATTTAATAGAATGACAGAAAGAAAAATCCCATGATCATCATCAGGCACAGAAAAAAATGTGACAAAATGCAATATCTGTTCATGATAAACACTCAACAAATTAGGTACAGGAGGAATGCACACTACACAACAAACGCCACAGATGGAAAGCCCTCCCAGCATCATACTCAATGGTGAAAGGTTGAAAACTTTTCCTCTAAAGTCAGGAAATAATACAAGGGTGCCCACTCTCACCTCCTACTGGACACAGTACTGGAAGTCCTTGTCAGAGCAGTCAGGCAAGAAAGAAAGAAAAGGCATCCGAATTAGGAAGAAGTAAAACTGACACTGCTTGTAGACGGTATGACTATATACAGAAAATCCTCAAGATGCCACTGAAAACCTTCAGATCAAAGTATTTAGTAACACTGCAGGATACAAAATTTACATACCAAAAACAGCATTTCTGTACACTAACAACAAATTATCTGAAAAACAAAACAATCCCATTTACAACAGCATCAAAAACAACAGATACTTCGGAATATACTTAATGAAGGAGGTGAAAGTGCTCTAGTCTCAATACAAAACATTCATGAAAAAAGGGAAGATGAAACAAATAAATGGAAAGGTTTCCCATGTTTATGGCCCAGAAGAACACTGGTAAAGTGTGCATACCATCAAAAGCTATTTATCTGTAGGTTCACTGCAATCCCTATCAAGATTCCAAAGGCATTTTTTTTAAACAGTAGTATAAAAACAATCCTAAAACTCATATGGAGCCACCGAAGACCCCAAATAGCCAGCGCAACCCAAGAAAGAAAAAGTGGGAGGCATCACACTTCCTAATTTCAAGCCAAACTGTAAATCTATAGTAATCAAAATAGTATGGTACTGGCATAAAAACCAATACATCAATAAAGCAGAACTAAAAGCTCAGAAATAAACCCATGTGTATACAATCAACTAATATCTGACCACTGGAGGAAAGACAGTCCCTTCAATATACAGCACTGGGAAAACTGGATACTCACATGTAAAAGAATGAAACTAGACCCCTATATTACACCACTCACAAAAATTAGCTAGAAATGGGTTAAAGACTTAATCATAAGACCTTACACCATAAAAATCCTAAGAAAATATAGGGAAGCAGCTCCTTGACTTGGGTCTTGGCAATGATACTTTGGATATGACACCTAATGCATAAGCAAAAAATCAAAAAACAAGCTGGAGTACATCAAACTAAAAAGTTTCTGCATAGCAAAAGAAATGACCAACAAAGTGAAAAGTCAACCTATAGAATCGGAAAAAACATTTGCAAGCCACATGTCTGACAGGGGTTAATATCCACATTATACAGAGAACTTAACACAACTCAACAGCAAAAGAACCAAACAATCCAATTAAAAAAGACCTGAGAAGACACTTCTCCAAAGACGATACATGAAAGGCCAAGAGATACATGTAAACATGCAACAGCACTAGTCATTAGGGGAACAAAATCAAAACCACAAGGAGGTATCACCACATGCTTCTTAGAATGGCTGTTATAAACCAAACAGGAGGTAACAAATGCCGGCGAGAATGCGGAGAAAAGGGAAGCCTTGGGCACTGCTGGTGGGACTGTAAACTGGCAGTCACTACAGAAAACAGTATGGAGGGATCATTAAAAAATTAAAAACAGAAGTACCATGTGATCCAGCAATTCCACTTCTGAGTAAATATCCAAAGAAAATGAAAACACTAACTTGAAAAGGTATCTGCACCCCCATGTTCGTAACAGCACTTACAGCAGCCAAGACATGGAAACAACCTAAGTGTCCATCCACAGATGACTGGACAAAGAAGTTATGGTGTACGTATATATACAACAGGCTATTATTCTGTCACAAAAACCAAGGAAATCCTGCCATTCGTGACAACACAGATGGATATAATATGCGAAGTGAAGTAAGTCAGACAGAAAAAAAATGTATGATCTCCTTGTAGGTGCAATCTAAAAACAAAAACCCAAGCTCATGGGAAAAGGGATGAGATTTGTGGTTCCCAGAGGCAGGATGTAGGGGGAGGGGAAATAGGAGGAAGATGGTCCAAACACATGAACTTCCAGCTGCATGATAACTAAGTACTAGGGACGTCATGTCTAGCATGACTATACATGTAACACTGCTCTGGGACATATGAAAACTGTCGCAAGTAGATCCTAAGAGTTAACATCACAAGGAAAATAAAAGTTTTTTCTTTTTTGGCATTCTCCTATTGTTATCTATGAGAGGATGGATGCTGACTGAATTTATAGTGGTAATCATTTCACAGTATACGCAAGTCAAACCATTACGCTGTACACTTGAAACTTACACAGGTGTGTCAATTGCATCTCAATAAAACTGGAAAAAACCAGTTTTAAAAAAAGCATATAAAGAAAAATGCCATATGACATTATTTATATGAGGAATCGAAAAAATTGTAAATAAGGACACAAATGAACTATTATTTTGATTTCCTGAATATGTGTAAGCACATTTGCCTCTCCTTTATGATTGGATTACTGCATTCTGTTGATTCTTATTTTGTAGTTGGCTTTATTTCTTTGATAATTATGTAAGTTTAAAAGCTAAAGATCTAATCTTTTATTAAAAACAATAATTAGTACATATATGTAAACTAAAAAAAGTACAGTGTACTATATATGTGTATTTACATGCAATATAATGTGTAAATGCAGTCGAACTGTAATAAAAAAAACACCCTCCCCCCCAAAACATATAAACAATAGCAGCCAACAGGCAATGCTGTGAGTAGTGATGTAACATGAAATAACAAAAGTAATAATGTAAACATGATGCTGTTGAACCAAGATGACACAGCTTCAGAGAGAGGATGTGGGGTAGAGAGTAGTGGTTCTCAAAGTGTGGCCCCCAAACCAGAGTGCCTGGGAACTTGCTAAAAATGCAAATTGTTGGGTCCCAGCCCAGATTCACTGATTCGGAAGCTCTAGGGGTAGTTTGTTTTAACTAGTTTACCAATGCTAACGTTTGAGAACTGTGGCAGATGAAGACAACAAATTAACAAGTATGTTATTTCTACACTGAAGTAAACAGCAGAAGAAACAGCTAAGAGTTGAAAAGGTTTGTCCCTGGAGAGGGAAAATTAGATTGCATTATAAAAAAATCAACCTAATAAAAACTACCTAAGCTATGTACATGTGTTAATTTGATTAAAAAGTTATTTTAAGAACTTCTGCCTTAGGGATAGACTTCATTCACTAAACATGCACTGTACAGAATGCTCTGGAGTGAAAACACACGAGGTCCTTCAGCAAAAGGAATGCTACGGAGACAGCAAGAGAGCGGAGCTTCGTAGGAAACAGGCTTACAAGGAAGAGTAGGAAGCATAAAGACAGCAGACCCCGAAACATGGAATGTACAACCAGGTGCCTGCCTGCTGCCTTGTAAACACCACTGAAGCCAGTTGGGGCACACTGGCCTGTCCTGGGTGCCGCCAAACCTGGGTTCTAGTCCTGACATTGGCACGCACTAGAAATAGGGTTGGATTAGCTGTCCTTTGAGATTTATTCCAGCTCAAATTCTATGGCTTTCAGATAGGATCTGCTAGATCTTTCTGGGACCACTGAACACGAAAGGGATATATTCTGGGTAAAAGCTGTCTGCAGAGGGTCTTGGACATTCACATGCACAGCAGCATTATTCACAACAATCAAAAGGTAGATGCACCCCAGTGTCCATCAACAGAGAATGGATATATAAAATGTGGCACAATGGAGTGTTAGCCTTAAAAAGGAAGAAACTGTGACAAATGCCACAACACAGATGAAGACACTACGCTAAGTGAAATAAGCCACAGAAAGACAAATACTGTATAATCCTACTCACACAAGGGACCTAGAATAGTCCATTCACAGAGAGGGAAAGCAAAATGGGAGGTGGCTGGGGGCCGGGGGAGGGGCGGTTTACTGAGTGCAGAATTTCAGTCTGGGATGGAGAGTTCTGGATTGATGACAGTGATGGCTGCACAACAGTGTGAATACAGTTAAGACCACTAACCTGTACACTTAAAAGTGGATAAGATGGTAACCTTGGTTGTATGTATTTTACCACAATTAAGAAAAGCTGCCTGTAGACAAGAAGGAGAAATAAGCCATTGCTATCTGCCCAGCTGACTTCCCCTCTAAGGCAGAAGGTCCCCAGCTTTATAAGGCAGGTCTCAAATGCAGCGTCATGATTTTTCGAGTACGTTGTTCTGCTGTGATCCTGCCCAGGGCTAGTCTTTGTTCTACCAGGTTTTCCAGTGGACACTTGGGTTCCACGTCCCTTCCTTTGTGTGGCTCACAGCACAGCAGGACGAGGTACACAGTGGGTGTACAGTAAGTACTCATGAATTGCACTGATTTTTAAAAATATGCTTCTTAGGTGTTTTGGACAACTCCCTACCCCTAATCTTTTAGCTTTTGTTTATGAATTCTTTTCCTCAGCTGCTTGCTTTTAGGCCAGAGCTAGCTAAACGTTACCTTGGATATGAGCTTGTCAAATGGTCAGGATGATGGGCAGAGGCTTTCGATTTACCTTGGGCCTGATTGTTGGCTCTGCCACCAAACAGCTTTGTGACCTGTATGCAAGTCAAATTGCCTCTGTGAGCCTCTCTCCCATCTGTACCAGAGGGACACCACCCCTCAGGGCTGGCGATGTTAAGAGTTAAAGATGAAAATATGAGACATACTCAAAACACTCTTCATTCAGGTTCCTCCCAAGCTGCCATCAGATGGCAGGTTCAACAGCGCTCTCTGGTGGGCAAAGTGAAGACCAAACAGGGCCCTGTGTGACAGGTCATGAAAATACGGTGTAGGTACCTTATTGTCTCCGCCTGAGACGGCCAGGATGTTGGCTGTGATGGACCAGCTCACGTGCCATACAACATCATTGAACTTGTGCAGCAGTTTGGGGGACCATGTATTGCCCGAGGCATCGTCACAGGTCCAAATGAACACTCGACCATCCTGGGAAAAGACAAGCTAGAGTCAGGAGATGGGGGGAGCAATCCTGCACCTATGACAGCCTCCCCATCTGAAGCCATACTGGACCCGCGCCAGAACAGGGTGGGAGATTCAGGGCAAAGCACAGCCAAGGGCCTCCAGGGTGTCTGTAGCTTTGACAACCAACTTGTAGCCTGGCACCTGTGCTTTTATCCGTCTGCCCCAGGAACACACTTCAAATTGCTCAGGTGTCTCTCAGGTTCCTGTCCTCATACTGGTTTCAGATATGGCCTGTGCACTGCTAATTGCTAATTCTCAAATTTTCTCTGGGGCTTTCATCACATCTGCCAAGTTGCTTCCTGGTTTTGGCTCCCTCTGGCTCCTTCTGAACTTTCTCAACTGAATGGGTATAGCTGTCTAAAAACCAGGCTCAAAAAATAAATAAAAACCATGCTCAGAGAAAGAGAAGGGACAAAGCAAAACAAAACAACAAAAAAACTCTCAAATTCAGGACTAAGCAGAACAGGCTCAAATCTCAAATGACGTAGAAGGCCTGGCTTAACTCTCACCCTGCGTGGTAGCAGCATGTAATAAAGGCTTGTCACATGCAGTCTGGGAAGAGTGAGTAGGGAGATGAGCCCAGGGTCTTAGGATCTGCCACTGCTCCTGGTCCTTGCTTGGGAACACTCTCAAAATGACACTGGGCCCCTCCATTCCCTACCCATGAAAGGATCAGGACGGGGTCCTGCTCTTGGCTTAGAAGAAAGCCACTGTGGCTTCTGACCAAGACTCCACCGCATGATGACCAGGCTCCAGGCGCTCTCCTACTGGCCCTGGTCTAAAGGGGCCATCTCCTGCCCTCACCCCTCAGGGACTTCCCCTAGGAGACTGTAGGGCTGATGGGGCTTCCTGAGGTTAACTGACACGGACGCTTGCACGGGCTTGAGCTGACCTGGGAGCAGCTGGCGATGGTGCTGGTAGGCAGGCCGATGGAGGGGGCCCAGGCCACGTCTCGAACCCAGTCACTGTGTGCTTCCAACTTCTGCTCTTCCTTCCACTGGCCGTCCTCCTCCTCCCTAACAGGGGAGATGGGAGGGAGAACCCAGCAGGCAGCAGCCCACTCCCACACCTCCACTCCTCCCCACCCCGGGGTTCCACGGGGCAGAGAAGCTATTCCATTTGTTGAGCCTACAGAGTTTTAATCAGTTCACCAGCTATAAAGAAGCCCTCCAGGAAATGCTCTGTTCCTCCACAGCCAGCAAGTAGGCTCCAGTAGCTGGGAATCAGGTGGAGTAAAAGTGCCTGAGAGAAGGGCAAGATTTTTTTAAGGATGTCCTCTGACAGACTGACTCTACGGGCAGACGGGAAAGAAGGTGACTGTGTTTCTGGTGAACTGAGGCTGAGTCCTGGTAGGTACGGTGGAAGGTAAGAAGCGTCCCCTTGAGGAGACGCTCGCCAACCCCACTCACTTCCACAGTTTGATGAGGTTGTCACAGCCGCCTGAGGCAAACTTCTTGATGTAGTTGGGCTTCTGCCCAGATGGCTGGTCTATGAGGCTTCCAGGAATGACGGCAGGGGCCCAGCTAACAGCATTGCAGCCAATCTGTAAGGAGGGAGACTTGCGGTGACTCTGTCTTTTTGCCTGGCAAAAGGACCCTGCCTCTGCAGACCCAAGGCTGGTGTTCATTTCCTCTCCAGTTCTCAGGACTGGATTATTACAGATGTTCTGATAAATTAAGGATTAGCCACCCATAACTCTCTTCAAGGATTCTTAACAGTGCTTGTATTTTTTCAGAAACACGCATTTAAAGCAGGAATTAAGAAGGAGTCTCAGGAATTTATGAAACAGAACAATTTCCAAACATATGAAGACAAGGCAGATTCAGAAAACCACACAAATATGAAGACAAGGCAGATTCAGAAAACCACACAAAATAAATAAATATATGGCTTAATGAATTATTCTAAAGCATTCTTGTAATCACTACCAGGTCAAGAAATGAAACTACCATTTACCCAAGAAGCCCTGTCATCTGTGTCCTACCTGAATCACAGCCCCTCTTTCCCCCTGTAACTACCCATTATTCTGATTTCTAATCTCTTTTAGCTTTGTCACCCAAATGTGTATCCCTAGCCACTAGTTTAGTCTAGCCATTTAAATATTTTTAAAAAGTGCAATATTCTCTTTTTTATTGAACTACAGTTGATTTACAATATTTCATTAGTCTCAAGTGTACAGCAAAGTGATTCAGTTATATATCTATATGTTCTTTTTCAGATTCTTTCCATTATAGATTATTACAAGATACTGAATAGAGTTCCCTGCTATACAGTAAATCCTTGTTTATGTATTTTATATATAGTAGTGTGTACCTGTTAATCCCATACTCACTCCCTCCCCTCCCTTTCCCCTTGGTAGCTATAAGTTTGCTTTCTATGTCTGTAAATCTGTTTCTGTTTTGTATATAGGTAAATTTGTATTTTTTAGATTCCACATGTAAGTGACATCAATATAATATTTGTCTTTCTGACTTATTTCGCTTAGTAGTGAGTCTAGGCCTATCCATATTGCTGCAAATGGCAGTATTTTTCTTTTTCATGGCTAAGTAATATTCCATTGTATATGTATATACATATATACACACACATGATGGACACTTAGGTTGCTTTCAGGTCTTGGCTACTATAAATAGTGCTGCTATGAACACTAGGGTACATTTATCTTTTCAGATTAGTTTTTGTCTTTTTCTGATATGCCCAGGAGTGGGATTGCTGGATCATATGGTAGCTCTATTTTTAGTTTTTTAAGGAACCTCCATACTGTTTTCCATAGTGGCTGCACCATTCTACATTCCCACCAACAGTTCAGGACAGTTCCCTTTTCCCCACACCCTCTCTAGTATTTATTTGTACACTTTTTGATGACAGCTATTGTGAGCAGTGTTAACATTTTTTGGATGCCTCTTGCATCTTCTAACTTACAGATTTCTCCTGTGATCTTTTTTTAGCTTCTCATTTTCCTGTTGAAGGTCATCTCAGGCTGGCTTTTGTTTTTGCATACTCAGTTCAACATGTTCCTCTAAATTCCTGAAAACTGTCAGCTGGGTCCAAAACTGGCTCAGATCCAGGGGTGTTCCTTTTGCCAAGACTACAGTGGTCTTGTATTCCTTCACCAGGAGGCACAGGATGTCAGACTGTCTTTCTATGTTATTAACGCCTGTCCTTAATTTATGCATCTCTTAATTCATGGGGCATTACAAAATGGTGATACTGTCATTCTATTTATTTCTTTGTCACTTATTCCATGGAATATTCTAGGTAGGGGCAATTCCACTCATTAGCATTTGGTTTCCCAGGGGTACAGATCTGATAGAAAAGGCAGGGTAAATGCTTGACTCTTTCTGAACTAGTTCTCTGTCATTCTCCAAAGATGACTGATTCTCTTTTAAATATCAGGATAAATTCATGGATTTAAGCTATGTTTTGGGTTCAGTTCATTGCAATTATTCTAATGTTTTACACTCAAGCTGCCCATCTTCGGCAGCACGAGCCTGTTCAAGCTGGCTCCTTTGACGAGTACGTCCAAGTATGTCACCGGTCGTTTCTTCTCTATCTGGATCTGGAATGACAAGATGTTCCAGGCTCATCTTGTACCTTTCTTGCCTGAGATCAGGAATCAGCCATTTCCTCAAGACCTCTGGTTTCTTTTAATGAGAAACTGTATTTCACATGTCTTTCTGGTGCTAGGGATGCTCACTGCTACATAAATATTTAATCTCATTTCACACATAGAACAGCCTCAGAATAACGTCAATATGATTACTAAAAACATTAAAAAAAAAGTGTTTTCAATGCTCCCCCCACTCTCCCCCACAGTGTTTGTTTGTTTTGGGGGGTGTTTTTGTGTGAATGGTACCAACACTAAAAAGTCTAGTTCTCCAGCTGCTTGTGCTGCACACCATTTTTAACAGTTGTACTTTAGCCAAGCACATGGCCAGGACCTCATTCAATCTTAGTTCTTTATAATTAACTATATATTTATATGGATGTCTTTCTACTCATTTTTGTTGTCTAAAGCATATTCTCTAGTAGATACCTCGGGAAAGGCTTATGGAAACAACAGTCCTTGAGTTCTTGCATACTGGTAACAGTTTGCATTCTTTATACTCCAGATGTTAAACACAGCTTTGAGATCGAATTGACTTAACAGCACGTAAAGTGCACAATTTGATGAACTTTGACATAGGTATACCCTGTACAACCATCACTGCAGTCAAGATACAAACATATCTCAAAGTGCTGAAAGAAAAAAAAAACAAAAAACAAACACCTAAAGTCAGAAGAAGGAAAGAAATAATAATGATCAAGGGGGAAATAAATACAATAAAGATTTAAAAAACAATAGGAAAAAAATCAATCAAGTGCTGGTTTTTTGAAAGAGTAAACAAAATTGACAAACCTGGTTCACCAAGAAGAAAAGAGAGAGGACACAAATAAACAAATTAAGAAATGAAAATGGAGAAATTACAACCAATACCACAGAAATACAAAAAATCTTAAGAGAATACTATGAACAACTATATGGCAATAAACTGGACAACTTAGAAGAAATGGACAAGCTTCTAGAAACATACAGTCCACCAAAACTGAATCAAGAAGAAACAGATCATTTGAACAGATCAATCACTAGAAATGAAATAGAATCAGCAATAAAAAACCTCCCTGCAAACAAACATCCAGGGCCACATGGCTTCACTGGGGAATTCTATCAGACATATAAATAAGAGCTCATACTGACCCTTCTCAAACTCTTCCAAAAGACTGAAGAGGAGGGAGTACTCCCAAACTCATTCTATGAAGCCACCATGACTGATACCAAAGCCAGACAAAGACACTACCAAAAAAGAAAGCTACAGGCCTATATCATTGATGAACATAGATGCAAAAATCCTCAACAAAATATTAGCAAACAGAATCCAACAACACGTAAAAAAGATCACACACCATGATCATGTTGGGTTCATCCCAGGGACACAAGGATGGTTCAGCATATGCAAATCAATCAACGTGACACACTACATCAACAAGAGAAAGGACAAAAATCACATAATCATCCCAATAGATGTAGAAAAACCATCTGATAAAATTCAACACCCATTTATGATAAAAACTCTAACCAAAGTAGGTACACAGGGAACATATTTCAACATAATAAAAGCTATTTATGACAAACCTACAGCCAGCCTAATACTCAATGGTGAAAAATTGAAAGCCTTCTCACTAAAATCTGGAACAAGGATGTCCACTTCTATTCAACATAGTATTGGAAGTCCTAGCCATAGCAATTAGACAAGAAAAAGAAATAAAAAGGACCCAAATTGAAAGAAAAGAGGTAAAATTCTCACTATATGTGGATGACATACTATATATAGAAAACCCTAAAGGCTCCACACAAAAACTACTAGAGCTGATGAAAGAATTCGGCAAGGTAGCAGGATACAGGATTAACATACAGAAATCAGTTGCATTTCTTTACACTAACAATGAAATCAGAAAAGAAGTGTAAAGAAACAATCCCTTTTACAATTGCATCCAAAAAAATAGAATACTTAGGAATAAAGCTGACCAAGGAGATGAAAGACTTTTATGTGGAGAAGTACAAAACACTGATTAAGGAAATTAAAGATGGCTTAAAGAAATGGAAAGATATCACATGCTCTTAGATTGGAAGAATCAATACTGTTAAAATGGCCATAATTCCCAAGGCAATCTACAGATTTAATGCAATCCCTATCAAATTATCCATAACATTTTTCAAAGAACCAGGACAAATAACTACTAAAATTTATATGGAATCACAAAAGACCCAGAACTGCCAAAGCAATACCAATGAAAAAGAATGAAACTGAAGGAATAACTCTCCCAGACTTCAGACAATAATACAGAGCTACGGTAATCAAAACAGCATGGTATTGGCATAAAAACAGACATATGGATCAATGGAATAGAATAGAGAACCAAGAAATAAATCCACAGACCTATAGTCAGTTAATCTTTGACAAAGGAGGTGAGACTATACAATGGAGAAAAGACAGTCTTTTCAGCAAGTAGTGTTGGGAGAACTGGACAGCCACAAGTAAATCAATGAAGCTAGCACACTCCCTCACACCATAGACAAAAATAAACTCAAAATGGCTTAAAGATTTAAACATAAGACAAGACACGATAAATCTCCTAGAAGAAAACATGAGCAAAAGATTCTGTGACATAAATCTTAGCAATGTTCTCCAAGGGTAGTCTACTCAGGCAATAGAAATAAAAGCAAAAATAAACAAATGGGACCTAACTAAACTCATAAGCTTTTGCACAGCAAAGGAAACCATAAGCAAAATAAAATGACAACCTACGGAATGGGAGAAAATACTTGAAAATAATGGGACTGACAAAGGCTTAATTTCCAGAATATATAAACAGCTCATACAACTTAATAACAAAAAAACATATAACCCAATCCAAAAATGGGCAGAAGACCTAAACAAGCAATTCTCCAGTGAAGACATACAAATGGACAATAGGCACCTGAAAAAATGCTCAGTATCGCTAATTATCAGAGAAATGCGAATCAAAACCAGTCAGAATGGCCATCATGCAAAACTATTTACAATAACCAAGACATGGAAGCAACCTAAATGTCCATCAACAGATGATTGGACAAAGAAGTTGTGGTATATTTATACAATGGAATACTACTCAGCCATAAAAAGAATAAAATAATGCCATTTGCAGCAACATGGATGGACCTAGAGATTGTCATTCTAAGTGAAGTAAGCCAAAAAGACAAAGAGAAATGTCATGATATCACTCATACGTGGAATCTAACAAAAAAAAAAAAAGAAAAAGGATACTATGAACTCATCTACAAAACAGACCACAGGCATAGTAAACAATCTTATGGTTACTGGGGAAAGGGGGTGGAAAGGGATAAATTTGGGAGTTTGAGATTTACAAATGTTAGTCACTATATATAAAAATAGATTAAAAAATTTCTTCTGTATAGCACAGGGAACTATATTCCATATCTTATAATAACCTTTAATGAAAAAAATGAAAATGAATATATGTATGTAAATGCATGACTGAACATTGTGCTGTACACCAGAAATTGACACATTATCAATTACACATTATCAAGTACACAATATGACTGTACTTCAATTAAAAACCAACCAACCTCTTAGAAGAAAACATAGGCAAAATATTCTGTGACATAAATCTTAGCAATGTTCTCTTAGAGCAGTCTACCCAGGCAATAGAAATAAAAGCAAAAATAAACAAATGGTACATAATTAAACTTTTAAGCTTTGGCACAGCAAAGGAAACCATAAGCAAAATAAAACAACAACCTATGGAATGGGAGAAAATATTTGCAAAAGATGAGACTGACAGGGGCTTAATTTCCAGAATATTTAAACAACTCATGCAACTTAACAACAACAAAAAAACCCAAATCCAATCCAAAAATGGGCAGAAGACCTAAACAAGCAATTCTCCAATGAAGACATACAAATGTCCAATTGGCACATGAAAAAATGCTCCGTATCACTAATTATCAGAGAAATGCAAATCAAAACTACAATGAGGTATCACCTCAAATCAGTCAAAATCGCCATCATTCAAAAGTCCATGAACAATAAATGCTGGAGAGGCTGTGGAGAAAAGGGAACCCTCCTACACTATTGATGGGAACGTAGTTTGGTGCAGCCATTATGGAAAACAGTATGGAGATTTCCTCAAAAGACTAAAAACAGATTTATCATATGACCCAACAATCCCACTCCTGGGCATATCTCCGGAGGGAACCTTAATTCAAAGACACCTGCAACCCCATGGTCACAGCAGCACTACGTACAATAGCCACAACACGGCAAGAGCGTCACAGGGTCCCAAGTAACCAGACCCTAAGACAGGCTCCTGGGGCCTTGAAGGCTGGGCAGGCTGTGGGTCCCCCGAAGTTGAGAACTGCTGAAGGCCAGGGTCATACGGGGGGCTCCTAATTTCTATCAGGGTAGCCTTCAGAAGTGTTGGGGCCATCAGAGCTGGACTGCTGTGTAGACAGAAGGCACATGGATTCCAGGGTCCTAACCCCAGCACAGTGCCTTCTCTAAATCACTTACTTTTTCTGAGCCTCACCTGCCTAATCATAAAATGAGAACAGGACTGCTGACCCTGCAAATCTGTACATCTGTCAGTTCCTTCTTTCATTCACAAACGCTTGTGAGGATTACGTGACACACAACAGAGAGGCTCAGAAATGTGAGTTTCCCCCCCACTGTCCACAGTGCTTTCTTTTTTCTTTTTTTTTCTTTTCTTCTCTTTTCTTTTCTTTTCTTTTTTCTTTCCTTCCTTCCTTCCTTCCTTCCTCTTTCTTCCGTTCTTTCTTTTTAATGAAGGTACTGGGGATTGAACCCAGGACCTCATGCATGCTACCACTGAACAATCCTCCCACATCCACAAAGTGCTTTCTTGACTGTTTCAACCTTAATGTCCAATGACAAGAAGTACAGAGAATTAAATTCCTATGATACTGTTATAATACCACTCAGTTCCAGGGGATCCCAATGACCACTGCAGGTCATGTCAACTTGAGGTGCCCATAGCAAGAGTGATAAGTAGGCAGGCTGCTGCCACCACCCTGCCAGTGCGCTGGCCCTCCCTGACATGGAGGGACCAGTGCCAACCTACCCTGGGCCGAATGAGGCTGGTGCAGCCCGGCCTCCTTGGATGCAGCCTCTGTCTGGCTTCAGAGCAAAGAGGCTCAAAGCTGCTCTCCCAAGCATGTCAGACCAGTAGCCCCCTCTAATGGCTCACCACACAGCAGCGACACGGCTCCTGCCACTCTCTAAGGAGTCCAGAGGGGACATCTGGCAAGGCCACAGAGCTCCCCTCTGCACAAGGGTGGGGCCTGGACTTACAGTGTGAGCATTGTTGATCTTCTTCACTTCCCACTGGCCCAGCCCGGTGTAGGTGAGCAGGGAGATGGCGCCATCCGAGCTCCCACAGGCCAGGATCAGGCCGTAGTCATGGGGGGCCCAGCACACAGAGTTTACTGCAGGGGGAGAGAGGCACAGCGAGCTGACTTTCATTTCCCAGACTTACTGTTTCACGAAATTTCTTAGAAAAAAAAAATTTCAGGGATCCCTTGGGGAAGTTGTAATTTTGTTAATTAAGCAGATTTTAAAAACCCAACACCTACTAATATCATCAGTTCATTCACTAAAGCCTATCTTATAATCTGAGAATAAAGATCAGTACTTAAAATGAATAAACCTTAAAAAAAAAAACCCTCACTGTGTTGCCTTTGCTTTTCTCATTTACTTTGGATTGGCTGTAGGTCTCAGGGCATCACCTCCACTGTGGACAGACCAGCAGAAAAGCAACCAAAGCCCAAAGGACAGGTGAGGAGCACCCCCGGGGACGGCCAGGCGCTAGCCAGGACAGAGGCCTCCCCAGCGTGCCACGCTCAGTGTACCTGAGGAGTCGTGTCCCGTGTGCTCGTGCGTCTTCTCCCAGGTGCCATTTTCCTCTTTCCAGATAATGACCTTCCGGTCGTAGGAGCAGGACGCCAGGATGTTGCCGTACATGGGGTGGGCCCAGGCCACCTGCCACACAGGACCCTCATGACTGCAAGGCGAGAGGGTCAGAAGTGAATGGCTTCTCAAGACAGAACTGTCTAAGAATTTCAGAAAGGGAGCTGTAGAATGTCACTCCAAAAGGGGCCTTCACTGGGCAGTGAGGACCCTGAGGCTGAAAGCGAGTCAGCCCCTCTGTCCCGACTGGGCGGAACCCTTCCCTGCTCCAGACTTCAGCCAGCACCACTTACATCTGCTGTCATCAGCAGTCCCTGATCGGTCCAGGGTTTACACCTGCAAGGGCTCACGCTGTGTCTGCAGAGTGAATCACTATTCATCTTCCCAGGTGGTCAGCCTCTTGTGGAGGCAGGAACCGTTTCATTTTGATACTTTCCACCACTCTCTTAACTTCTTCAAAAGGCATGTCACGCCTCTCTCTTCTCTTCCCGGCTTTATACATTCACCTGGTGAGTACTGTGTGAGCAGTACCCTGTGCCGGGCTCTGTACTGGGGCTGTCCTGCAGCTGCCGGGTGCGGCAGGGGGCACCAGCACACAAGAGGTGGCACAGAGGTGACCATCCCCTAGCTGCCTGACTTTAGGCCAGGGTCACAGCCTCTCTTTGGCTTTGTCTCTTACTTCTTTTTACACAGGTCATGAGGGAAATGTCTGTGATAACTCACACAAAGAGCTCAGAGCAGTGCTTGGTACAAGAAAAGGGAAAAACTCAATGCTCAATGCCTGTGGGCTCTGAGTGCTGCTCCTGGCTCACTCCCTCACCCCGGGGCTGCAGACAGCCTCCAGCTGGGACAACAGCCCATCTCCATCTCTACAAAGGAGCTGCTAATGAAACTCGGTAGACTCAAATGTCCTACAACTAGTATAGTTTTAACCGAGGGAAAAAAGAATGAGTGTGTGAATTTTTCACCCCCTAGTATTTTATGTCCTTTAGGCAGAAGAAAAACACAGAGCAAAAGGACCGAGTGACAGAGACAGGACGGCCTCCGCCAGTGCTGGCAGCTGGTCCTTACCCTGTGGCATTTGACTCCCAGTCACTCGACTCCTGACACTCAGGGGGAGGGGAATTTCTAGGCCTGTCTTCCCAAATGGCTACTGACTTGGCTGTGTCTTCTTTAATTCAGCTGACAAACGTGTACCAAGTGCGAACTTGTCAGGGACTCACAATCTCTCCTGTGCAGTCTGGTGACGGTTATGGTCCCTTCTCAGAATAATGGGTAAAATCCATAGAGCTAGGATTACAAAGGAAACTCAACTCCATTGAAAGACAGTTATCAAAACATTAAAGATAATTTATGATATAGTGATACATCTGCTTCTTTTTTAACACATAAGTAACAAACTCCAGCGGTAAGTCTAATAACCATTCTAATTTCAAAGCAGTGATGAGCATAAATGCTGTTCTGAGAAAGCGACAACTGTCATGTGACATAAAAAGAGCTGTGACTTCTACTGGAAACAAAGTGACTGGCACTATGACTACTACTGCGGCTCCTGGCCTTTACCCGTAATTGAAGGAAATACTAAGTATCAGTCACTGAAAATAAAGCCCTGATTTTTCCCCTTTCCCAATTCACTGCCCCCTGAATTCTACCCACAGAACCCTAGGAGATCCCTGGGACCCAGGTTAAGAACCCCTACCTATTTGAGGTAATGAACTGAGGGAAAGCGTTAGTGTGACGCCCTAAAATTGAGAGCGAGGACCTCAAGAAACTCAGCAGGGGGAAAGGTAAATCAAACAGCCACAAATGTTCACTGAGTACCTGCCATGGGCAGACAGGCAGAATTACGGGATTTATACAGTTACTGTCACATGCTGACATTACCATGCTTGAGTCACTTTAGATCATGTGGGCTCAATTTGTTAAAATAAAAAAAAGGCAGTTCCCCACTTTTAAAAATAGCAGTAACTACTGAGAGCTTGCTGGGAATGGGCTCTACCTGGGGGCAGGGGACAGCATCAGCCTGTTTTGAGGGTGAGCGGGTGAAGGCTCCAAAGGGAAAGTGACTCTCCTGCTCAAGGGCTTTCAGTGACATCTGGGCGGGAAAGCCGGGATGCGCTCCCAACTCCACCAGCCTGGGACGCCTGCTGAGGGCAGCAGGCTGGCTGGGGCCAGGTGTCTGCTCCGCTAACCGCACTGCGGGCTGCTCTGATCTGGGCTCTCAGCCTTCCCTGCCGTGTTCAAGCCCAAACTCTCTGAGACCTTGCCCAGGGTTGGCTGCACTCACCCCCTGAGGTCGGCGATGAGGATCTGGCCTCCATTGCGAACGTCAAAGATTTTCACGGACCTGTCGGACGAGCAGGTTGCCAGGCGGGTGCCGTAGTAGTCCATCTGGGCATCATGCTGCAAAGAGAGGGTAGCTCGGGAAGCCTGCAGGCTGAGCCCGGGGTGGGGTTGGGGTGGGGCAGGCACCAGGACAGAGTCTAGTTTGGACCAGAATCTACCTGAAATTAGTTGACTCTCAAAGAATCATCACTACCAGGCAGGAAGCTAGCATGTCAACATTGTCACTTCTCTGACAGGCCATATCTTTCTGAAAGGGACAAGAAAAACCACACCCAGCTGCTTTTCTTTACATCACAGGGGAAGTCCTTCCAATCCTGTCCTATAGGGTGGGAATGGGAGAAAAGCAGCTTGCCTAGCTTCCCTCTTCTTCCTCCTTCCTCAGGCCGCACTGGGTTCTGAGGCTCCGTGGGCTACTAGGGATGTCAGCTCGGCCCCCAGAACCCAGGGCTAAAGCTGACCCCAAGAACGTTCACCCCAAGAAGCAGGTATGACTGCCTGTAGGCCCCAGTCAGGGCCCCTGTGGTGCACATCTGGCCTGGACACTGGGCTCCACCCAGACATTTGGGCTCCTTCCTCCACCCACAGCCGTGGACGCTTTTGGGCCTTGGTTCCCAGGTTTCTACTTGACCTTTTCCTTCGTGTGCCCAGTACCCCAGACTCTCCGCCCATGCCTTAAATGTTGCTGGTCTCATCACTGATGAACTGACTTCATCAGTGCTGCCTGGCAACCCAGACCCAGGGCTGGGCCCTGCCCACAGCTCCACCTATCGGGGCGATGGCTCCTCTGAGCCACTCTGCCTGCTGCCTCACTGAACTTACTAGCCCCTCCTGCTTGCTGGCCCTGCCTATTTCAACAGGTGCCGCTTTCCTCAGCTGTCGCACCCTGGGGGTTTCAGGAGCTATTAGCTGTCACTCTCGCTGCCAACAGGAGGAATTACCTCCTTTCACAGGGAAACAATCATTCCCTGTTTCAACATTCCTTCCTCACCTCCCTACCCAAGGAAAGCACCCTGATTCTTCTTGGGAAGTCAATCCCCTCCACTCTTCCAGGTCTTGGCTTCTTGGAGGCA
Organism: Camelus bactrianus; assembly: GCF_048773025.1. Lineage (NCBI taxonomy): Eukaryota > Metazoa > Chordata > Mammalia > Artiodactyla > Camelidae > Camelus > Camelus bactrianus. The sequence continues at coordinate 5,939,646 of NC_133555.1, read as the reverse complement.
GGCAGGGCAGGTGTTAAGACATATCTTGGCTGCAAGTCTATTTCTGAAGCACTGTTCCTGCACAGTGTGATCACACACTTCGGGAGGAAGCAGGGCATAGAACCTAAGAGATTTAAGTCCTATCTCCTTAAGCTATCTGCTGTGCAACCTTGGAAAAATTTCCTAACCCCCTTGAACCTTAGTTTCCTTATCTTTAAATGGAGCGAATGATGGTGTCTGCTTCAAGGGTTGTTATGAAGGTTAAGTGAGACACGGAATGAACAGTGTTTAGCGTGGGGTGTGATGCTCAGTGAGCACGCAGACGTTAGTCATTACTACTTTGTCTCATCTGTTCCTCAAGATGAACCCACACAGATAGGTGGCATGATCTTTCCCATTTTAGCTATGAGGAATCAAGGCTGGCACAGGCAACTTAGATGGGGGTCCCAGATTGGATCTTCTTACACAAGGTGCCAGGCTGTCTCCAAAAAGGTGTGTTCTTACAGTTTCAAGACCAGGCAACCTCTCAGAAGCCCAGAAGCAACCGCTGGTGGGCAGACTGAAGGCAGGACGCCTGGGATGAAATGCTACAGGCTGACTGACCTGGGTCTTGTTCAAAGGCTGCTGGACCCCCTGGCCCTGCAGGAGGCAGATTCTGCATCTTTGCTGCTGGAGACTTTAACCTCTGGACCTTCTCCCAAGCCCTGTCCTCTTATACTAATCCCTGTGTTTGCCTCTCAAGAAACACCCTGAATTAATGACTTCTGGTTCAAAGAAGTCTGGCCTGCTGTCTGTGGTGGTCCTGCCTGGCTCTGTCTTTGTATTGAGTCATCTTCCTACTTTTTCTTCTTTTAACCCCCTTCCCAATGGGGCTAAGAAGTGGCAGCAAGAGGAACACAGGCTGGAAGACTATTTCAAACCTCTGCACCCACTCCCAACCCATTCCATAGCAGGTTACCTTTTTGGCCAGAAGACTGAGGGCCTTGAGCTACAAACTGTTCCCAGGTTTCTCCTGCCAGAGAGTGACCAGACTGCCCCAGCCCTGCCAACTCAGAGGGTATTGCTGGGAGACTGACCATACCCCTGAGGCTACAGCCTGACTGGTAAAGGCTGCAAAGCCTCACTGGATTTATGAATGGTCAACAGACATGCCCTATTCCCAGCCCACAAGGAAGGGCTAAAGGAATACTTACAATCATGTCCTCATGTGAAGTATCCACTGTGTTAATTACTGACACCTAGAACCAAACATATTGTTGGTAAATGAACTGATGGCAGTTAGAATGCAATCATCTCGTTAAATCCACCGATCATTTCTAAAGTTCTTGCCCACAACTGTTCATTCATTCATTCATTCATCCAGTAAACGTTCACTCTAAGAAGCCGTCGTTTTGCCAAGCATGTGCCAGGGGACTAGAGATATAGACAGGAGTAAGAGGTCCATCTCACCCCTGAGAAGCCTGCATGTAAGCAACCCTAACACGGCAAGATTAATACATTAACGATAGTTTACATGTGCTACAGCAGCCTGAGGGGCTGGTGGTGGTGGACATGAACGGGGGCTCAAATGATGAGGAATTGCCAGATGGCACAGGGAAAAAACATACAGTCCAAGCAGAGGGAATAAGATGAGCAAAGAGTCGGGGATGGTGAGCAGTCCTGGCTACCTCTGAGGGTGAAAGGGACCCTGGGGGAGCTACGGCTGGGGTCCTCGTCTTAGATGACAGGGCCTCTGATGTTCCAGGCAGTTGTTTGCATAACAGGGTTAATACCTAAGACTCTGAGAATTGATTCAACTTTCTCTGAGGCTGCTTCCCGGTCCACTACCTGTGACAGATCCCAGTTTGTAGGGCTGGAACACAGCTGCCACGGTCATCACCTTCCTACGCCTTCTTTGAGGTCCAGCTCAAATTATGCCACACCACCTCCGCCCCACTGCCCCTCGCCTTCTTGAAGATTCCCAGATTCCCCAACTGGCTGAACTCCTCTGAATATCTTCAACACCGAATATCTACAACACTTTCAGCTGTTTCTGCTCCCAACCAGAAGGTGAGCTGCCTGGAGTGCTGAATCCTTTCAAATCACCCAGCACAGTGCTTTGCAACCAGAAGGAACTCAGTGACCATCTGCTGAATAAATAAATGAACAAAAAAGGACAGTTTTACTTTGCTCAGCCACTATTCTCTCAAAACTCTTGGGATAGAAAAGGGACTGAAAAGGAGGTTTCAGATTGGAACTAATTTCTTACCATTTCCCCCATTTCATCTTTTCCCAGCACAAGCCCTGCAGGTAGAAATAGGACTTGACTTTTCAGAAAGGTGGACACTGGAAGAGGATGGCTGCAAAGCAGTTCAAAAGGTATGTACGAAGGAAGCACAGGCTCTCTCATCAAAGTCTAGACTCCCTACAAAGTGGGCCCCCGAGGGCTGCAAAGGCAACTAAGGAAGATAAAGAGAAGCATCTCCTGTGAGTGCCAAGCTGTCAGCGTTACAAAGTGCTCTCACGTGCGCGCTGGGAAGGGCGAAGGGCAGAGTTAATCAGAGTCACCTGACAGGCTAAGGAAATGAAGGAGCCCAGAGAGAAAGCGCTTGCTCAAGTCACAGAGTGAGTTAAAGCTGGAGCTGTGAAAAGAGCCCCACCTGCTAACTCCCAGCTCACAAAGCTTTCCACTTGATGACATAGGGTAGTTGTTACATCCAATTCCCTAAATCAATGGCTGAGGGCTAAGTAGAGTCAGGAAGAAAGCTTACTGAGTTTCATACTAGGTCACCAAAGGACCTTGGAGATAACCAGCATTAATTTTTGGAGGCAGGGGGATTAGGTTTATTTATTTACTTAATGGAGGTGCTGGGGATTGAACCCAGGACCTTGTGAATGCTAAGCACGCACTATACCACTGAGCTATACCCTCTCCCTCAATATTCATTTTGAATCACTCTCATCCATCAATCAGAACTGGGCAGCCATGCTTCTGAACAAGTGCCTGTTCTGTTTTTTAAAACTCGTTTTAAAAAAGTCCTTCCTCCTGAGCACTTCAAGCTGCCCGGTGTTTGTTAAGTAGTAAGAGACAGTCCTCAAAACAATTCAGCTCTTCAGAATCAGTTAATGAGTTAAAAACTCATGTAGAAAGAACTGAGTGTCAAGCCCCAGTTTGATCCCACCTCTATTCAGCAGCTGAAGCAGCAGATGTCAACCCTCCCCCAAGTGATTTAAAACCCAGTCCCCTGCAGAGCAAGAACCAAACCAAGTGTCCTGACTTCTGGGTTCACCCAGGTTCCCTCAAAACCCCAGGCCCACCCATCCTTCTGAGAGCACTGATTTACTGAACCCCACTCCGCGCTAGGCTCAGGCTAGATGCTTCCAACCATTAGTTCTCATGGGCGGTCATTCACTGGATGAGTAAGTGAGGACTGAACGTACACTGTGGATACCACAGGAGTTTAAAATCCCGAGCCCCTGTCTCAGAGTGGCATTCAGCTCATCCTTACATCAGTTTCCCCAGGAGTCCGTCATACCTCGGGGCCCTGGGCCAGTCAACTGTTCCACAAACATTTCTGCCGGGGGAGGGGGAGGTTGGAGAAGGGAATGATTGAGGGTTTGAATCTCAGCTCCGCCACTTGCTCGCTGGGCAGTTGGATTCACCTCTGTGAACCTCCAGCTGCCTCCTATATAGGTCGATAATAACAGCACCGACTTCACGGGGCTGGTAGCAGGCTGAGATTAGGAACAATGCTCGAACTAAGTAAGGGTTCAGTATACAGTGGCTACTACGGTGTTGTTGGTTTTGTTTTCAATCGTTGAGGGAAGAGAAGGTAAGGAAGGAGCAGGAGACGCGGTAGCGGCGCGGCCCTCAGAGTTCCGGAAGGTTCCGCGGCCTCCCCCGGCCTCTCCTTCCGAAAGGTCCGAACCCGCAGGGCCAGAGCCCACCCCCACAACCCGAAGTAGTACGGGAGAGCTGAACGGCCCCGACCCGAGGCTTGAACGTCAGCGCGGCAAGGAACCCGGGAGGGCGGCGACCCTGCTCGGCGACCCCAGCCCTAAACTCACCATGGTTGCGGCGGCGGCGGCGGCGGCGGCGGCGGCGGCGGCGGCGGCGGCGGCGGCGGCGGCGGCGGCGGCGGCGGCGGCGGCGGCGGCGGCAGCGCCAGGCCTCGGACGTGGCAGGTCCCGGCGACTCCGAACAGCTCACTTCCGGCGCCGGGCTTGGCAGGCCGGCGAGTCCCAGCAAGGAGCCTCCGGGCAGCAGCGCGCTCCGCTCGCGCAAGGGTTCCGCGCCTTTCAGGGGGCGGTTCCAAGCCCTCCCACGGCCCCTCCCCTTCTCCGCGCGGAACGCGAGACCAAGGCGGGTGGGACTCTCGTTTCCACAGCGACCCCGATCCGGGGATTTTTGGAATCTGAAGCTCCAGCCTATCTTCTGTCCTGACCAAGCGTTCCCTTTTCTTGTGATCCATACACGGAAAAAAAAAAAAAAAAAAAAAAAGGATTCATATATAACTGCACCTTCACCCACTTCTCTGCGGTTCTGGGTGCGACTGGTCTTATGATGAACATTGTAGTTGATTAGTTTTGAGGAGTAGAGAGTAGTCTGGTCCTAGTACTTCTTTGTTGTTAGTATCTCCTAAGGACCCAAGGCTAGGACCAGGGGCAGAGAAGGGCAGGGAATAACCCCCTACCAGAGGCTGAGCTTCTCACCTTCCCTCTCTAAGCCAGAGGACCCCTGCCTCCAAACTGCCCCTTCCTCACAGCTCTGGGATCCTGTGAGTCTGGCCCACCAGGTACACTCCCCAGGCAAGGTGGGAATCTCAGCCAGGCTCCTGCAGCCAGAACCCAAGATCCAACTCCCAGTTTCCCCCAATCCTTAGGTCCCTGGCCTCCTACTGGCACAGGGAGAATGCTGTACAGCTGAACAGAGCCTGGGGGCTCCCCCCAACTACACATGGTCTGGCAGCCCTTGGGCGCCTCTTGGCTTTAAGGAGTTGAATGACCTAGGGTGGAGCCTAGGCTCCCCTTGGGTGAGTCAGAATCCCTCAGTGTCCTCTTGAAACTGGAGGGAAGAGTCCTAGCAGGAGATGGTCACTGCTGGAGGGATGATGTTAAGGCTCAGAGAATGTGACAGACCCAGACCAAGGCGCTTTGGAGAGGGGCTCAGGGGAGTAGGGGCTTACAGAACTCAGGGCTGGGCCACCGGGCAGCAACCCATCCTTCTACTCCAACCCCAGCTTTCAAGATGGGTAATTTCCTTCTAGTGGAAAAATATTGCAGGGGTGTGAGGGGCTGGTGCTTATGGTGAAAATCTTGCAGGGAACAAAGAGGGAGGGGCCCTTGGGCCTTCTGTCCTTCAAGGGCCAGGCCCTCGTCTTGAATCTGTAGATGTGCTGCTGATTCTCTGGGTGATCAAATCATATCACTGCTTTCTGAACCTCACTTTCCTCGAGTAGAAAAGGGGAACAATGAAACATTAGATATAATACAAATGCAATGCACAGGGCATAGTTGTTATTAAAGGAATTCCCTGATGTAGGCATATTGGAGTTGGAGAGACTGGGGATTTGGGACAAACAGTGCAACTGTATCTTATTCATTAAAGTATTTCCTGGGGAACTGAAAGGTTTTGAGTGCCGATTCTGGCATCAAGACCTCTAGATACCATTATCGTATCTCCTACTTCCTAGGTGGGCACACCCTTCACCTCTCGGAGCGCTGTCTCCTCTTCTGTTAAGTAGGAATCGTAATAATACCTCCTCTGGAAGGTTGGTGTTGGGATGTGAAACTGGGTTTGGGTTTGGATGCTGGCTGGGCCTTTGATGCTTGATCCGGGGGTCAGTTTATCCTGAGAAGAGCTGGATTTTAGTGTGTGAGTGTGCGTGTGTGTGCGCGACCCTCAACCTCTGGACCAACATGGGACCATCTCTCGGTCTGGGACACATGCTTGTTCTCTGCTTATCCTCAGCAGAAGATTGTGAAGTTCAGACTCTGAGTGTGCCAGGCTCCTCTCTGCCCACCCCCCCCCACCCCAGTAGTGGGTGCTACCTACATCCTTTGTCCGTATCTCCCATCACCTCCCTCCGGTTAATCCCAGACCCCATATCAAGCTATTTTTAGCCACCCCTAATTTGTACCTCGACCTCCCAGATCCTCTGACCCTGAATCTCCTCCTCTTCATCCTCCTGAGGCCTCTTCCCCCAAAGTCTTGCCCTCTGGGATTGTCAGCTGTTCCTCATGGAAGGTTAAAGACTCATAGCAGGCTGAACGTGCCTCCCTCAAATGGTGAACAGTTAAAAAGTGTGACTTGGTGGAAGGAGAGAGACTGCCCCTGAGCTGTGCACCCTTGGGCAAAGTGCCTTTCCCGCCCAGTCACTCGTTTTCCCTCTGAGTTCAAATTCATGGAGGGCAGGGGCCCAGCTGTCCTGCGGAAAAAGGCCTGGTGATGTGTACCGTGTCTGCATTTCCACGTGTGCATTTATTGTTATTGCTCAGTATAGTGTTGAAAAGGCAGACAAATCCCATTAATTACAAAGAGCACAAGCCAGAGATACAGAGAAATAAGGTGTACAATAAGAGCACAGTCACTTCCCAGCCCTGATTGTCCCAGAGCCCCCCAGAGCCCGGGCAGCTTGTGGAAGCTGGAGGCGGCACCATTTCCTCGCTACTCTGTTATAAAATATGTGCACACAAGAGTTAGCAAAGTGTGGCAACCAACCCCCCCGAGAGGAAAGGTCCGGAGGGAGAGCACCACAGGCATTACAAAACAGACTTGGGGGCTGAGAAGGGCGGTCCCACAGCAGCCTTAAATACCTTGTTTTTGGTGGAGGGGGTGATGGCTGATGCACAGGGCCAGGGACCCTCCTCCCACCACATGGGTGAATAAGACCTTTCCATCAAAATCAGGAGCGCTTGCTCTGAAACTTGGGAAAGACCTGGGTTTTTTTTCTGCTGTTGTTTGATTTAGGCCTTGGGTCTGGAAGACCCGAAAGCCTTCAGAGAAATGCAACCTGCCCCCCCACCCCCCGACCCCATCTCCTAATGGTGGGATCTCAGACACTAAGGAGAGAATTTTGGGTGGGAGGCATGCCACAGTGCATGTGGTTGACAGCCTCCTGTAAATAGAATGAGAATGAGTTGGGGGGGGGGCATCAGAGTGGTGAGAAAGTCCAGGCAAGAAATGGCTGCATCCCAAAGGACCTATCACACAACAGCTGCAAACTTTGACTAAAGAGCGGGAGATGACCCCCTACCCCTAAAAATAGCTCAGGCAAGGGAGACAGGATTAAATGCTGCTCCACGAGGAGAACTAGCAACTGGGCCACACATTTTCTTGGCGCCGGGTCTGGGAGAGACCTCTCTTTCTTGCCTGGACCTGGGCAGATGGAGGGTCCAGCCTGCCACAGCTGAGGTGGGTAACTTTGGGTCCCACACTGAGACTGGGTGGGGGGTGGCGGTGGCCTCTCTGATGACAGCCTGGCTCAGGGGACAGTTGAGTTGATGGGAGGAATATCAGGCTCCCCTCAAGATTCAGGACGCCCCTTCTGTCTCTCCTTAGAGGACACTCTATTTAGTGATCTGGCGTAGACACTGCTTACAATGGCCGGAAGATGGTTGCACCTAGAATGACAGGGCCCAATATTTGAGATGAGAGCAGGGCAGGGGGGTGGAGGACTTGGAAAAATTTTAAGTTAACTTGGAAGAACAGATGTGGGAGAATAACTGGGAGATTTGGTTAAAAAAATTTAAAAAAAGGAAGAAAGAAAAAGAGCAAAGGGTATGTATCCCATCACATAATAAAACAATTATATAAAAGTGACAATAATGAAACTATATGGCTGGTGCCAGATGAAATGCCCAGATAAGGGAACAGAGGAGAAATTCCAGAAATAGACCCGAGTCTCTCAAAGCTGTCAGGATGTGGTAAAGGGGAATTTCAGCATGGTTGGGGAAAAGCAGGTCTTCAATAACTGGGATACCCAGGCTGAGGCAGGTCCAGAGTCCTTGCCCCAGCGTGGTCACAGCCATTGCTCTGGTCTCAGAAGCAGGGGCCCCTCCTTCCTGTCCCTTGTTGGGACCAGGGGGCAAAGAGGCCACGGTGGGGGAGCTGGTGGGAGCAACCGAGGCTGCTTCTGAGTTAGGGAAGGAAACTTTCCTCCCTGTCCACCTCCAAAGATGGGTGGACTTATTGAATGGGCCTCCTGCTCTTCCCTCTTCTGTTCTGAGGGGGAGACAGACTGGTGAGTTTAGACCTCAGAACCGAGCCTGCTCCCTTCTCCTGGAGCCCTTGTCTAGAGGGCAGACCAGAAGCTAAGGGGATGGTGCAGTCCCAAACCAGGGAAAAGTATACATTATGGAGTATCTAGTTCCTATGTTCTGTTTGATGTTGGTTTTTGCTTTTTCGAAACCACACATTTCAGAACCACACTGTGGGAGTAAGAAGAGTCAGCCATTGAAAGCATAACCATTGCATAGTAGTAAATGAACAGAGATGGTGAGTTCTTTATTTACAGTTATCGTCTAGATAAAAAAATTCATAAAAACAGATGAATGGTCATAAATTATCTACCCCCTACTGGGGTGAACTGCCAAACGTACCCCATGCTGCTAGATATAGGACGCAGAGTGCAAGCTGTATGTACTACAGTGAGTGCTGACAAACCACTCATTTCCTGTGTGTGTGGACGTCTGTGTGCATGTGTGAGGGCGAGGGTGTGTGCGTGTACATGTGTGAACATCCAGCACTCCTGACCAGAGAAGGCCAACACGGACGTTGGGCGTTCTCGGTAGCTTCTGTTGCTCCCCATCCTCCCGAGCTGAGCCCCGCTCAGGGAGACCCCTCCCGGCTTCCTGGCGTCCTTGCATCCTGGCTCCAAATGAACAGGGAGCGTCATGTGCAAGTGGAGCTCTCCTGGTGTCATGGGATGAGGTCATGGACACAAGGCTGGAAGAAAGGGGGAGATGGAAAACCGCAAAAGAGGAAACTACAAAAACCACCACGTGCCAAGGCTGCCCCGTGTTTGACGTGAGCTGATCTTTTCTTTCTCGCAGGAGAGCAGTGGGTGGTATTGGTGGTGTCGGTACTGGAATCCAAGAAACGTATCTGAGGGCTGGTCACCCCTCGGGGGATGCCGTTTCCTCTGATGGGTACATACATTCAGAGATATTTCTTCACGACATTCAGGAGATGCTCTTGCGCAAAGAAGGTCCTCCTTCCAGGAAGGTTTTGCCAAGTGGGATGGGCTGACTTGGAATCCCAAACCCTCGGGTTTCTCCACAGCCGTCCAGACGCAGACCCTCCCAGGTGACTATGGCTCTTTTCCCGAGTGGCTCTCATCTTGTGTGTGGAAGAATTCTCTGGGCCTGCAGAAGGGAAGGGCCCGGGCTGACCCAGCAACTGCGGAAAGGAGGAGAATGAAGGATGCATTTCGCAAGCGAGGCGGGAAGTGTTTGGTTTTCCTTGAAGCATGGGACGTCATTGATCATGGTATTCAAAATGTCTTTTGCACTGTACAAGTTTATGGAAAAAGGTCGTATGCTGAAAAGTCTCAAAGCAAACTTTGTATTAAATACAAAAGTTCTTTTATGAAAAAAGCTGATACCCACAAAGTGCTGAGCAGTTAAGAGGCTGACATACAATTAAATAAGCTCTTATTAAGTGGGGTTACTAGTGCTGTTATTGTCTTGGGGGAAGATAACCACCTTTTCTCACCTGTGATACTGCAGGGTTTCAGAATGGCTTTCTGTCTGGGAAAGCAAGACTTGCTGTTAAAAGGCTACAGTATGTATTGCGACTACAGGAAGACAATTTGGTTTAAAAAAATCACACTGAATACATCTCAATATACACATCATAAGGTTCGTTCGGATCTAAATAGTGCAGAGAAAAAGGCTGTTCTTCAAACATAAAAATAAAAGCAGCACACCAGAATGAACCTCATCCCCTATGCCCACAGCTCATATGCTGCAATTCATAAGGAAATAAGCCCCTAAATTACTAACTGAAAAAGAAAATCAACACAATAGCATTTATAATATTGCAACACTACCTCAATCTCTGTACCGGCAGCGCCAGAGAGAACCTCTTTGTGAAATGCTCTTAGTAAACTCAAGTGAGTTTCATTGAGAGAAAAGTCTTCACCCCGGGCTTTGCGGACCCCGTCGTCCTGGGGCCGGGCTGGCTGTTAGTGCTTGGAGCCCGGAAGCCTTCTCTCCTCCTCTCCCTTTGTCTACGGAGCATGCTGTTGGACCCCTCATGGATGGATACTCGCTGACATCTGGCTTCTGCCTGAGCCTCCCGCGGTAGTGACGTTATCGAACGGAAAGAGCAGGCAAAAATCAGAGCATGGCTATCATAAAACATCAAGGATGCAATCCAGGGAGGTGTCTGTCGGGCTGAGCTGTGTTTTCTAGCATCTCAGCCACCAGTGTCCTTAAACCGTACAAATAGCCAAAGACGCTATCTACAGGTTTGTAAACAAATTACATTCTTCTTTTAGGACATAAATAAGTTAAAATAGAGCAATTTAAGCGGAAACAAGGCAACATGCCGGCAAAGAAACTTTATATATCCATGTATATATATTTATATATATATATATCTCTACCTATCTATATGGACGTATACAGTCTTGGAGAAGTATACGTTGATATAGATACAAAGAAATGGATATAACCTTGTGAGTGTCTGAAGTTCTTCGGTTCCATTGGTGCAAATTGACTAGGCGAGTTAAGCTCTGCAATTTCAAAAAGTTGTTAAATTAACCTATACAACTGAGACCATGCTGCGCAAGCATTTCAAAAACTCACAGACCAGTGGATTGGATAGATAGTCTCAGAAGAGTCTGTTTGCAGTTCCCGCCTAAGAAAACAAACAAACAAACAAAAACCACCCCTCCCCAACCCCCCCCAAAAAACAAACTAGGGGAGGACCGGAAGTGTGCGGTACATTCATGCAGGGGACTGGCGCCGGGCGGGAGCATGGCTGGTCCGGGTCGGGCGGAGCCAGGACGGGCTTGTTCTGGGAAAACCGCTCACTCCCTTAAGCGCCCCACCCCCCCCCCCCCACCCAGGAGGAGATCCCGCCCTTGCCTCAAAGTGAAAAAGAGTTCAAACAGCATCGCAGCCAGAAAAAGGGTCTGTTGGGTGGAAACGGTTTTCTCGCCAGTTATTTGGTTTCCGTGTTGCTCGCTGCTGCGTGGTGAGTCGGGTGCCTGGGTGGGCGGGGCCCGGGAGGGGGGCGGCGGCGGGGGCCTCAGCTAAAGCGACGTCTCCAGGCTGTGGATGGGGCTCCCTGGACTTGAAGAGGTAGCTGATTTGCTTGTGTCGGTCGTCAGGTTGATCCCGCTGTCGATGGCGCTGTTGTTCTTGTTGAGCGAGGACGGCGGGCTGGAGTTCTGCTTGAGCGCGGCATCCTCTTCCAGGTCGGTGTCGTCAATGAGGGGGATGTGGGGCTGGGAATCTTCGATCCGGAATTCAGGATGAGCCATGAAATTATGGATGGAGGTTCGAGACTCAGGCTTTTCTAGACCTTCATAGAGAGAGCTACGGAACGCCTTCACGACGCGGATCTGCAAGGGAAGGGCAGGGGTGAGCAGCACTGCCCTTCTGGGGAGCCGGCAGCCAAGCACTGGGGGGGGCTCAGAGCGGGTGGGAGAGGGGTTAGGACACAGCAGGTGGCTGGAATCCACAGTCGCTGGGTGTTAGGAGCATGGACAGGAGAGGGAAAGATGGAAAAGGGGGCTCAGGTTATGCGCATCCGTGAGGTTTTTAAAATTGCTTAGGTTTGGGTCAGAACTACAGTATTAGGACAGGAGGAAGGAAGCCCCATCAGAGAGACGATGGGAAACAGTGGTTAGAGTAAGCTTAGTTCACTCCAGCGGGCACCCAGACCTAGTGAGAAAGTGAGCCTTGTTAACTTTAAAGCAGAAGTTCAACCATGCACAAAGGGAGGGGGGCTGGGGGGGAATAAAGTAGGGAGGAGAGGTTATTGGTAAGAAATTCATCTTAAGAAAACCACACGCAGTTAAGAAACCACACAACATGGAACAGATAACGAACGTGTTACAAACAAAAAAGGACACCCAGGAGAGACAGTTGGATGAGGCAGGATGAGAGAAGACACACGAGGGCCAGACAGAGAGGGGGAACATCAAACCAAAGCGGCAAAGCAAACCAAAGCCAACTCGGGGCTTTCTGGGGTGCAGAGCAGAGGCGGCCAGAAAGCACGAAGGAGCCGGCAGCTGATGACATTCGGGGGTGGGAGCATGCTACGGGGGTTGGGTGGGGGTGTGGGAACCACATGGCACACACAGACAGACACACGGCTACACTTGGAAGCCTGGACGATGTGAATGGAGGTCGCTTGTACCCAACGTTTCTTCCCTTCATGCATTTGGGAGGTAAACACTCGAGTATAGACTCAAAGCCCTGGCCAGTCATTGGAGTTGGCTTTGGGGTCCCTTATTTCCTGGGGTATTGTCTTTCTTTCTTTGTGCTTTGAAAACACAAAACCAAAAAAAAAAAAAAAAAAAAATGAGGCCAGAATCAGATGGCCAAACCCAGCCCCTGGGTAGGATTCTAAGGGGGTATGGAAATGAGCCACAAAGCAGCCAGTTCTTTGATTTTCTGTGTCTCAGTTAGAAACTGGGTTCCCTGAAGAATGGAAAGCTGTTGGACACTGAGGCTTCTAGGCTAGTGGACAGAGAGCCCTGGAGCTGAAGTCAGGAAGACCTGCATCTGAGTCCTGGCTCTGCCACTTCTGGTGCCTTGACTGCGGACGAGCCACACCACCCGGCTGCCGTCCCCTGTCCCACCTCACAGGGTGTGGAGGGACAGGACCCTCACTTTGAAGAGCGGTGTCTCTTCTCTGGACTCCTGGTAAGGGGAGCTATGCCTGCCAGCTCAGGGGGCCAAGGGGACTGGGGACAAATGCGCCTCCTCCTCCCTTACCAGCCCCAACTCAGAGCAGAGCCAGCGGCAGGGAAAACAAGGCAGCATCAATTGATGCCTCCAAGGGGCAGAGCCTTGGCCGGCCAGCTTGGGCTTTCCCTGCAGAGCCGTGGCTGCCCCTGTCACAGGCCTGTGGGGGACAGAGGACCGACAAGGCGGCTGTGGGAGGCTCTTGCGGTCCCAGGATTGGTGGCGCCCTCAGCTAAACCCGGGGCTAGCTCGCTGGTGGGGGCCATTGGGGAAAGCCTTGGCCATGGGAATGAATTGTCACGCTGTCTGTGCCTGATGGTTTCAAGTGTCACTGTTCAGGGTTTACCTGACTATTTCAGAGAAGAGCCTTTCTAAAGCACCTCATAGGTTCTTCTGCCTTGTAACTGAGAGAACACAGAGAAGAATTGAGGTTTGTCTGTAATCCTTTTTGGTCTTGTGTAAGACCCCACTGGTTCAATTTTGTTGTTGTTAAGTTTCTCTCCTTTGCTGTCAGTCAGCACTCACTAGTTCTGACTTTCCCTTGTCTTCTCAAAAGCATCTCTGTCCCTTCTCCTCCTTATGTGCTGGGGGCTGGGGGCTCCAGGGAACCCTGCCTGTAGGAATCCTGTGTTAATTAAGAGGCATCAGGTGCCAAACAAGGGCCAGCCAGACGCCACACATTAGGGCTGGCACTCCGTGAGGGCCACTTGGCTGCTTTGAGATTTCTTTCTCCCTAGATTCTCTATCTGTGGCCCTGTAGAGATTATTCAGTATTCTGATCTCCTGATACGTGGGCCATTATACCCCCGATTAAGTGAAAATAACAACAAACAAGATACTGCAGCCTCGGCTTTCCTAACTGTGAAGTGGGGATGATAATTATCTGATAACCCAGGGTGTTCTGGGGCTGGACTGCAGTAAGATGCCAGCCGGGAGCGCCTGGTGGAGGAGGAGGGATGGTGGCAGGACCCTGTCATGTGACTGACAACGCGGAGGGAGGGGACGACACACAATGAGATGCAGGCCCCTCGCCCTCCCCCTGGAATGGAGACAACAGAAAGAATGAACTGCTCTGGACAAGACTGTGGGGACAAGACTTTTCGGGACACCCCGCCACGGCCATCTCAAGTCTCCACTTCGGTTCTCTCGCGGCTGAAATGGAAAAAAGGATGGGAAGAAAAAAAGCTCTTCCATCTCCCCTCCCTGCCTACCCTGGCGATGGGCCTTTCTGGCATAAGCCGCACTGGGCGTGGGTTGAGGGGGAAGAGAGGAAGGGACTCTGTCTAGGGGACTTCAGGCGTTTTGGTTTCATCGGCACAGAGAGGGCAGGGAGCCCCGTGCGGAGGGCTCTGAGGAAATGCATGAGCCCCAGTCTGGGGCGGGTTCGACATACTCGAATGTTTACCCGGCTTCAAGGAAGCCAAGAGTCTGGGATTGATTCACATTCATTTCAGGCTCAAGGTTAAAGACTCACAACCTCTTTTAATTTCACTCTCTCTTGCTGAACTCTGTGTCCAGGGTTCTCTAGCCCTCTAGGGAAACAAACACATGGAATATTCAGACAGCGGAGAGGTCTGGGCACCCCCCCAGAAGCAAGCCATCTTCTCGCCAACCCAAGGTTGCACTAAGTTAGTTACCAAAACGCTAACAAGGGGGTCCAGCTTCCCTTCCGTCCCTCCTCCTTCATTTCTCCCCCTAAGAGATGCCAACGCCTCGCCCTAGCAGTCCTCAGAACCAGGAGTGTGAAGGGAAGAAGGGGTGGGAGGCGCCCTCTCTGGCCGGTCTGGCGTCCAGAAGGTGGCTGGTCCCGGTTAGGAGTTTGATGCTCTGGGCCTGGTGGGTTTGAAGGAGCAGGACCTTCACTCAGGAACACGGAGCCTGCTACAAACTTGCTAAATACAACGGTGGCTTGAGACAGGTTAGGAATTTGAGGGATAAGAGACGGGGGCTGTGTAGCTCGGCCCTGGATCTGAGAGCCGGATGCTAGTTTTGTCCTTGATCACGGATGGGCAGGCACCTTCTCCCCGGTTCCTGCCAGGCTGAAGACTCAAGCAGAGAAACAGCTTCCCTGGCCGTCTAGACCCCAGAGGACTGGCTCCTTTTCACTGGATGAGGCTGTGGCCGTGGGCACTGGTTCCACCATGGAAATTCAACCTCTGTGGGCTCCAGGTCTGTGGGCTTGTCTGGGAAGTGGTGTGGGTGGTGGGAAAAATGAGGACTCTGGAGTCAGCCCTCTTGTCACTTACATGCTGTGTGATCTTGGCCACATCAGTCCACATCTCTGAGCCTCAATCTCTTTCTCCACTCAATGGAGGTACTGGCAGATCCTCTCTTCATATTTCAGTTGTGAGGTGTATGTGAAGTGAAGAATGTGGGAAATGTTTTCCAGGGCTTTGGAAAAAATGTTAGGTGAGGCTCAGGTGTAAGGCATGAGGGGTGAGCCATTAAGTTTCTGGGGGAAAAAAACTCGCTTTTGAGTAAGCCAGAAGAGGAAAGCAAGAGTGAACCGGAGTTCCCTCCCAGACATTCTGGATGTCATTCTGACTGGCCTGTCCTGTCCCCTCATGCATCTGTTTGCTTGTGGCCCTCTATCTTACAGTGGTGCTGGGGGAGGGATGTGTAATGTGCTGGGGGGGTGAGTCAGAAGTCAGCCCTGCACACGCTGCCCTGCCCCAGGCCACTGTGGTCACCTTTGATAACCCAGGGACAGTGGTTTGGCTCCTTCCAGGGCACAGAGACCCCAGGTATTTTTGACTCAGCATGCACACAGCCACCCTGCTCTGCTGGATAGTCCCTGGGAAGAAGGTTCTGCTCGGAGGAGGTGGAGGGGTGCCCACCTCTCCATGCACCCAACTGGGGGACCCTTCTCTTTACTCCCCGGCCACTTGCTTCACACCCTGTGGGAAGAAAGCCTCTGGCTTCTGGAGGGGACCTGCATGGCATCTGGAAGGCCCTCGGAGTCCTGGGACCAGAGGAGGGGACATGGTTATAGAAACTATTCTCACAGAGGAGGAACTAGGGGCTGTTTATTTAGGCTTCACATCGTGACTGTGTTGACCAAAATGTGTGTGTTGAAACCACAGAGGTTGTGATCCCTTTTGGAACCAGTACCCTCAAGCAGGGGGATGGTCAGGCTCTTTTTGAAACCCTCACACCCAAGAAAGGGCCCCAGAAGAGACCAGAATAACAGGCTGGAGTCTACAGTGGTGGGTGGGGACGTGGGATTCCTAGCGAGGCCTGACGCCTAGGGGAGAGGCAGGACGCTGCTTGCGAGGAGGAGTCACACTTGACCGGCCCCTGTGGGTCCTCTGAGAGAATCCCAGGTGGTGGGCAAGGCCTACAAGCTCCTTCTCAAAGGCTTTTCCACAGGTAGGTCACCAGGGGACAAAGGGATTCATCTGGCCTGGAAGGAGACTGGCTGAGAGACAGAAGTGAAGGGCAGGCAGAAACGGGCAGTTCTCTCAAGGAAAAGTGTTGAGAACCAGTTGTCCCAGGACTGGCCTTACTGAACAGGTGTATAAACGACAGAAAAGGTGAGCACGAAACTGCCAAGATTCGAGATGACTGTGCCCTTTCTTCTAGACCACGAGGGTTAAGATGCGGGCAGAGCCGAAGGAGACGCTGCGTGGTGCCCGGGTGTGCTGAGAGCCCTGTCCTGGCCAGTGCGAAGGGCCTCACTTCAAGAAAGAACCAGCTGAGACCTGGAGGCCACCGTCTGGCAGTCAGAGGGCCACAGGGACGCACGAGGCGTCAGGAGGGTGGCGGGAACTAGGGGAAAGGGTTCTTCCTCAGGTGGCTCTCCAGCCCCCAGCACAGGAGGCAGCGTGAGCCAGGACAGAGCTCGGCTGACGCAGGTGAGGACCTCCCTCTGAGGCCAGGGCTCTTGGGCAAGAAGAGGGAGAGGGTGGGAACAGAGTGTCCTCTGTCCCGGGAAAGCCTGGCAGTGATTTCCCGGTGACAGTGCCTAATGGGAACGTGACTCAGACACCACCTGCTCAAGTCCGGCCCTACTCCACCTTGGCCCGTCCGGCCTCCCCATTGCTGTGTTTTCGTGCTGATGAGTCAGCACAGGGGCTTCTCCCCTTTTCTTCATCCTTCCTGTCATCTTGCTGCACCCATGGAAAGGTCGTGGGATGTGAGCAGAGGCCACCAACAGCGCCCGAGGTCTCGGACGGCATGGTTCCCAAACCAGCATGTGGTCCTCTCCTACTCAGTGGCAGAGGCTGTGTTTGGGGGTTCTGTGCTTAGGACGGGGTTGAGGGGCCTGATAAACTATCAAGAGATGAGACCTGGGGTCTATGCCTCATCAAAGAAGCCCGAGGGCTGGCTGAGGGAACAGACAATCTGATGGACCAGACTGGGGCTCCCTGTGGAGACCAGGGAAGGGAGGCAGGTGGTAAGCAGGGACTTCTCGTTCCCTCTAGGGCCTGAAGCCATGGGTGTGCAGAAAGATCTAGACAAGGCCAGAGATGAAAGACCTGGGTCAGAAGCCGGAGGGAGGGAGGGAGATGATGGAGGGGGTCAGGGTCCCAGGCTGCCCCTCAGAAGAGGAAGGTGGGAAGCTGTGGGTCAGACCAGGTCCCTTGGGCCTGCTGGTAGCCAGCCAAGATGTGAGCCCCATTGTTCTCTACCTGAGGTCAAGTTCAATGTGTCAGGAGCCTTGTCCCTTCCAGGAAGGGCTCAGGCCTTCAGTGTGCTCCAAGCCCCGCTGCAGGGAAAGCACATGTAAGGCAGCGGATATACAAGGGGAGAGGGCCAAGGGCCTGAACCACAGGGCTCAGGGCCTCTGGGCCTCTGGGCTGGGATCTCCTTGGGGGCCTGGTCTCCCTGACCGACTGTAACCTCTGACCTATGTGACTCTTCCTGGTTGGACCTCACTGGGGTTGGCTGTGACCCTTGAGAGCCTTTTCTTCCTTGACCCACAGTCACCCTTTGCTTGACTTCGACTACAAGACTGGGACCTCCTGGCCAGCTCTGACCCTGGCCCTCGTGAGCCAGGCTTTTCCTGACTGAGGATGACCCTAGACTGATTGGGACACTCGTGCCCCCCAGCTGATTGCTCCCCTTTGGCCACTGTGACCAGTCGTGGACTGTGACATTCGATCACTAAAGCCTCTCTGACCGACAGTGATCCTATGACTGACCTACACTTTCTGACCACTTGTGACCCTTGTGATCCCAACTGCCTGCTTATAACCCCTGATGCTGACCCCAGCCGACCCTGGCCCGCCAAAGGACTGCCACCCCATGCCTGGCTGTGATCTGCTGACCACTGGGGACCCTCCTCGATGGTTTGGGCCCCTCAGCCCCATGGGCCTCACCACAGCCAGCTGCCCCCCCGAGTCCTTGGCACCCCGGCCCCTGCCCGCCTGCCCGCCCGGCGCTGGCAGCGTGGCACCCGAGGTGGTAAGGGTTCACACTCACGCCCAGCTGCAGCAGGAGGAAGGCTGGTCGGAGAGGAAAGAGCATTGGACAACGACACGCGACTAGGGCTAGAGAGATTGGCTACGTCCTGGCTCTGGCTGGTGACGGAGGACTGTCTCCGCAGGGCGCCCTGAAAGGAGGCCCCGCTCTTGAAAGTATTGACTACTTCAATCTGCAACGGAGGAGAGAGCGAGACAAGTTGCGAGGAGAACGGACATGACAGCCACACGACGGACAGGCGCGACGCCACGAGGACAGCCGCAGCCACAGGGACGACACGCCACATACACCAGAACGACGATACAGACACGCTGCAGGGCTCCCAGGACCCTGCTCGGCTCGGGCGCCTGGTCTCCCAGGGTGGGGGCGGGGAACGCAGGGGCCCGGCTTTGGTCCTGCTCTAGTGGCCTGGGGGCTAATGGGCAGGGCTGGGGTTGGGGGTGCTTGGAGGCAGAGGGGGTGCTCAGCCCCCGGGACCAGGCGTGAAGCCAGAGTGGTGTGGTGGGGACTCTGTAGTGGACTGTCCTTGGCCCAGACCCCGGCTCTGCCACTTAAGAGCGAGGTGATCTTGGGCAAGTCACTGCTCAGAGGCAGTTTTTGGTCCTTCAGAAGGGGCAGTGCCACCTACCTGGCAGGGTTGCTGTGAGTGGCAAAGCACTGGCCCACTTAGTGGTCTGTACGAGTCAGGCTGGATAGGACTTGTGCCCACTCAAGAAACTACAGTCCCGGTGTCATCCTGAAAGGCTCTGTGGCTGGGTTGGTGACCAGGGCTGTGCGCACTGAGAGTCGCCAGGCCCTCGTGGGAAGGAAGGGTCAGGTCGGGCTGCCAGGAGGGCTGGCCACCAGCGTTCCAGAGCCCAGGCTGCTGTCTGTCAGGCGGCCCTGGGTCTGCCACCTGCTCCCCGACCCAGCTCTCAGAAAAGGCTGTCTCCTGAACTTCAGTCCCCCTTAAAACTAGGGGGACATACCTACCACTTGGGGCAGGCAATGAGATGCTGTTTGGGACAGCGTCCTGTGGGTGCGAGGCAGCCCAGGTGATCTGTTTTTGTTATGCTGGATGGAAAGGCAGGGGTAGGCCACGCAGGACCGCAGCTCTGAGGTGGGGCCTGGAAACGCTTCCCAGAGTGATGGGGGTGGGGTGGCCATGAACCTGCCAGCACTGCTCTCCGTCTGGGCAGGAGACAGACCCTCTCTTGGTTGCTTGGTCCTGTGTTCCTCATCCCACCTGGCTGTGAAAGCACACTGAAAACTGCAGCCCCGGCCCAGGGAGAGCTGTGTGTCGGGGCCACACGGTCAGGCCATGGGTCACATGGGGGCCACGCAGTCTCTGTTCTGGGGAAGAAACCTGCTTCTGACTGGATACACACCCCACACGTGTGCTTTGTGTATATGTCCTTGGTGTGCACGTGTGTGTGGTGGTGGAGGGGATGAGCTTCGCTCCCCAGAGCTGCCTTAATGCCCCATGGAGGCTGAGGGAGTGTCTGTGGAGGGAGAAGATGTGTGCGCATGTGCGGAGGAACCCCCACCTCAGGGCTGACCACCTGGCCTGGAGAATAGGGGGCCCACCATGGACTGAAGCTGCCATCCTGGCCTCAAGGGACCAGTCTCTAGCCTTGCCTGACCCTTCTGGTGGCTGCCTGCAGCCCTGATCCAGATACCACCCCCAGCAACTCTGATGGGAGCTCCTCACTCATTTCGGCCCTCAGGGTCACCCCCTCCCCTCCTGAGGGGCACCCCCAACCCTGGAAGCCCACGGTGAGTGTGACCTCAGTCTGATCCCTCTCCAGGTGGAAGGGGAGGTAGAACATTCCTGAGGGGGCTGCTCTTTCTTCAGCAGCCCTGCAGAGTGTGTGCGGGGAACGTGGGTGCACGGGAGGCTGGTGAGATGGTGAGAGCAGGTCCGGACGCCCCCTTGCTCATCTCCATCACCACCCACCCCACCAGGGGCGAGCCCAGCCCCAGGAGCCTCCTGTACCTGGGTCTGGATCCGATTCAGGCCTCGGAACCACAGGATCTGGCCCCGCCGCAGCTCCCGCTCGGCGTGGTCTATCTCCTCCACGTCCTCGTTGAGCTCCTCCTCCGGGATCTCCTCCTTCTGCGTGAGCCTCCCTGCCTCCTTGAGGAACTTGAGCCTGCTGGTTGGGATGGTGGCGATGACCTGC
This sequence comes from Camelus bactrianus, assembly GCF_048773025.1. Classification (NCBI taxonomy): domain Eukaryota; kingdom Metazoa; phylum Chordata; class Mammalia; order Artiodactyla; family Camelidae; genus Camelus; species Camelus bactrianus. Next base: position 5,919,178 of record NC_133555.1, on the reverse strand, counting down.
GGGGGGCCCAGCCGTCAGGGGATGGGGGCTGGCCCTCAGTGGGCTGCTGCCTCCCCGCTTTCTTATCCCCTTAACTAGTTACATTCAGCTCACCCCTTAACTCATCTCACGCAATCCTCAACTCAATCTTTAAATTTCTTTTTAATCTGCTTTCACTTCACTCACTCATCCAGAATCAAGAGGATATCCTGGGCAACCTTGGGAGCTGGACACATGTGACTTTGAATTCCCAGCACCTTACTGGTCGTGTGACCTTGGGCAAGTCATTTAACCTCTCTGAGCTCTGGTTTTCCTACGTGGGAAGCTGGGGGCAGCTCTCAGAGTTTGAGTATTAAGTGAGATGGTGTGTCTAAGTTGCTGGTGCTCGCAGCCTAGGCTTCAGGTCTCCAGCTCATTCTTCCTGAGGTCATTGGGTCCCGGGGTGCCCAACCCTGGGTAATGGGCCCAGGGCTTGAGTGCCCTGGGGGCAGTCAATCCTGGGACTCCTGGCATGGCTGCTCTCCCAGAAGGGAAGGCATTATGGACGGGGACGTGCCTTCATTCTTACTCTTCCTCCAAAAGGGCTTGTCCATGGGGCTGGGGCCTGAGAGGCCTGAGGTGGTAGAGGTCAGAGGCCCCTTACATTTCCTGTCAGGACAGACAGGGGCTGCCTGGACACCTGGCTCGAGGTTTTAACGGTGGGCATTGCCCACTGGCATCGTCATGAGGTGTCAGGAGTCTGCTCACCCAGATGCCGAGGGCTCCCTGAGGGAGCGGGCCCCAGTGGGACAAAGATGGTCAGGCCCCAACGATGCCCAGGGAATGGGGTTGCTGAGTCCAGTCTAGTCCAGCTTCCTAAGAAGCTCCAAAGTTTAAAGAAGATCCTTTTGAGTAAAATTAAACTTTCTTCACCTTCTAGTTAATTTCTGCCACTGGAATTTCCCACTCTAGCCTGGGAACAGCTTGAAGGCAAAACCAGTACCCTAGGCCTGCTGGGCCCCCACTGCCTGGATCCAGCTCTGAGCACCATGTCCTGGTCAGGCACCTTTGAGCTGCAAGCTGTGAGTTCCATGATGGTATGTGTGCATGTGTGCAGGTGTGTGTGCCTGGAGCTTGGGCCCAAGTAGGGAAGGGAATGGGGGGGAGAATGTTCCAGGGTCAGAGCTGGAAGGGCCCCTTGGGAGGATCCAGCCTGGGGTCCCTCCAAGCCAGGGAGGGTCACAGGTGGCTGCAGACACAGCACTGTGATGGGGAAGGGCTCGCCAACTTACATTCCCTCTGGCTCTCTGAAGGAACAGGAATCTCTGTTTGGTGCCACACCACCTACTATACCTTTTATAACAAGCTGGCTTCAGGCTCTGAGCCTTGGCTGGTCACCACATCTAGGTTAATAATGTCATTCTTGTTACTTTTTGTTTGTTTGTTAGCTTCTGTTTATGGCAAGCGATAGTTATTTTCCAATCATGCTAGTAATATAAATTGCCTTTTGAAATAAATTTCAGTTAAAAAAAACAGATATGACTAAAAGAAAATATCAAGTAAACAATGGGATCAGCAGTGCATAGACATGAGCAAAAATCACAGTATTTATACCCAAATGATCCGCATCTGAGACCTGGGCCGACTCCCATTGCTCTGATCCCCAGAGGTGGGGGGGACCTTGTCTGGGGCCAGTCAGCTAATCCGTGGCGGAGCCAGGACCCATTCCTGGGGCTCCTGGACCCTTGTCCAGTGCTGCTTCCCTTCCTCTGCTGAAAGACACCTCCTGCAACCCACCCAGCACTTACCTGGCCCCAGACAAGCTCTCCTAGCCCGATGAATATGCACCACATCCATTGGTCCAGCTGCAGCGGAGAGCAGCTGAACGGCTTCCCTCCAAACTGCACGATCACTATCTGGAGGTCAAAGGGCGCAGAGAGAGAGACACAGAGAAACAGGCCATCAGGGGCCAGCTCGGAGGGTCTGGGCTCTCAGGGCGCTACTGGGGCTGCTCCGGCTGCCTAATGCCCACCCCTCCCCACCCCAGCCAGGTTAGGTTGGGGGCCTGGCTACCTGGATGGCGAAGGTGCCCAGCACGATGGTGCAGAAGATGGGGTTCCGGAAGATGCCGTCGAAGACGTTGCGCTCGCCGTGGATCTTGCGGGCGTTGATCTCGTTGAAGAGCTGCATCATGACGAACGTGTTGAAGATGATGGTGTAGTGCTCGGAGGGCGGCGAGTGCAGGGGCGCGTTCCTCCCGCTGTCGATCTGGAACATCTTCTCACCTGCCAAGCGAGAGGGTGGGAGCAGGCTGAGGGCCGGGGTTGGGGACGCCCGGCCCTGCATGGGGGCTTCTGAGCCACCGGGTGGGTCAGCCAGACGCAGGAGATGCTCTCTGGACACTGCGGGGCAGGTGGGCCTGCGCTGTTGGGTGTAAGTGAAGGGGTGACAAACCTTTTCTCCTCTAGGGGAGAAAGGCCTTGGGTGAACTTTCTTCCTCTTTTTCTGTGGCAATCTGATAAAGGTGGAATGCCAGCTGGTTACCAGGCAACATGGATTATAAAAAGCGACCCCTGGTTGGCAGACTCGTCTGGACCTGGAGGATTGGGTGTGAACTCAGAATACACAATGGGAGGCCATGGCTTTGGGTTCCCCTGAAGGTGCTGCTGCTTGTAACTGCGCATGTCCTCACTGAGACCTCTGGAAGCCTGTGGGGCTCTTACAAGAGATACCAGTTCCTATGTGGAGGCTGGGGCTTCCAGGCAGGCTGGCTCTGGACCCGCTCAGGTGGCCTCGTTCTCTTACACAGGAGCTGTCACGTGGTGGCGGGGACAGAGCCCTCGGGTTGCTGTGTGGACATCTGCCAACGGCAGGCCTGATAGCTGTGTGAGCTGGTGCCATGAGGGCTGGTGGGGTTTTCTGAGTGTGAGACGTCTAGCTGAATCCAGGACCACCAGGAGTAGGCGCTCGAGTGGGGAAGCCAGCAAGGAAACCAGGAGCCCACCCTCCCCTCTGCTCCCCGCCTGACAGCTTTCTCTGCGAGGCTCTCCTACTTTTGTATTCCCGTAGCATCCTCTAAGGCTTTTCATGATCGCCTTTACGACTGTCCTGCCAACACAAAGGAAGAGGACTGCCCTTTGAGGAACGGGATCACACCCCACCCCCATCTGTGCTCTGGACTTTGAGGGCAAATGCTTCAGTGAGGCTCATGTGGAGGGAGCCTGCCCAGGCTGGAAGCTCCAAGTGGGCCCCAACTTGCTGTGTGACATGGGCCAGACCCTGCCCACCTCTGGTCTCTCCGTGTGCTGGCGGTAGACTTTGCCTGGACCATTTCTGAAGCACCGTGGAAGCCAGGCCAGTCTTAATCCCAGCCAGACCTGGCTCTTGGTCCAGGTGCCTTACCAGATGGGCTGCATGCCCTCAGGCAAGTCACCTTCCTTCTCTGTGCTGGGGTCCCTCACTGTCACGGGGGTTGGTGGCACAGGTGCCTACCTCATGGAGTGGCTGGAAGACCTAAACGAGGCAGCCTAAATAAAAGTGTTGTGGAAACAGCTGGCAGGTGGGCAGGCACGTAGCTCTGTCCCAAGGAAGCCTTGGTGAGACTCCGTCTACCAGGCAAGGGTCAGAGAAGGGGCCATCACTCCCCTAGAACCTCAGGCTCCTGTGGGGCTGGCGTGAGGCCCCGCCTTGCACAGTGTGTGCAGTGTCCGGAGCTGTATCAGCGAAAAAAGCCCTGACTTTGGGCCTGGCTCTGCCCAAGATTTGCTGTGTGATCTTGAGCAACTCACTTCACTTCTCTGGGCTTCCATTCCCTCGTTAGCAAACAGGCCGATGGCTATGAATCCCAGGCGCTGGGTCTGGGCCATTGTGGGGGACTCACCAACAAAGAGCAGGGTGAAGATGAGGGTGAGCTGGTAGACAGCGTGGCCCAGGATGTTCTTCATCATGGTCCGCGAGATGAGGGGCTTGTTGCGGCCATACGGCTTCCTCAGCAGTAGGGTCTCGGTGGGCGGCTCGGTGGCCAGTGCCAGCGAGGCGAACGTGTCCATGATGAGGTTCACCCAGAGCATCTGCACGGCCTTCAGAGGGGAGTCCTGGGGACAGCAGGTGGAGAGGGCTGTCACTGGGGAGGCTGGCCCACAGGCTGCTCTGAAGTGCCTGGCGTGGGGCTCATCCTTGGGGTGCCCAGCTTCCTGCTGGAGCCCTGGGGCCGGCTCTGTCTGTGGGTCTCCCTCGGCTGGCTGGCCCCCTGGGTTCCTGAGCAGGCACGGAGCAGGTTTGCTAGGCCTTTCCTGGAGAACAGCTCACATCTGCCCACTTCAGCCCTGTCTTCTTGAGCCCCAGGCCTGATGGGCACCAGTTCCCTGCTCGATCCCCATCCCCATAAATTTAGCCCCCTCTCTACCATCTTCCCTCCTCCCCTCCAGCCCCTGTGGCTGCGTTTCTTCTCTAGGCTAAGGTCAAGACACCCCCCCACCCAAATGTCTCCAGCACAGACCCCTTTTCCTCTGCTTCCCCCTGCCTCTTTCCCCTCAATCATCAATGGCTCAGATCTCTCTTATCCCACAAACAATGCCTGGGCCCCGTCCCTTTTTTTAAAATACCACTCAATTTCTCTTTATCTCTTATCTTTACTTTAAGCAATTACCGTGTGTATCTGTGACTCAAAAAATAATGTATTTTCCTCGTTGAAAACTTGGGCATGTAAGGAACAGAAGAAGCTAAAACTCACCAAGGATCTCACCACTTATGGTCTCCCACCATCCACATGCTGGTGTGGATCCTTCCACATCTCTCTCTGGCTGAGACTGGGATCCCATATTCATACTGTTCCATGCACCATTGTATCATGTGGTCTGTGCTGCCTGAAGCTGCTGAATCCATGTGTCCCCCTTCTCCCTTGAACCCCCAAATTCTGTGTCCTTGCTAGCCAGAGTCTGGCCTCTCCATGCCTCCAAAATGCCCTTCTCCAAGGTTATCAGCACCTTCCTTGTCACAAATCAAGGATCCTTTTCCAGTCTCATATCACTGACCTCACCATAGTGTCTGGCTACTGCCTCCCCCTGCACCCCTGACCCTTCTCCTGGTCATCCTCCCCTCTAAACATTCCTTCTCCAGCTGCCTCAGGGTTCCTCTTCCCCTGCCTTTTCAATCTGTGCTCCCTGCGACCCCTTCCTCAGCCTTGCCCTCCTCTCTACATCTGTGCCCCCAGCTGCAGGTGCCCACCTCTCCCCCACATCACCCTCCCTCCAGCCCAGACCTCTTCCTGTGGCTTTAGCCTCGTTCCCCTGTGGAACACCTCCTCCACGAAGCCCACAGACCCTATACACCCAACAGCCTGGACTGAGCTATTCCTTGTCCCTCTGTCCTCTCAGTGTGGCTCCTGAGGCCACTTGGCCTACACCTTATACACTCACCCAACTCCTAGCTGTTTATCACAGTCCCTCCTCCAGGCCATCCCTCCCACCTCTGCCTGGCTCCGTCACACTCCCTGCTCCCTCAGTGTCTTCCTACCCATCGGTCTCTGATTACATGCCCTGTGGGGTCAGGGCCCCTAGCTCCCCACCAAGGCCTTCATAGCCCTGCTACCAACTCAATCCTAGACCTCAGGCGAGATAATCCTCTCTGATCCCCTGTCTCCCCTTCTGGCATCACCTGGTCTCCAAGAAGCCTGGTGTGAGGCTGTGATCGGAGTGTCTCCCCAAGCCACCACTAGATGGAGCCTCTTGGCCACCGACCAGGAAAGAAGGCCCCGTGAGCAGAAGGGATGGCCCCTCCCCCAGGACTCTCAGGGCTGGGGTGCTGGGCTCTCCCACGTGCCTCCCCAGGGGCTCAGAACACAGCAGATGGGAGCAGCATTCCCAGGACCACACAGCTCTTCAGGGCAGGGCTGCCTCCGGGCCTCTGGGGGCTCCTGTGGGCAGGAGCTTGTCTGCCCACATGGGTGCTGGGAGGGGCCAGGCTGGTCAGCCCTGGGGAGACGCAGGAGGTGATGGCAGGTGCCTGGCTGGCCCATGTGCTGAGCTGAGCCTCAGTGTCTGCCTCTGTGAAATGGGGATCATCACAGTTCCTGCCTCATGGGGTGGGCGAGGCGGCACTGAGGGAGGCTGCCGATTCTGGGGCCTGCTGGTCAGCTCCGCAGGGCTCAGGACATGGGGCTGCTAGAGGCCCAGATGTGGAGGCTGGACACACTCCTGCCTCTCCCTGTGACGGAGTCCCGACTCCCCCCTGCTGCCTCCACCCCGCCTTGGGAACCCAGGCAGAGGGGCCTTTCCCCACACGCTCCACGCCAGAGTGAGGCTCCCAGGGCCCTGCCAGCTCCTTGACCCCAGCTGGCCTCCTGTCCTGCCCCTGCCTCTCTCTCTGGCCCTTTATGTGGCCAGGGACCCTGCCTTCCCTCTAGGATCATCTCTCCTGCCTCCCGGATCACCTCTCCTGACCTGTGGCTGGGTCGGGCAGATGTGGAGGTGAGGCCTGACATCAACTGCTGGGTGACCTTAGGCAAAATCCACCAACTCTCTGAGCCTCCTTTCCTGTACTCAGTGGGGCTGGCACCTGCCCTGAGCTCTGTGATGCCAGTCCTGGCCCTCCACGTGGAGGTGCGGCAAAATGGAATGCCCTACATGGGTGTCCGCCCACCCCAGGCTTCAGCCTGCTCTGCCCCACCCCACCCAGGAGGACCCACCTGCGTGATGCAGGCGCCCGTGAAGGCCACGATCACAGCCACCACGTTGACCGTCAGCTGGAACTGCAGGAACTTGGAGATGCTGTCATAGACGTTGCGGCCCCACATCACCGCCTTGACGATGCTGCTGAAGTTGTCGTCCGTCAAGATGATGTCGGAGGCCTCCTTGGCCACGTCTGTGCCTGCGATGCCCTGTGGGGATGGGGACAGGAGCCTGGGTGGGGCGACCGGAAAGGCGAGCAGCTCTAGCGACACTGTCCTCACCCCTACACAACCCCCCGCATACGCACACACCCACCACCAGCACCGCCAGACCTTACGGGACACGCGCATGTGCACACACACGCACACTACACCCCTGCTCCTCACAGAATCAGCCCTCAGGCCAACCCTCCGCCTTCAGGAAGCCTCTCTCTGGCCCCTCCACTCCGTCCCTCTCCCTCCCTCAGACCCATCACTGCAGGAAGCCCCCTCTACCCTTCCAGGAAAACGCAGGGGCCAGGCTGAGCCTCAAGAGCCCTGGGCACATCAGGTGGACAGAGGGAGGGCTGGGTGTGCACTGGGGGGCTGTGCCACTGGCTTGAAGCTGTGGCCCATGTCCCTGAAACCCCCTGCCTGCGAGCTCCTGCCAGATGCTGCCCCAGGCCCCCAGAGAGCTCCTACCATGGCGAAGCCCACGTCAGCCTTCTTGAGCGCAGGCCCATCGTTGGTGCCGTCTCCCGTCACGGCCACCACCTGCCGCTGCTCCGTGTGTGTGCTGTCGATGATGCCTGTGGGCGGGGCAGGCACGTGCTCAGGGCCCTGGGACTCTCAGTGGTGCAGGGGCAGCCCCAGTCAGCCCCGCTCCTCTGGAGGGCCCCAGGCTGAGCACAGCCACCTCTCTGACCCCTGCCCAGCCCCAGGCTTGCCCACAGCTCCCAGCACCTGCAGGGGATGTGGGGGCCCAGAGCTAGCTAGCTTCAGCCCTCCATGCTCTGGGCCTGTCACCTCTCCAGCATCCTCTCTGTCTCTGTAGCCTGTGGTCACACCAGCAGCCACCCTGGCCAGACTCCCCTCCCCTCTGCCTGTACTCCAGGAGTGCCAGGGTTTGGCCGGGGACCTACCATCGGCTCCCCCAGCACCTTCTCCTGGGGAGGGCCAGTCGCACCCAGACTTTCATCCTTAATAAAATCTTTAGCAAAAAATAGAATGAACAGATGACACGTGGCCCCCGTCACTGAGCTGGGGCAGTGGAAGAGGGTGGGTGAAAGAAGTTGTCACTGGGTGCGTCTGGAGTTTGTGGGGCCCCAAGCAGAGGTGTCCATGGCAGGACAGAGATTTGATTGCCAACCCTGACACACCCCTGTCCTGTTCCTCATATTGGGTGCATCATTCGGCCCGCGGATGCCGGCTCCGAAATTCTACTGGGACCCTTTCACTCCTCTTGGCCTCGATCCCTGCCACACTAGCATCTCCACACCCATCTCGCTAACCCCGGGCTCCCCCTCCAATCTTCACAGCACCTCCCACAGCTTTCTCTCCTCTTGAGTCTGAACCCACCCCCAGGACCAGCTGAGAGTCGTGCTTTTGCTGCCCCCCCACGCGGCCCCAGGATGACGCCACATTCTTAGCCCTGCCCACGTAGTCCTCCGTGGTCAGGCCCTGCCCAATCTCTGGACTCTTCTCTCGCCCCTTAGTCTGTGCTTCTGCCATGGGAACCGCTCCTGGTCCCACGGGGCTGGCTGCTTGCCCCTGTCTGTGCAGAAGCTGTTCCCTGGGCAAGCTGTCCTGTCACCCACCTAGAGTCCCAGCTTGGAGGCCACTTTCCCTGGGAAGCCTTGGTGACACCCTGAGGACCCTTGCCCACCCTAATCACATCTCTAGCTCCCACATACGTGTCCTAACCTTGGCACACAGCAGCAGCCTCTGGGATGAGGGAATGAGTTCCCTGATTTGGGGCGCTGTACCCCCAACACCCCTCTCCCTCCTACAGCTCTCAGCTGTCAAAATTCCAGCCCCTCCAAGGCCCAGCTCCAGGGCTTGTGCTCTGGCAGGCTTCCAGCTGCTCCAGGTAGCTGCTCCAATGCCTCACAATACCCAGTCTCTGTCCACTTGGCATATGAGGACAGGAAAGTTGACTCCTGGGGCTGGGGACCTGCCCAAGGTCACAAGGCAGGTCGGTGGCAGAGCCAGGACTTGAACCCAGGCCTGTATGACTCTAAAAAGTGCCCAGCATCGGGTCAGCTAGGTGGGCTCAGCAAGGGGTGTGCCCTCCCTCTGAAGGGAGTCAGGGAAGAAGGATGCTGGCTTTTGGCCTCATTTCTCAGGCTGCTGTTCCCAGGATAGCCTGTCCCTGGGGTCTTGGCTACACCTATTGTTGGCAGCCACAGAAATCAGGCAGACAAAGGGTCTCAAATTCACAAGTCCTGGGGCCAGACTGAGAACATAAGTAAAAGAAGGTGGCTGAGTGTCAGACAATAGTGGTGAAGATGGCATCAAATGGGAGTAGGCAGGATCTGTATGCAGTCATTCAAACTGAACGTTGAAAAAAGACATACCACCCAAATAAACATGTCTGCGGGCGCCGTTCAGCCCCCAGGCCAGGAGTTCTGGCCCCTGGATAGGCAATCCCATTGCTTCCTATGGGAGGTGGGGCCCTGGGAGAAGGTTCACCACCTCCTCCCTCATCTCACTTTTACAAGGCCTCCCGGGTCTGCAAAGAAGATGAGACAAGGGCATCCCTTGGTGTGGGGAGCCCCAGGCAGGAGCCCCTTCTGTCCTGGAAAGAAGCTGAAGGCACCAGGACAGGAAGGCCCGGGAGGTCTGGTGCCCGGGCCTCAGAGCTGAGCGTGCCCGTTCAGGTCTTACCTTTGACCAGAGTATGCTTGTCCGTGGGGGAGGAGCGAGCCAGCACCCGCAGCTTTGGCCAGATCTTGTCGATTCGCTCCTGCTCAATCTGGAGAGGGATGGGGGAGGGGCGGGTCGGTGGGGTCGGGGAGAGAAACTGAGGCCCAGAGAAGGGAGAGGACTTGCCTAGAGTCACTGGGCTCTTAGTGGCACACGGGCTGGCGTCTGCACCATCATGCATGCCCGTGCCTCCCAGCCCCCTTCTAAGCCCAGCCCAATGCGGACCCTTTGCACTGGGCCACGTACCTCCCCTTTCTCATTGCGGATTCTCCGGTTGAACTCTTTGCCCTCGAGGCAGAGGAAGTCCTCCCCAGGATGGATGATGCCACACTTGATGGCAATGGCCCGGGCTGTGTTGATATTGTCACCCGTGACCATGCGGACCGTGATGCCTGCTCGCTGGCACTTGCGGATGGCTTCCGGGACCTGGGCAGGAAGGCAGGAGCCATGGAGTAGGCATCACCTTGGGCAGGCCCTCCCTGCCCTCACGGATTCCCGAGTGAGCCCTGCTCACAGGCAGTGCCACTGTAAGGGGCCTTGCTGACCAGGAGATACTCATGGCACACAAACCATCTCCTCCCTTCCTGTGCTCATAGCAGGCATTGTTAATCAATTACAGCAACCTCTGATTAAACCCTGATGTGGTCTCACAGTCCCAGGCAGCCACTACCATCAGTCATGGCAGTCCATCCTAAGACAAAACCATTGGCTATCCTGACCTAGGTAAGGACTTTGAGAAAAACCCCAATAAATACTCTCTCAGATATGGTCCCAGACAGGAGTACAGAACACTCCACTACTGCACAGGATCTTGTCCCTGCTTTCTCCACATGCACATTTCCTGCAATAATGATAAATATGTTCATGTATTTTCAGGTTTTTTTTTTTTTTAGGTGGGGAAGGACATTGAATTTGAGGGCATTTTATTTACATAATGTGACACTTGCTTAGAATAAATGCAAATGATTAGGCTTCGTGTAAAACATGATGTTTCCCTGTGACAGTTCTTACTGCCTACTGCCCTCTCTGTAATGATGGACAGAGGTCTGGGCCAATTAGGCCAGAGCAGACTGAGCCAGTCAGAAGCCAGCCAGCCACTCCCGCCCTGCCCCCCCTCCCCCCCCAGCCTCGCCTCTACCTATGTGGAGCTGGGGATTTGCCCAGCAGTTAGGATGCAAAAGCCAACCTGGAGCTGTTGTGGCCTTTTACACACAGCAGAAATCAACTGAACAGGTGATTCTTACCCATGGGCAGTGACAAATAACAAAACATTAAGGCGATATTTGCTGCAAAACATCCTTCAGTGGAAAAGGACATGTCAAGGGCAGAAAATCCAGTACTAAAAGACCAAAGTACTTTAGAATCTCAGACTTAAGGGGACAGAAGTCCAACCCCCCTCCTCTTGCACATGCTGGTGTCTGGGAGCTCACCTCCACCCTTACTCTGACAAGCCATAGCTGAGAGAGTTAGAAGATGCTATGGGTTGAATTGTGTTCCCCCAGAAAGATACATTGAAATCTTCACTCTCTGTACCTCGGAATGTGCCCTATCTTGGAGACAGGGTCTCTGTAGAGGTAATCAAGATAAGATGAGGCCATTAGGGTGGGCCTGCATCCATTGTGACTGGTGACCTCATAAAGAGGGGAAATTTGGACAGACACACGCACACAGGGAGAACATCGCAGGAAGATGAAGGCAGAGATCGTGGTGATGTGTCTACAGGCCAAGGACCACCAAAGATGGCCAGCACACCACCGGAAGCTGGGGGAGAGACCTGGGACAGAGCTGCCCTCACAGCCCTCAGAAGGAACCAGCCCTGCAGACATCCCGATGTTAGCCCTCCAGCTTTCAGAACCGCAGGACAATACAATCCTGCTGTTTGTGGCACTCTGTTACAGCTGCCCTGGCAAATGAATACAAAGAGAACGTTCGTCCAAAGCCTGACTGTGGACAGCTTCTGCCCGCTAGTCCCCTTTCTGCACTCAGGAGCTTTAAGAACAAGGACTGACCTTGAAAATATCTCACCTCTGTCCACCCCCTGCCCACACCAGCTGCAGCTCCTTGAGCCCCAAGCACCACCAGCTCAAGCAGGGGTCGCCGCCCAGTCTCCCCGCCTCTGGACCTGCCCCTCGTCCATCTTGCCCCTCCCCTGGCCACCAGCCACCTGCCCAAAGTCCAGCCTGTGTGCCGCTGCCTTTCAGGGCCTCCCCCCCCCCGCCGCTTGTAGAGAAAGTCCTTCCTCCCGAGCACGGCCATCCTGCGGTGGAGCGAGAAACAAGTGCCGGGGAGAGGCAGGGTCCAGGTCAGGGTAGGGAGGCCTCTCTGGCTCCCAGAGGACTCCAGGAGGCCAGCTCTGTGGTGGCAGGTAGTGGTCTCCCTGTCGTTGAAGGGCTGGAGTGGGGCCAGCTGACCACGGGCCTCCTCTGGGTGTATTTCCAGGGTCTGGGGAGGAGCTTCCCGGTGCCCACTCAGGGCTTGGGGCCATGTGAGAGCAAGGCCTCTGCCTCGTGCCACAGCGGCTGCTCACACAACCAAATGTGACCTCTTTCTGCAGAGCCGGAGGGAGCGGGAATGTGGACCGTCCAAGATCCCGTTTACATAATCAGTCGATGTCCTCACAATGGCCGTAACCCGGCTGTGGCCCCTGCTGTCTCCCACCCCAGAGGATAGGAAAGAGTCGCTATTCTTTCTGGAGCACACACCTCATCTGGCTCCTGCCCTGAAAGGAGTAATTTAGGTTATGCTTGTTTCAAAGATGCTTGAGGTCTTGGAGTTGGGACTGTAGGTCATGACCCTGATCTTCTGCTCATTGCCTAGATCTCCTCCCAGGCATCCCTGACAGATGGTCAGAGAGCCTCTGCTTGCATGCCTCTGATGACAGGGTGCTCATCGCCTCTCAGACTGACTGTTCTACGGTAGAACAAGCCTATTGTATCCTTGTACATAACTGTTCTTTTTTTAGATAAGAGAATAGTTACTCTGAGTCAGATCTATTCTCTTGCACAGGGTCTTTGTTAAAGATCTGTACAAAGGGCTCTGAGAGCACAGAGGAGAGCATTGTTACTTTAGAAGGAAGTGCATGGGGAGGGGAAATCTGTGAGAGCTTCCTGGAGGAGGGGGTGTTTGAGCTGTTTCTGTTTAGCCAACACTAACTGAGGCTTTGATGCCTGGCACTGTGCCCATGCTGGGGCTGCCAACATGACCACTTCATTGTGGTCCTGGCTACAAAGAACTGTCCCAGGAGGTGCATGGGCAGAGAAGGGGAGGGCGCTGCAGACAGTGCTGCAGGTGATCTGGAGAGCTGAGGCCCCGGGAGGATGTGAGGTGGGGGCCAGTGGCCATGGGGCTGGAGAGGGGCTTGAGGTTCAAAGGCATGGGGACCAGAGCCTTGCTCCTTCAAGCCTGGGAGCCCTGGCAAGTTCTGAGCTGGGAATGAGGGGATGGGTATCATGTTTTAGAAAGACTTCTGCTTTCAAAACTGTCTCAGGGAGCTGAAATCTGCCTGCTTGGAATCCCCATCCTCTGGGCTTCCCTGGAACAAGCTGGCTTGGGAAAAAAGGAGGCGGCTAATTTTTATGGCCCTACACTTTTCTCTGTGCAGTGGAAGCATCTCTGCCTCGGGGAGAGAGGGCTCAGGGACCAAAAGGCTGGGCTGGGCTGTGCCCCAGGCTCTCATCTAAGCCTTGGTTTTCTCATCTATAAAATGGGACGATAGCTTCTGCCTCTCATGGAGGGTGGAGAACTGTGTGACAAGGGCAAAGGACACCAAGCTCAGGGCCAGCACATGCTGGTGTTGAAGGTATGAGGGAGACTCCCTTGTTTGCTCTTTCTGCTCCAGGGCGGGTGCAGGGATGCAGGGGAGGGTGCAGATGCAGACGCGTGGGGGTGGGGTGCCGCAGGCATCTGAAGCACGGGGACGAGCAGGTGTATGGGTGGTGGGATAGGTGGGTGCCCCCCCGCCACAACTCCTGGGCCAGGTGTCTTTAGGGTCCTGTGACCTGCCTTGAATGTGGGGGCATTTGAGGCAGACCCGGAAACGCCTGAGGAGTCTCCACCGGCCACTGGGAGACTCTCCACTTCCTTTCTGGGCAGTGCCCTCTAACTGGACGTCCTCGAGCTTCAGTCCTGTCCAGCTTTATGCTCCCGTGAGCCATGCATCTACGAGTCCACCCACCAGATGCTTCTCTAGGCTGTGGGTCTGGAGGGCGGGGCTGCCGGCCGCTAGGAGCCCTGGCAGGGGTCTGGCCCAGGTAGGTGCTCAGTCAGCTGGGTCATCGTGAAACATCTGCGCACTTAAGTCCGTCAAAGCCTGACCTGGGTGGATGGATTTGGACGGGGACACACAAACCTTTTACAATTTAGCTCCACGCTCCTTTCCAGCCTTTTCTCTCATAAACCCAACTAAGGTTTTCACTAATCCCAAACACATGGCATCCTTTCCCACCTCCTGGCCTTGCCTGTGCTGTCCCCTCTGCCCGGGATGCCCTCTCCCCTGAATCTCTGTGTGTCACCAATCTTTCCCATCTCGCATGGGAAGCACTCTCGGCTCAGGAAGCCATCCATGCCTGGTCCCTCCAGCCCAGCGGGACACCTCCTGCAGCTACTCAGCCTCCCTTTGATCGCTTCACTCATTTATCTGTGGAACAGCTACAAAACCTCTAACTCTTCTGGGCAGTGAGGATGTGGAGAGGATGAAGCCTCAAGCCCCAGAAGCACTGATCTGGCTGAAATGTGCTTTCCACATGGATAAAATAGCTGTGAAAAAAAACCCACCCTTCTTTCGCTAAAATTATCCTAGATATTTCTCGCTGAGGAAAACCAGCCAGGAAATGGGAGCTTCCTGTTTTCATTAAATAAAGGCTTTTCAACATCTGTTGTTTCTGGTGACAACAGTTGTCGGTGACTCCAAGGGCTCCAAACAGCCCCGGGTAACCTGGCAAATCCCAGGCCGCGACTCTCCTGCCAGCTCTGTCCTCATTGGCTTCCATCAGCCCCGGAAAACGTACCACAGAAGTGTTTTAGGGGGCCAGGGAGGGGTTGGCAAACCTAGTTTTATCTGTTCTGTCCTTTGTCTTCTCAAGGGAGGAAGGCAACGTGAGCTTCTCCCCTGCTGAGAGATGGGGAAACTGAGGGAGGCAGGGTTTGCTTTCCCGTGGCAGCTGCAAACACATCGGACCAGGCTTGTAGGACCTGAGGTGGTCCAGGCTGGGGTTTCACGCCAGCCGGCCTCACAGGTGTCCTGGGAACTTGGCACAGACACACTTACTGTAGCAGAGACGCTCCCCAAAGTTCACCTGAGAAGCTCTGAGGTGGGAACCAAGGCCTAGGGGTGTCCCGGGGCGGTGTACCTCACCCTGTCTGTGCTACTGTACTGTCTGAATTTGGCTCCACGTGCATACATCACCTGGGCTAAAACAAACAAACTACAACCCATACCTGCCAGTCTCCTCCGGCCCTGCATCCACCCCCGTCCCACTGGGAGATGCCGAATCCACAGGCCAGAGCTTTAATACTTTCAGGTGGTGTCACCGGTCACCCATGCTGTGCCCCTTACTTGTGAACGTCCAACTTTCCCATTGTTCAGATGGGGAAACTGAGGCCCGTGGTGGCGCTGCACCTGAGGTCTTCTGTAAGGGAGCGGCACAGGCGGGATCAGAGCCCACGTCTCTTGACTACGGTGTCACTCCAGTGAGCCCCTGCCCTCCAACACAGTTACACCCCCCAAATCTACGTCCCAGGGCTGAGCCAAGGGGAGAGAGGAGGTCACCAACAAGGACTGCTGACCGATGGAAGCAAAGAAAGGCATGAGGGTAAGCCTCCCAGTCAGCTGGCTCAGAACATCAGACCTGTACAGGACCTGGGAGGCACTGGGGCCAGTCGCCCATTTTACAGATGAGGAGGACTGAGGCACAGAGACGAGAAGTGGCTTGTTAGCGGCAGAGCTGGGGCTGGGCTCCAGGTCCCCTTTCTCCGATGTCGGATGAACGTGCTTCCAGCCCTGCTGGGTGACAGCACCCCACTCCCAGAGACTGTGCCCGAAGCCAGCTCCTCAGATGATCTTAGTGTCATCAGAGACCTAGCTCAGCCCTCTCAGGCCCTCTCTCCTCTCCTCACCCTCCTTGACTTACAGCAACTTGCCCTCTCATTCTTGTGGTACCCAGGAGGAGGTCCCAGATAGGAAGGCAGAAAATCTTTTCTAACCTGGATTTGCTCAGCCACTTACAGCGAGACTTTGGGAACCTCACTGCCCCTGTTTGGGCCTCTGTGTTTTCTTCTGCAAATAGGGAGTGTGGGAGGGTGTTTGGACTAGATCAGCAGTTCAAGTCATGCCCCTCTAGTGGATTGTGAAATCAGTTTCATGGGTGGTGACCAGCGTTTAAAAAAACAGAAAGGAAGAAACAGAAGAGAACAGAAAATAAGCACATCACATTACTTTGTGAGAGTTATCTTGGTTAAGTGTGTGTGTTTGCTGAGTCATGACATAAAATACATTTCTTATTATTGGGGGTCATGGCCCAAAAATGTGTATTTCCGACACCCCCTCCCACCCCACCTCCGGGTGATGAGGCAGGAGCTTGAGCGTAGGGGCTTGAGAGGGCTCTGGGGATGCGAAGGACAGGGGAGCCGCAGGCCAGCCTCGCACACTGAGTATCTCCGTCGCCTGTAAGGAGATAACACATCACAGCAAAGCCCCAACCCGTTAGCAGCTGGTAACGAGCGGGTGTTGCACAGGGAGGCTGATAAACAGCTTGTGTATCCTGGGAGAGGTGCTGTCTGCAGGAACACGTGTATGGGCTCTGGTGCCAAGCACCGGGCGTGTTAATTGCCTTTGCTGTTTTAGGCTCTGGGTGGGAGTGAAGAGGCGTGCAAGCTTGCGTGTGTAAAATACTATTATTACCCTCAGTCTTCAGATGAGGAAATGGAGGCTCAGAGAGGTTATGTAACTGGACCAAGGTCACACAGCCGGTAATGCTGGGACTCAGGATCCCAGGTCTATCCGATGCCCAAGCCCACACTCTTGACCCCTCTCCCTACTGCCTAAATGTGAAAGTCCACGTCTGTGATCTTCAAATTCCACTTGGTCTTTGGAAGGCAGAATCTTCTAACATCAGGGTCAGGATTTGGGGAGCATCTTAACCTACACACTTTCACTTGAAAGACGGGGACATGGAGACTCCAAGAGGAGCAGAGAATGGCCCGAGGCCCCCAGAGAATGGTGTCAGCGTAAGTGGGGAACATGAGAGTTGCCCTTGGTGGAGGAAGGTGGCCCCAAGGGGCAGCATCACCAGATTTCCACAGCCAAGGCTGACCTGGACCCAGCAGTCTTCAAGGACGTGGAGGCTGGTCCCTCCTGTGCCTTGCCTCCACTCCCCGGCTCTCCCTCTCTGCCCCTACAGTGAGCCCCCACTGCAGCGTTTTGGAGATTCAGGACAGCTCTCTCCTCTTCCTACCACCTCCTTCCAGCCTGGGCAGCCCGACACCACGCCCGTCCTATCCTCCCTCAGTCCTGCAGATCCCCAGCACTGAATTCTCAGCCTTCCCCCAGATGCAGATTCAGCTGAAGGAGAATGAAATTCCCTAGGTGTGC
Source organism: Camelus bactrianus (assembly GCF_048773025.1). Classification (NCBI taxonomy): domain Eukaryota; kingdom Metazoa; phylum Chordata; class Mammalia; order Artiodactyla; family Camelidae; genus Camelus; species Camelus bactrianus. Next base: position 5,902,061 of record NC_133555.1, on the reverse strand, counting down.
TCATTACATCGCTTCACTTGATTCTTATGGGGAGGGGGTGCTGCCACCCCCCTTCCCTTCTGCTTGAGAATTTGACCTTTGGTTAACTTTCTAGCTCTGTTCCCCTGGAAACCTGATAAAGGAAGACTGCTGGCTGATTCACTAGGGTAAATTAATAGGTAAACTAGATCTGGTTGGGGAGAGCTCCAAATGCTGATGGGGACACACACCCAGGCTTGGGGCCTTCTTGAATGCAGTGACCTCTGTTACTGGGTGTCTCCACTGCAGGCACCCTGGAATCTGGGCCTATGGATTTGTTACAGGAGATCCTGGCTCCTGTGGGGCAAGAGGCTTCTAGGGCAGGGAAGCCCCCACGCTTGTCCCTGGGGGCCCAGAGGGAAGGTCTCTGGGTGGTTGGGTAGGCAGAGCAACGCTGCCTGGCAGGCCGTGGGTTCTGGGACATGTCTGGAGCAGACAAGTGTGGCTACGCTGGTCTTTAGAGTCTGAATGTTTAGAAGAAGGTACAGAGAAGACCTTGGGGTCTTGCAGGGAAACTGAGGCTCAGAGGGGTGGGGTGACCTTCGCCAGGTCACCCAGTGGGCTGCATGGCCCACCTCGCCCCCTCCCCTGAGCTCCATGGCTGGGCACCTACCTCGGGCCGCACGGGGTCCTCAATGCCCACCACGCAGATGCAGGTGAGGTCATTGAGGATGTCATTCTCGTTGTCCCAGTCGGGCTCGGGGCTGCTGGGGAAGTCGCGGTAGGCCACGCAGATGGTGCGAAGCCCGTCGCAGGCCATGGGCTCAATCACCTTCTTTACCATCTCGTCCCGGTCGCGGGGCCGGAAGACCCGGGGCTCACCAGCTCCGTTGAGGATTTTGCAGCACCTGCGGGAGGGGTGAGGGGGTTGGGTAAGGTCCAGCCAAGCGCTCAAGGGCCCGCCCTCTGACGGGCTCAGAGCTCACCCCCACCTCCCAGTGATGCCCTGCTGGCTGTGGTCGGTCACCTAGGGCCCGTCCAGTCCATCTACCATAATGCTTCAGGGATGGTCCTGCCCTCTGGGCCCCAGGCAGTGATGAAATCAGGCTGAGCCAAAAAGAAATCAGGCGGCCTTGTTGCAGTATGCCCCCTCCAATTCCGTAAGACCAGATCTCCTTTGATCTGTTTCATATTTAATAGATTTCATCTGGAAAAAACAGTTCCGCAGCTAAAATGGTTTTCAAAGGGCGTAAAACCCAGGCTAGCGGTTCCTGACTCAGCCGGCATATCAGGACGGCTTGGGAGAGCACTGAACAAACTCCCACCCGCAAGCCTCACACCAGAGGTTCTAATTCAGTTTGTCTGGGGGTGAGCCCAGGAAACAACGGGTTTTTTTAAAAAGCTGCCTGGGGTGATTCCAGAGTGTGACCAGGGTTGAGTCCCCTCAAGGTACCAATGGGGAAACTGGGGCCCAGAGAGGGGGCGTACCTTGCTTCTGGCTAACAACGAAAATAGAGACAACCAAGTCCATGCTAAGGGAAGGGGAACCAGGGAGATCTAACAGGGATGGATAATGGGTAGAACTTCCTGAGATCCAGTGATCTAGGGAGGGGAAGAGGGAGGACTCCCTGCTGGCAGGAAAATTTAAGAGGAAAGAGAAGTTGCAGCACAGGGCGAGGAAACACACAGGTGGTCTTGCTGGGGGACGCCCTTCCTGCACGCCCCCCGCGGGCCCCCGGCTCCCTGGCCCCTTACTTCTTGAGCATGATCTCAGAAGCGCCCTTGCTGTACATGCGGAAGCTCTCGTCCGGCATCTTGATGACGGTGCTCATGGACTTGCGCACCGAGTTGAAGGTATACACCTTGTACAGCTTCTCCTCCGGCATCTGGCTGCGCACAGGCTCGTAGTCCTGCTTCAGGTCCAGCACGAAGCCCAGGAGGCCACACTCCGTCTTGTTGCCCACCTGCCGGGGCAGCGCGCCCTCCTTCTCCGGGGGCTGCGGAGAGAGGTGGGCGGCTCACCGGGCTGCCCTGCCGGGTGCCTGCGGGTCTGCGGGGGTGGGTGGGCCAGCCCCGCCACCCCACCCCCTGCAGCCTCCGGCCTCGGCATCCCAGACCCAGTCCCGGCTCTGGATGAGGGCAATGAAGCAAGGCTGGCTTTCTGAAAATTACAAACTATTTCAAACATGAACCCGTGATAGAATTTAAAAAAAAAAAAGTGCACAGACTGTCCAGCTCTGTAGACCCTCAGCATTATACCATGTTTGCTGCAGATTTTTCTTTTTTTAAGAAGTAAAACCTAACAGAGTCAAATCCCCCTCTGTACCCCTCCTCGTCTGCCTAATCCATCCCTGTCACAGAAAGAAACTCCATCTTAAATATGGCATTAATCCTTATCCTGTGTGTGTTTTAACTTCTAATTCTGAGATAGTTCTAGAGTAACAGGCAGTAAGAAATAACACGGGGAGAGGACACACATCCTTCGTCTGGTTTCCCCCAGTGCTCTCTTCTGTATGGCTGGAGCACAATATCACAACCAAGATGTTGACAGTGACACAAGCCAACTGGCCGTATTCAGGTTTGACCAGTTTTACATGCTCCCCTGTGTGTGTGTGTGGGGGGCTCTGAGCAATGGCATCCCACGTGGATTCCCGTGACCACTACCATCAGGATGCACAACAGTTCATGACAACACGTCCTGCGCTGCCCTTGTATGACTGCGGTCACCTCCCTCCCTTCCCCCTCCCTGCCCCCGGCAACCAGGGATCTGTTCTCCAGCTCCATAATTCTGTCATTTCGAGTGTGTTATATAAATGGAACCATGCAGTCTGTAACTTCTGGAGATTGGCTTCTCCTCACTCAGCATAATCACCTGGAGAGGCAGGCAAGCTGTTGCATTCATCGATAGTGTGTTCCTTTTCACGGTTGGGTATTATTCTACGCTTTGGATGCAATGTCCCTTGTGATTTCAGTTTAGGTTGAACCAAATGCAATGGTTATTTTTGCACATCACTGTGGTCAACCATTGGTGATTTCTTGTAGATTGACCTCCTGTACGTATGTGCAGTGCTGTTTTGTGTGTTGAAAATGTCATGCAAGAAGGCTGTGTACATGTTTCTGTAACTTGCTTCACTCGTGTAACATTCAATTTTTGAGAGCTATCCCCATTCACGGAGCTGGTTTGTTCCATTTTAACTGGGCTGCGTGGACACCACAGCCCCGGCCCTGAGCCTCAGGGAAACCACCACCACATACATCCCCTGTGCTTCTCACGCCCTCGTGCGGCTGCCTGAACACAGGCTGTTCCATGCCTCTGCCTTCGCCCCTGCTGGTCCTTCCTCCATCCCTGCCAGGCAAACTCCTCCTCGCCCTTTAAGGATCAGCACAGATATTTCCTTGTCTTTGAAAATTGCTTGGTGGGTCTGTCTCCCCCAGAGTAAAAGAGTCGTTGTATTCTTTCCCTCCCTGGGTTCCCAGGGCAGCACAGAGCCCAGCACACAGTAGGCATTTACTCATTGTTTTCTGGATGGCTCAGTGCAGACCAGTCTGGGGCAGAGGGAGGCTCAGGTTAAAAGGTAAGAACAAGACGTCTCCACAGGGCACTCACAGTGGGATTAGCAGGTGGCAGTGGGAAGTTCATGCTGGCAGGTGAACTCACCTCCTATAGGCATGCCTCCCACACATGCATATGCCCCCCCCCACACCACTTGTATAAAATTAATGTGCAGCCACTCAGGTGGAGGTGCCTTTGGGAGTGGTGAAAGTCACCACGGATAAACTCACACCCTAGAGAGACGCTGAAGAGGAATAAATAACTCTGAGCATTCAGTGTCCAGCCCCACCTCATCCCCATGAGTGGCTCTTCCTGGGTCTCAGACCGGACTTGTACAGGAACTCTCAGGATCCACACCCTCAGCCTCCCTCGTATTGTTCAAAAGAGCAGCCCAGGCAAGAAGAAGAACTCTAGAAGATGCTGGACTGGTTGTGGAGGGGACGGGATGGCAATCAGGCATGTCACTGGCCGACTTCCCCTTCCACAGTTAGGGCTTGGGCTCAGGGAGCCGACCCAAGCCCTGGGGGGTCATGGGCATTGACTCAGGCATTCACAGCCTTAGACCCTAAGCTCTCATCCTCAGTTTCCCCATCTATAAGATGGAGAGGCGGGAGCAGATGATCTCTAGCTGAGAGAAAAATCAGCCTGCCCCTTTAGGTGGATGACAGTGAAGGATGGTAGAGCAGGCAGTGGGGCAGATCCCTCAGCGGGGACCCGGGGGCCGTGGGCCAAGGCTCAGAACGCCCTCCCTGCTCCACACCAAGCTCTTCGGTGGGATTCGATCTGGAAGCAGAGGAATCTGACAGCTTCCCCTTTCTACAGTTTGGGAAAAGAAATTCTAAGCACTCCCCTTAGTCTCTGTAGCATACAGTTATGTTGTGCTTTTAAAATTTATATATTTATTTACTTAGCATGTTTTTTTTTTCAATTTTATAATTAACTTTCTGGTGATTTCTAGAGTTTTATGAATCTTCCACCACGGTTTTTCCCTCTCTACTAATGACAAACCCGGAGGACTGAAATAAAAATGCCTAATTACTTATTTGCCCCAGAGAGCTGAGCAGTTATGCCTGCAAAACCCCTGGCACTTTATTACCCTCTGTGAATATTTTAATTTTCCTCTAAAAGGATTTCAAACCATCCACAGTTGCAAATGGCAGAGCTGCCTCCTCCGTAATTCAATTTGTTTCCGTGAACTTGAGCTCTGAAACTGCCTACGTGTACTACTAAGAAGTAGGGACCTGCCTCTTTTTTTCTTTTGGCTTTTTAAAAATCTTTACAAACCCACAGGTTTCGCTATTACTGTAGGCTTTCAAAGAGCCTTTGATCTCCAGGGCTCTCATTCCGTAGGAGAGTTAATAAGGCATTGGTTTTGAGGGACAGGAAGCAAGCCTGTAGGAAAAGTGACTTGCTCCTGGTCACAGACCTGCAGAGGGGCAGGTCTGGGGCTGCCCCCAAGCCCCCTGATTCCCCAATGCAGAGCTCTATCCAGCACATATCCCTGCATGGGCATTGAGCCCTTTGGGACTGCTGGGTGCAGCCATGGGCGTAACTTGGAGAGGGCAATTCATGCTCCTGTTTTGGGATGCTTGGGAGTGACTAGAGCTAAGACCAAGGAATGATGACCCAAAGAGCTCCAAGTTATAAATAACACATACAAAAATGAGATTAAAAAAATGTGGCTAGCAAGTACCATCTCACCCCCATGAGGATGGCCTATTATAAGAAAACAGAACAGAAAACATAGCGAAGATGTGGAGAAACTGGCACCACTGTGCACCGTCAGTGGGAATGTAAAATGGTGCAACCACTGTGGAGAACAATCTGGAGTTTCCCCAAAAAATTAAAACATAGAATTACCATATGATCCAGCAATTCCACTTCTGGGTTTTTACTCAAAAGAATTCAAAGCAGGGACCTGAGAAGATATTTGTACACCCATGGCCACAGTAGCATTTTTCACAGTAACCAAAATGTGGAAGCAACCCAAGTGTCCATCACAGATGAATAGATGAGCAAAATGTGGTCTACACATACAATGGAATATTATTCAGCCTTAAAAAGGAAGGAAATTCTGACACGTTCTACAATATGGATAAACCTTGAGGTTGCTATGCTAAGTGAAATAAGCCGGACACAAAAGGATGGATACTGTGTGATTCTTCTTATATGAGGTCCCAAGAGTAGTCCAATTCAAGAAAGTAGAAGGGTGGGTACCAGGGGCTGAGGGCAGTGGTGGTGGGGAGTTAGTGTATAACAGAATAGAGGTTCAGTTGGGAAGGTGGAAAGTTCTGGATACGGATGGTGTCCAATGTCAGTGTACTTAATGCCACTGAACCATACACTTAAGATGGTTAAGATGGTAAATTTTAAGTTATGTATATTATACCACAATTAAAAAAAAAAACCCTCCTTCTTGCCTCCCACCCCAAATAATCCAACCACAGCCTGGTAACTTGCACCAATTGCCATAGGGTGATATTTGAAAGAGCATGTTAGAAAAAGACTTTTTGCTCACTAGCTGTCTCTGATGGCCTAGGCCACGCCCCCTCACCCCTCAAGGACCAGAACAGGCACCGGCAGAGCAGCCTCCCCGAGGCTTGGATGGACCACCAGCCAGCCTCAGCAGATGCCGCAACGACCAGAGTTTGAATGCGGACTCTGCTCACCCTTTACGGAGCTCTTCACGGGCGTCCTCACTTGTATCCCTGCAGCTCCCTAGGAGGCGGCCTGTGATTAGTCCCAGGTGCACGGAGGGGCCCGGAGCGGCGAGGCCACACCACTCGTAAGTGGCCGAGCTAGGATTTGACCTCAGCCCTTCTGGGCTCTGAGCCCAGGGCACACGCCCTCCCAGGAGCCCTGCCTCTCTTCACCAGCATTCGAGATCATCGGTTAACGAGGTAACTGGTGGGTGACTGATTTAGAGTCCACGTCGGGGAGAGCTGTGGCTGTCTGGCTTATCTCCACTTCCCGCTGTGGGGTAACCAATGAATATTTGCTGAATGAATAAATGAATAATTTTGGTGTTTTTGTGCGTGGAGCGCTGCCAATGGGAGGCCAGATGGGATGGGATTTTGTCAGAATCGTGGCCTCCAGAATTGTCATCAGAAGGCCTGCCACCCCAGGAGCCTCTCAGGTGCTAGGCCACCTGAGGGCAGGAGGGGGCAGAGCCATGCCAGTGAGCCACGGACCTGCCACAGAGGTTGTAAAGGCATGAGGTCCATGTGTGGGTCCAGGGCGACAGCTGGGACAGGCTGAAACGCTGTGGGAAGACACACTGTTGGAAAGCAGACTCCCTGAGGATGCCCTGGGGACCTTTCCAAGCTCACCAGTGCACCATGCCTACGTGTGCACGCAGTGTGTATGTGTGCATGTGCGCGTGGTATGTGTGTACATGCACATGTGTTGTGTGTGGTGTGTATGTGCTGTGTTTGTGGCATGTGTGTGCAGTGTGTGCAATGTGTGTGGTGTGTGTGGTGTGTGGATGTGTGTGTGGGGGTGGTGAGAAGATGGAATCAGGGATTAACAGTTCCGTTAAAAATCGGAATTCCCCATCCAGGGTTATTTGCTTTAAACTCTTCTCCCAGGAATGGTGTTTGTAAAAAAACCAAAACCAAATGAGCTGTTGAATCCAACACAAAGGCCCCTGCGACTTCACGTGCCCGAACGAAGGGCCACCCCATCTCCCCATCTTAATGCCCTGCTAAGTTACTTTCAGGGCCTCCTGTGCCTTCTGGAACCCCTGTCTTGGCCAGAGCCTCTTGCAGAGCTGGCTTGACTCAGGGAGGGGTTTGAGGCTCACTTGAATATTCAGCCGCACCTGGGTTTAGAGCCAGGAGGTGTGAGGTCAAGGGCTGACTCTCTCTGTTTCCTAGAGTCACCTCCCCACCGCCTCCGTCACCTAGGAGCTCTAGTTCTAGGACGTGTGAGAAATACAATCAAGCACACCCTTCCTGCGTCTTGGGGGTTACTGGGGCTTCCTGGGGTAAGGAGGCACCCCAGTTTGGTGATGGGGTAGGCTGAAGACTAGGACTGTTTCTAACTAGGTGAAGTTTGGGTTATTTATTTAGGAAAACCAACCTGCCAGGAAAATCCTGCTTCTTCCTCCAGAACCACTTCAGGGATGCCAAGGAGATTTGTTTTTCTTTCAACAGTTTATGTTTTCAGAAATACCCCATAAACTTCCAACAATTTGGCTCCACGAGTGCCCATCTTCAGTCTAATAATTCAAATGTTAATCGTAGTGTCAACCTACTTCAAAGGCGGTCTCATATAATATAAAATTAAAGTCCGCCTGGGTGGTTTCAATGCACAGAATAAACGTGGGTGGAAAAGGAGGATGTCTTCCCCAGAAAGCGCAGCGCCTCTGAAGTCTGAGGAAGGAGCTATTTCCATCTTAAAGCTCAGCTGGGCCCCGAGAAGCAGCAGGTGATGAGAAGAAGCTAGTAGAAGCCTTGACGTTCAGAGTTGGAGGTGACAAAGCACATCTGAAGGTGCCAGGATTTCTGAGGCAGGGAAGCAATTTCTGACTAAAAGATGACTCACGTAGCTTCCCTCAGAGAGCAAGTTTAGCTCCCAATGGTTAGAAATAGGAGTGGGAAGAAGAAAGCTCTGCCATCCTCAGAAGGGACTGGGCCCTCTGTGAGGGCCCTCCTGGGTCACTTTTCTTGGCCTCCCTGCTGGCAGCCCTGGCCCTCACACGACTGTCCACCCGTGCCTGGGAGGCTCTGAGCACTGTGAGGAGAAAGCCTGTTAAAGGCTTATCTGCTGCCACCTAACTCCCCCTCAGCCTTCCCAGCCTCACCCTGGGAAGGTGCCATCATTCTGGCCCCAAGAAATGCCTAGGCCACAGACGGCCACATCTCCCGAGAGGTCTCTGGGTCTTGGCTGGGCTGTGGTCCTGCCTGGAATGACCCTGCCCCCTCCCCAGCTTGTTAAAACTCCTCCAGAATTCTCTGGGCTCAACTCTGCCACCTGGTGTCAGAAGCAACCCTGGGCAGGTTACTTGATATTTCTGCAGCTCCATTTTTTTAGCTGCAGGATAAGAATGGTTGTATTTGCCTTGATTACCTGGAAGGCATGTGCAGGGTCAAGCAAGACAGGGACTGGCAAAGCAAACTACACAGGGTAAGGCTCAGAAATAATAATAGAGGTAATAAGAGTAATAATTGATATGGACTGAACACTTGCTGCATGTCAAGCACTGTACTGGGAGCCACACATTCATCTGTTCATCTGATCTTCACTGCAGCCCTGGAACTGCCTCAAGGCAAAGGTGCAGCCAGAGGAGTTGGGCATGGAGTGCAAGCTCTGGACTGGAAAGACCTGGATTCGAATCCTGGCTCAGCCTCTCATCCACTCTGGGACTCTGGGCACATTCTTTAACTCCTCCCAGCTTCAGTGTCCTTTTCTATGAACGGGAGATGTGATGTCACCTACTTTCTGGGCCTCAGAATAAAGTGACGGGGTTGGACCAGGTGGTCCCTAAGATCTGGGAATGCATGTAGATTACACCCACATAACCTACCCTTGCAACTACTCATCTAGTTTCTTTTTTTTTTTTTTTTTTAAATCTTTTAGAAATAGAGCTAATTCAGAAGTCTCTGGATCAGTGCAGACCAGAGAGCTGAGGGTAGTTCCAAAGGAGAGCTCAGCAGGCTGGAGGTACCAAGAGAACACTGGTACTGGCCATGGGACTGGGACCAGGGCCAACTCCTACTTCTTGCTGCCACAAGAATAAGAAAGTAGAACAGAGAGAGAGCGCTGTCCTGAGCCTCTTGTCACTTCATATTTATCCATCCACCAGCCACATAGTCATCCATCCGTCTACTCATCCACTTATACATCTACCATCCATCCATCCATCCTGCACCCATTATGCATCCCCCTTCCTACCTGGTCCTCATCTCACTGATTACATATCTATACATTTATTCCCTAGTCAATTCACTTACCTCACCCACCCACCCACCCAGTACTTCCCAAGAGCCTATGCCAGGGGAGCAGAGATAACTCAGCTGTTTCACACTCCCGAAGAGCCCACAGCCTGCATCAGACAGTGAGACGACACGGAAGAATTGCCCTCACGGCTGGGGGGAGAAACAGCCATGCCCAGGAGCTGTTTCCCAGGCCAGGCTCGCTTCCCAGCCACAACTGATGGGCAGTGCGTGGACAGTGCGTGCCTTTCCCGGCCACCTCCTCTTGCATGGTGAGGATGTTCTGCCGTCTAGATTTCTGAGCCTGGTCTGGAGGCTGGCTGGACTTCCACCCTCTGCCGAGCAGCCCCTGACTCTTCTCGGGATTCCTCTGGGCCTAGATGGGCCATCCCTGGAAGCCCCTTCTCCCAATATGGTTGGCAGTCCTGGCTGTGAATCTGACCCTCTGCACCCCAGGCCTTTCTTCCTGAGGCCACCCATTGCTAACGATGCTGCAGGATTGGTTTTAATGATCAAGAACCTAATCTGGACACCCTACTCAATAGCTAGCTGCCTTTAGGGTATCTGTAAGTTGGCTTGCCACCAACTGGTTGTGTAACTTTGGGCAAGACCCTTTCCCTCTGGACCCCTGATGCCTCTGCGGTCTGTTCAGCCATTGATTAGCCTCTGACTACAAATGGAATCTCCTTTCACTGGGTGATCTTACTGCTGAATAACAACAACACTAATCACACTGGATGCTCAATATGTACCAGGCACTGTGCTAAGCACTTTCCACTTACTAACTCATTTCATTCTCATAAAAACCCTATTATTTCCCCCAGGAAACTGAGGCACAGAGAGGTTAAGTAACTTGTTTACAGTCACACAGCTAGTGAAGAATTTGAATGCAGGCTATGTGGCTCTGGAGTGTGAACTTTAACCACCACCCAGTCATACCAGGGGTCTCTGCTGTCTCTTCCACACTGATCACCCCCAGCAAGGAGAACCATGTGGCCAAGGTTCTTTCAGAGAAGACACAGAAAGAGAGGCACAGGGGTCCTAGGATGCCAGGGTGCAAAGCATTGAAGGACATTGGTAAGTGACTTGGCCTGATTACAAACCAAGGATCCCGGTTCCAAAGTCCCTGAGCTGTTCCAGTCTTGGCAGCTACACTTTCTCCCCAGATGGACTGATGCATCCCAGTCCTTTAAGCCACCCTGAACACAGCCTCAGCCAACTACATCTAGAAGTGAGATTTTGGCTTTGCCACTGGTCCTCTGAAACACTGCCTAATTGAGACTTATCGCTGCAGAGATGTTTCGCAGCCCTCCTGGCAGATCCCAAAACTCCTTTTCACTGTAATTGCATAATACACATCTCAATTCAAGACCATCTTGCAGGGCTCTGCCCACACGCCCGCTCCCATCACTCCAAGCCTGCTCTGGGAATCGCCCCACCGCCGTCTCTGCCATATCTGCAGGACGAGATCATTAACAGCATCTCAGTTATTTTTAGGAAGGCCTGGGGAACAGCGTAAAGCATCACTGATCTCTCTTGGTTCCCAAATCGGGGCTAGGAGGTGGGGGGTGGGGTGGGGGTGGGGGTAGGAAGAAGACGAAAACGTCGTCATTTCTGGCATCCCCCACCAGCGTTCTCTATCAGCCCATCTGCACACGTTCTCCCGACCTACTTTCTCCTTCTGTCACTGCTGCCTCCTCAGCCTGCAGCTCTGGGGTGATGGGGTTGAAGCGCCAGTGTCTGGAGGCAGGAACCACCCCTCCGCATCCCCTACCCACCCTCTGCTGCTCGCTGCTGACTCATGCTCTTCTCCCAGATTTGATAAAGCTGCTGGTGGCTCCCGCAACCCAGTCTGAGCCTGAAGGTTTGGGCTGGCTCAGGGGCAGAAGGAAGAGGTCAGGACTGGGGCACACTGGCAAGGTGAGCAGAAAAGGTCAGCTGCTCACTCAGATGCTCGCACTGCAGAAATGCCCTACATCTGGGAGCCAACGGACCTCGGGATGGGCAAGTCTGTATTTCTCTTCATTCAAATGCTGGTTAATTACCAAAAAAAAAAAAAAAAAAAAAAAAGGCAACCCGTGCTTCTAAATCAAACAGGGATTCCAGCAGAATGAGTCTAGGCAGCTCACTGAGACAGGAACATGAGTTTTTCTGATCAAAACTAGTAATATCATTACTATTAAAACAATGTCATTGGTGGTAGACTGTGTAAATGGCCACAATCAGTCCCCTCTCTGAATTCATGCCCTTCGCAATGTGACTTTGCAGTTCTTCCCATTAGAGATGGACTGTGTTTCCCTACTCCTTGAATCAGGGCAGGCCTCTGAACTTGTGTTGGCCAATAGGATGCGGCAAAATGACAATGTGAACAGCCCAGACCAGCCTGCTGGCGGAGGTGGGACCACATAGAGCAGAGATGACCCACCCCAACTGAGGTCATCCCAGATCAGCCTACAGTCCTGCCGAGATCAGCAGAGCTGTCCACGTGAGCCACCGCAGATGCGCAAGGGAACGGCGTCCCCAGCTGAGCCCAGCCTGAACTCCTGACTCACAGAATTGTGAGCTAAACACAGGTTGGTTTTGAGCCACTATGTTTTGGAGTAGTTACATAGCAAAAGCTAACAGTAAGTTTTTGTTGTTGTTGGGAGGGCAATGCAGCATCTAAAAAACACAATTAACAACAATCTTTTTTCTTCGGGTCATGCAAACATCAGAGTTAAGTCAAACAGAAACAGGTTGCTTTTGATTTGACCACCCCAAAATACACCAGCAGGATTTAAACCTGTGCCTCACACTGCTCCACCTGCCAGTGCTGCCGTGTCGCCCCACCGGACGGCGTCCCCTCTGGCGGAGGCTGCACCACTTACCAGAATCTTGGTGGTGTAGGCGCTGTTGATGGCGATGGCATTGACCAGCAGCTCCATGGTCTTGGCATTGATGGAGCTGGGGTCGGGGATCTCCTTGTAGTGGACGTCGCCCACGTAGGCCTGCACCACTGTCATGCGGTTGGTGGTGAGCGTGCCTGTCTTGTCCGAGCAGATGGCCGTGGCATTGCCCATGGTCTCGCAGGCGTCCAGGTGGCGGACCAGGTTGTTGTCCTTCATCATTTTCTGGCGGAAGGGGCAGGTGAGAGAGCGACAGTGAGGAGAGGGAGCTGGGAGCTGGGGGACAAAGGGCACTGTGTAAACACATGGTCAGTGAGGCAGAGCAGCTGTTGGCTGCCCCTTTGCTTCGCTCATAGGATCTTGGTGCTGTGGTCTCTGGTCTCTGGGCTCCTTCTGTATGTGCAGCCCTTTGACTTTTTAAAAAAAATTATTTGAACCATTTAAAAGATTTGATTAATTGACTTTATTAATTTGGATGCAGAAGTCATCTGTATTCTTTATGGAAAAAATAGGGAAAAGGATGATAAATGAAGGTGGGTCCTCTCTGATTACTTCAAATATTTTTCTTTTATACCCTAAGAGAAATAAATTCCTTATTTAGTTATTTTTTTTTTCCGAATGTACCATCTTTAAATGGTTTTCATTGTCACTGTGGTTTCGCCAAAAGTAAATAAATTTAGGATATATATGTGTTAACACACATAGGACAATATCTGGAAAAAAAATAAAAATATTAGTGTCATTATTTCTGGGTGGTAGAATTATAGGAGGTTGTTATTGCTTTCTTGTAAAAATCGGCAGATTCTATTTCTCTACAATGAATAGGTACCATAACTTGCATAATAAAAGCCACAAATTTCTTTTAAATATAGATGCACAAAAAAGAAAACAGATCAGCCATCATTCTACCACCCAGCACTGACACATCTTACATACCAGCGTCCTTTCTTTTTAAGTTTATAACAAAGAGGGAATCCCACTCTATGTATTATTAATTTTCTTGTATTCACCTCCCTTTCTTTCTAGCTCCATGCTGCTAGCTTCCTCCAGGTTCTCAAGCAAGTAATGAAAATAAAGTGATTCTTAGGGAACCACCACTCTTAATGCAGGTCCTCTTGACATAGTGACCCTTTCTGGCCAGGATGGATATGAAAAGTCACCAGAGGCTGAATCAGATACACTTCTAGTCTGTGCTTAGGAATCTGATATTATAAAGAAACTCTTTATAACAAAGGTTATAAAGGAGTGCAATTAGAATAATTTTAATAGCAGCTCATGTTGCCAAAAAAACGAGTAATGGGAGAATTATACTCTACTGCAGTTTCTCTTATAACCTGTGGTAACAGTCACAACGAAGTGTATGTTGAACCCATGGGCATCAGCAATTTGAGCCTGCAACACACTTTACGGTTTGCAAAGTTCTTCTGCACTTCTTGTCTGATGTTACAAGAATCCCTGAAGGTTTCACATTCTGGCAATCCAAAAAGCCCAGGCAAAGTGGCTTGACCTAAATGACACAGCTAGTGAGGGTTAAAGCTGAGATGTGAACCCAGCTCTTTGACCTCACAGCCTGGATCACTCCATTGAGATAGGCTGGGACGTGGGACGTGGGGCCCTTTTCTGGAGTGCTTGCACCTGGAGAAACGTCTCCTCCAGCAACAGAATATAAGGAAATTATAAGGGACTAAAAATAACTGCGTATATTTGCAGCTGGGGCAAAGTATGAACAGAAAAAGGCCAAAACACACCTGCTATTCCTGAAGTGCCAGGAGCAAGAGCAGGGACTGACTGCACATGATCCCTGCACACAGCACCACCAAGGGTTGGGCGGACCACCTAAGCCACCCTTCCAGCCTGACGCACTGGTCTGTCCCCACCCTCACCCCGTTTAAGGAACCAGCTCGTTCCCACTCAGGGCGTGAACAAGGGCACCCGTTACTTGTTTGGCCCCCTTGTGCTGGAGAACGAGTCCCAGTAAAGCCTTGTCTGAATTTCTCATCTGGCCTTTTATCAATTTCTATTGGTTAGAGTCCAAGAACCCATGTAAGTGACACCATCAGGACTCTGCCCATCTGTATTCTCTGACAAGAGTTTGTCTTTTGGGCTTAAGAATGTATAGGCCTGGCCAGAAAGAGAAAGAAAAATGAAAAACACCATATGATATCACTCATATATGGAATCTAAAAAAAAAGAAAAAGAAAAAGAAAAAAGGACACTATGAACTCATCTGCAAAGCAGAAACAGACTCGCACACATAGTAAACAATCTTATGGTTACCGGGGAAAGGGGGTGGGAAGGGATAAATTTGGGAGTTTGAGATTTACAAATGTTAGCCACTATATATAAAAATAAATTAAAAAAAACCCAAGTTTATTCTGCATAACACAGGGAACTATGTTCAATATCTTGTAATAACCTTTAATGAAAAAGAATATGAGAATGAATATATGTATGTATATGCATGACTGGGACACTGTGCTGCACACCAGAGATTGATACATTGTAACAGACTTTACTTCAATTAAAACAAAAAAAGAATGTGCAGGCCTGAACTGCTCAGGACGGTCGTTACATCAGGCTACTGAACGCTGGAAGCAGGGCAGGTCTGACGTGAAATGTGCTGTTAGTGTGAAGCCCACGTCTGATTTTGAAGACATTGTGAAAAGAGGTGTGTAAAGCATCTCACTGACAGTTGGTGTAGTGTTACCTATTACACGTTGGCTTGATACTAATTCAGGCATGTTGGGTTAAGTAAATTGCATTATTACAGTTAATTTTAATTGTTTTAATTTTAACTGTTTTTCCTACGTCCTCTTTTTAACATGGCTACTAGGAAATATAAAATCACACATGTGGCTCATGTCATCTCTTTACTGGACAGTGCTGATCTAAGTGGTCACCTCTGCCTTTTTGGTGGCAGCTCCCGAAGGGTAGGTCCAGGCTCAGAGAGGGGAGAGTTTGCCCCTCCTGGGTCGGGGTGCTGTACTGAGTTTATCAAGTGACTGTGTAAGTAATACTACCTAAGGCGGCTGAAGGCACAGGTGCCAGAGATACAAACTGTAGAAGGTGTAGAGGCCTAAGCTAAGGTGCAGAAGGCGTGGTCCCCCCAAACCAACTCTGGGTGACTTTTAAGGAGACCTCGAGCTCAGCTGGTTGGCTCTGGTAGGGGGGTCCCGACTCATGGCTGTGTGAGGGTCTCCATCTCCAGCCCCCGGGCCCCCGACCAGCATTATATTGTGACCGGTTTGGGCTTTGGTTTGTGGGATGGAGTTTCCTCAAGAACCCCAGAACAAGGAGATGATAAGGGCGGTATCTTTCACACAGAGCTGCCACTTTCTGGCACCTGCCTGTCCTGAGATCTTTTTTCTGTGTGAAATTACATCGGCAAGCCCAGCCCAAATTCCAGCTTGGAAACTGACGCTCACTGTGCCCTCTGGCGGCTGTGCCAATGCCTCAAAGCAAATGCCTTGTTTATAAACGTGCCCAGGCCTCTGCCCTCACAGGGACATCCTGGCATCGGGGCCCTGAGAAACAGGAGCGCAGGGCCCTGCCCTTTGAAGGGGGGAAGCCACGGGGCCAAGGGAAGAGGATGAGCGCAGGGTGTGAGGACCTGGGGGTGAGCTGGACTTGAAGTGTCCCCAAGAAGGTCAGCGCCCAGCGCCCACGAGACACCAGCCCCCTCACCCCAGTGTTTGGGCTCCACGGATGGCCCTGGGCCTGGGAGCAGGAGGTGGTGGGGCTCTGCCGTCAGGGTGCCACTGAGAAGCAGCCCCCAGCCCCAAGGCATTCATGAGCCTGTGGGCCCTTCGCTGAACTGCTTTCAAAGCCTCCTACTTGTAGGTCTTCTTCTGAGAGGAGGGGTTTTCCTATAGCCAGACACCTTTTTTATTTTAGGCTTCTCTCTTTCAAACTTTAGGGAGCAAACACTGAGATCAGTCAAACAAGTACTTCGGCGACTGTGGGGCCCACGAGTGCGAGGGCTAGACACCCACTTGCCTTTGATGGGACAGGGATGGGTTTGGGCCTGTACGGTGATGTCTGCATTTTAATTTATTGTTTAAAGTTGAGTGGATCATCAGTGCTTAAAAATCAGGAGAGTTTATATTAAATCCTCATTTCTGGCTTTTCTGAAAAAAAAAAAATGTGAAGACCTGGCAACACGGGGCCTCATCGCCACCAGGTGACCCTCGGCTGGGCTGAATAGTGGCTGGGCTGAATAGTGGCTGTCCCTTGGGCCAGGGCATGGCTGTCCTGAAGGCATGTGTGTTTCAGGCTCCTGCACGCATCCTCTGTCCGAGCTTCCAATGTGCCCACTGCCTTCTACTTAGTTCTTCTCTCAGCCCCAGCTCTGGCCCCACCAGCCACCCCATGGATGCCCCTGAGCTGGGGCAGCCAATCTCAGCTGCATCGGCTGGCCGGCCCCGCTCTCCCCTCCTCACCTTCACTGAGTAGGCCAGCGAGATGGTGACAGCCAGAGGGAGCCCCTCGGGCACGGCGACCACCAGCACCGTCACGCCAATGATGAAGAACTTGACGAAGTACTGCACGTAGACGGGTGTGCACTCAGGGAGCCACGGCTTCTTGTTGACCACGAAGGTGTCCACGGTGAAGTAGAGCACCAGGATGATCACGGTGATGGCCGACATCACCAGGCCTGTGACACGGGGTGGAGGAGGCCTGCTCAGGGGGTGTCCTGGGGGTGAGCGTCCCTGGGAAGTGCACTGTGGACCCCAACCCTCGGCTAAAAGGGCTCTGGGGTCAGGCAGGCTGTGGCTCACATCCCAGCTCTGCCACATGTGCTTTGTGGCCTGGGGCTGGATCCTCACGGAGCCTCAGTTTCCTCTTCTGTATGATGGGGATGCATGTTTGTTTCATGTGGTTTTGTAAGGAGTTAATGCAATTAACACATGTAAATTGCCTGGTACAGTGTCTAACATGTAGTAGGTGCTGAGCGATCATGTGAATAAACTCAACACACATCAACAGGATAATTTGGATACGGATAACGCTGTGAAGAAAAACTCCAGGGAGATGTGACAGAAAGTGACACAGGCTGAAGATAAGAAAACATCCCAAATGTCCATTGACAGATGAGTGGATAAAGAAAGTGTGGTTGATACTATTGACTGAAATATTATTCAGCCTTAAAAAGGAAGTTCTGCCATTTCCAACAACGTGAATGGATCTGCAGGACATTATGCTAAGTGAAATGAGCCAGACACAGAAGGACTTAGATGAGGAATCTGTAAGAGTCAAACTCATAGAAGCAGAGACTAGAAGGGGAAAATTCTAGAGCTCTGCTGTACATCATAGTGCTGACAGTTAACGATGTGGTATCATGCACTTCAGGATTGCTTAAGGGGGTCTTAAGTGTTCTTAACCCAAAAAACTAAAAACAAAAACACCATGAAAGAACACAAGGACATTCTTGGAGGTGGTGGATATGTTTAGTACCTTGGTTGTGGTAATTGGTATCATGGGCGTATGCATACGTTGAAACTTGTCCATTAAATGTTTGCAATTTTTTGTACATAAATTATATCTCAATAAAACTAAAAAGGATGAGAAAAAGAAAAAAAAAAAGCGACATGGAATGGTAGGCCCAGTAGCTACTTCAGCTAGGGTGGTCAGGGAAGATTTCCTGGAGGAGGTAATATTTAAGCAGAGAGACAATAGAGTGTTCCAGGCAGAGGAAACAGCAGGGGGTCCTTTCTTGGATGAGGAAATTGAGGCTCAGTGAGGGTAAGTGACTTGCCCGAGGCCACAGGCCAGGGAAGCACCTGCAGGTGGCTACCTGCCACGATACCCCTGGGACCCCTCTTGCCGGCTTGGTGTGCCCGTCCACCCTCATCTGCTGCACGTGCTGTGCAGGTGCCGCTGAGACTACCCACACCTGCAGCCTCGGCCAGAGGAGGAGGTCGCTTGGGCAACTGGCATCTCCTTGTCAGAAAGCGCCTGGGAGTCCACCCACCCCAATCTGATGGCCAGTATCCAATGGCCGATGTGAGGGTCCAGAAGCCCAGCCCCTGCAGAGGTCCTCATGCTCCAGGGCTCCCGGAAGGATCAGGCGGAGAATGGGATTTCTCTGGAAACCTTGGCTGTATCTGGCTTCTTCCTGGGCCCTGTTGCACCCCTTACCCTTTAGAGGTCTCACCCTTCCCCAAATCCTGTGCCCACCCTTTCAGGTTCTGCTTTCAAGGAATTCAGCCCATGAGAGAAGCAGAGGTGGGATGTGAACCCAGAAGTGCTCAACTCTGAACTCCATGCTGGGCAGGGCTGAGGTGGGGAAGGGACATGCAAGAGGGCTTCAAAGGCCAGGGGTTGCCCTCATCACTTTGCTCCCTGCCCTCCACTGCCACGTGCAGGGATGGAGGAAATCCCTGGGCTCGTCGCTCCCCAGCCCCCACCTCCAGCTGCAGAGCCGCAGAGCCGGCTGGATCCCTGTCTGACAGTCGCAGGGGCGGGAAGCCAAGCTCCCAGCAGGCCCCTGAGTTTAAATATAGACAGCCAAGCCTGTAACTTGCCTCTCTTCTCCATGCTGTAGTGCCTATAATTAGAGCCGGGAGACAGTCACGGAGGAGCAGGCAGCCAGATGGGGAGGCCTTCGCGTTTGCCACGTCCTTACCCGGGAGGGGGGGCCAGGGCCATGTCAGGCAGGCAGGGCTCACCCTGCAGCTGGGCTTGGCTTCACGGGCCACAGGGGTCACCATCAGTTATCACCTGCAGCTACCAACTCAGGTGGGAGACCCGGCTTGTGCGGGGGCTCCAACAAGGGGCTTCTCACTGGGCTCCTGGCACTGCCCTCAACCTCTTCAATCTGACCTTTGCATGGCAGCTGGGGCAGGCGGCCGTGATAGAGCTCAACTCCATCCCTGCCCTCCGCTGCTCAAACCTCTGCCAGGGCTCCCACTGTCCTCAGGAGCAAGCCTGCACTGCAGACTTCAGGCCTTACAGGATCCGCCCTCTGTCCAGCCACCACACCTGCCAAGTGCCAGGCATCTGTAGGTGTAAATGACCTCCTTTAATCCTCAAAGCAACCTGTGAAGTAGGGACTCAGGATTCCAAGTCCACAGACCGGGAGGCGGAAGCTCTGAGCTAGGCAAAGTTACGTGCACAGGCTCTCAGCCGTAGCTGGACGAGGACACAGGCAGGCTGCCCCCGAGCCCGAGCTTTTAGCTTTACTCTTCTGCCTCCCTAAGTGCCAGCTGAGCGCGTACTGTGTGAATACTCAGGCCGGTTGCTATGGTAGAGAAGGTGGGTCTCGTGTAAACCCTCACTTGGCAGATGAAGTAACGGAGGCCCAGCTTGGACCAGGGCCCTGCCTGTGGGCCCCCCTGTGCCCCGCTCCCCCTTGCACCAGCCGTTGCTCACCGGCCTTGCCGATCTGCACCGCCAGCTTGGTGAGCTTGCCCTGCAGCACTGACTTCTCCTTCTTGTGCATGTTGGCCTTCTTTTTGTCGTCGGCATCGCCCCCCTCGGCACTCTTGAGTGGCTGCATCTCCATGGCGGCCGCCCCGTCCTGCTGTTTGGCTGCGCGGGGCAGATCACACACACACACACACACACAAACACACACACACACACACACACAGACACAGACACACACACAGACACGCACACACACAGGTTAGCCTGCAGGGTGGGGATGTTGGCACCCACCCACCTGCCCAGGGGAGCATGGAAAGGCCCTCACTCCCCCACCTGGTCCCCTGCATGGCCAGCACAGAAGCTCTGCAGTGGGGGATTAGCCTCTTCCCACTGGAGACCCTGGTCCCAGGGCCACTGGCTGCCTTGGACCTGGAATCCAGGACACAGCAGAGAGTGACACAGCTCCACCCTAGATATCCAGCAGGAGCTGGCTGGGGTCTCCTCTGGGCCTGAACAAGCCCACAGGCCCTTCTGCAAATGGCCCCTTGGCTTTGCCCACATTCATTTGGACTTTTCCCAGTTGGTCCTTGGGCCGTGTTGCTGGGATATTAAGTAGTGACCAGGTAGAAGGGGAAAACAGGGGGCTGAAAAAGTAAAAAAGAGAGTCTCCGTCCACTTCCTCAGCACAGGACTGATGGATGAGCCTGGGGCCCGACCCCTTAGCCCCATAAAGATCTCAAAGAATCAGCTGCAAGTCTTCAGCTAAACGGGCCACCTGGCTCAAAGGCTGGGGAGAAGCTGGCTTGTAGGTGACATGTCCTTAGCCGGTGATGCCTCCCTTTGGTCTGGCATCACAGCTACCCCCCCAAAGATGTCAGGCACCCGCCGGAAGGGACGTCTGCCTTTGGTGTGGCCCTCAGACCCAGAGGGGAGGGGCTGCAGGGACCACAGGTTAATACAAAAGGGTTACCTTTGCTCTGGCTGGCGTCCACATTGCCATCCTGCATTTTACCTACACGACAAAGAATTTTAACAGACAACAGAGAACAGACAACACACGTCGGTCACCATGAAGACGCAACAGGGCCACGGACATTCATGTCAGGTGGAGGGAGGGCCGAGCCAGCTCTGCCCCTCTGTCCGGGGACGCTGGGGATGTTCCCGAGACCAGAGCAAACCCGCAGTGGCTGCAGGGTCGCTCTTGATTCTCTGGGGGCACAGAGAGAGCGCTTCTGTGGGGATTCTTTTGGCCCTGAGCGTCTTACAGATTACATGGCAGTCTTTGAGGGTAAAAGGGACCACAGTCCCTGGCAGGCAACAGAAGGGGTGGGAGTTCTCATGTCCCCAGGGAGTAATTTGGTTGGTGCCTTTTGCAGTCTGAGAGGAGGCAAAGAGAACTATGACACAGAGAGAGAGAAAGAGAGGGAGAGAGAGGGAGAGAGAGAGGGAGAGAGAGAGAGAGAGAGAGAGGGAGAGAGAGGGAGAGAGAGGGAGAGACAGGAGAGATTCTAGAACGGGGAGGAGTCTGGCCACTGTGTTTCTTAGTTTCTGGCACCAGGAGGACGATTTCACTTTCTCCTTCTCCTTATGAAAGGGCGTGAAGCCCCTGCATGGACACCTCCCCGTGCAGCCTCACTGGGGGTGATCCAGGCAAAGGGTGGGCAGGGGCTCCCCAGCGGTGGGCTCTGAGGTGCCCCCCAACCCCGTGCCCAGAGGCGTGGTGGCAGTGCCCTGGCTCCCAAGAGGAAGCTGCTGGCCTCTTCTTGCCATCGGGGCGCATGCTCTTTATTCCGGGTTGACCAGCTTGGGCCGTCGCAGACGGGTGAAGTCGGGTTGGTGGGGTCTCCTGGGTGCCCCCGAGCCCTGTGTATCAGGGCCTGATGCTCTCTGGCTGGGAAAAGGGCTGGAGTCTGGGGCTCCCCACTCCCTAATGAGGGCCACCTGGGAGGCCGCCTCCCTAGTCTCGGCTCAAGGTATGTGGGCTGGATTGCAGGGTGGGAGGCACTGGTGGCTGCTACCTGGTAGCTAGACACCTGCCTTCACCTGCTGGCACTGAGGGGATGGGGGCGCCCTCCTGTCCCCTGGGCTCATGCAGAGCTTTGCCCATGGGCCCACCACCTCAGGAGGACTCTGAGGAGGTGGGCCACCCTCAGACGTTTGCTGTGAAGGAGACTCTCACTGCTCGTGTTCCAGGCACCTACGTGACCTCCTCCCCTCCACACCTCTACCCAGGGTGCACCAGCAGCACACTCATTTACAGATGAGTAACGGCGGCTCAGGGAGGCAGACACAGCGAGGTCTCTGCCAGGGGTCAGCAGACCCCTGAATGGAGAGCTGGCCCCAAAGTGCATGCACGTTTCTGCCCCTTCGGGAAGAATGCTGCCACCCCTCAGCCCCCTGAGCCCAGGGGAGGGGCGTTGAGGCAGCACTGGTGGGACTGGGCTTCTGAAGCCGAAGTTTCGACACCAAACAGCTGTATGGCTTTACCTCTCCCAGCCTCACACCCCCCTCCATCGCATGGGGATGCAACATTCACCTCCCGGAGCACCTATGAGTTGCCTGAGGGATAACCACTCGCCCTTCTGCAGTTTGCAAGTGTCTCAGCTCTTGTCAGTCTCCTGATACCCTGCAAGGCAGGGCGGGAGGGCTTTTCATCACTCTTGTTTTACAGATTAGGAGACTGGGGCCCAAGGAGGTTCAGAGGCAGCCGTCACTTATAGAGCATCCTGACGGCAGTCCTGTGACTGCGTTAGTCTCATCCCCACCACCATATCCATGTTACAGGTGATCCAGAGGGGAGAGGAGCTTTCCTGGATCCTAGCCCCACACCATCTCTCTAGGGCAGTGCAGTGCTGTTCCTGCTGCCTCTCACGGCCAAAGGTCCATGACCCACCCTAGGGATTAAAGAGAAAGGTCCCTGCTGTTCTACTGTAAAATTCTTTCTACCGGATTAGAAAACAAAACCGAAAAGGGCTTTTCAGAGCCAAGAGGAATGAACTACAACATTTTTATTTTTAAAAATAATTTTACTAACTGGGCTGAAGTGCACCGGAGGACTGGGCCTCAGCGGTTGGTGCCAGACAGCACATGGGGCCTTTATCTGCATTGCAACTACCAGATGCGATAGCCCGGGTGTGCCCATTAGCCAAGCTAGCAATTTCCTCTTTTATTTCCACAGTGACCACGTGGCCAGATAAAAACAATCAACAATGCCTATGTTTGAGGAAGGGAGCTGTGTTCTGGGGGTGCTTTGCTTGGTGTGGATGGTCTGGTTTCTCAGAAGCAAGGGACTCATCTGGGGCTCTCTGGGGTCCAAATCCTAGCTCTGCTACTTGCTAGTTTTGTGACCATCTCCCTGAGCCTCGGTTTCCTCATCTTTAAAGTGGGGACAGTAAACTCTGAATCACAGGGTTTCTGTGAGGATTAAATGAGATGCCTGCAAAGTGCCTGGCACACAGTCAGTGGTTAAGAAATGATGGTTCCCCATCTTTTCCTGCAGGTTTTCTTGGGATACTTGGAGCTTTCTGCTACAGTTGGAAGTGAGGCTGTCCTTTTTCTGGGACTGGCCAGCCTGGATGCAGGCGACATGTTCCTGAGCCCAGCAGGCTCATCGTCCTGGGAGAAAGAGGACGCCACTTCCTGTTTCCTTCCGCCCTGTCAGGTGGGTTTGCCTGCGTCCGGTCTCTCTGGTATCCCTGCTGCCTCTCCCGCACGTGACACCACCCACACCTCAAGTTGTCCTCCTTTGTCCTCCTGGGCCTGAAATAGACCCACACCCGAATTAGCCTTCTTGGCAAGGTGCTGCTCACAGAGGAGTCTTGCCCAGCCCCTGACGTCTACTAGGTGCTTCCATCTTTGGTCACTTTGAATCCGGGTGGCTCAGCCAGAGGTCTGGGCAGGGGATGGGAGGATGAGGTGGGATCTGAACTCTATGTGTCCCAGGAGTGGTGAGGAGTAAATGATACAATGGATGAGAAACGCGCAGCCTGGTGCCCAGGATGCGTGATGCTGGAGGAAAGCATTCCCTTTCCTCCACTTCTCCGGGGCAATGGTTTCATGACGGAGCCCCAGCAGCTCTCAGCAGTTCAGGAGACGACTGGGTGACTATATGTTAACCAATATGGGGAGGGGGATGTATCTGAGTAAACAGAGCTGAAGATGGGAGGGTACAGAGATAAGAAATCTTCTAAAGGCTTGGAGACAAGTGAATGGAATTCCTTCCTGCCTGTGTGTAAGGAGGTTAAGATGCAGACCCCAGGCGCAGTGGCATCCCCCTGTCCCCACTGCCCATGCCCGAGGGGGCCAGTAAGAATGCAGAAACTCAGGACAAATGCTCCAGCACAGGCAACAGCAAGAAACACCAGTCCACATCCGAGGGACAGAACTAGACCCGAGCCCAAGTGAACCCCCGGCCCGTTTGCTCCGTGAAAGAGAAGAGGAAGAATGTCTACCAGTGGCTCAGCCATGCTACTGATGGGGCCCAGGAGCTAAGCCCCGGCCTGGGTCCCCCTGCCTCGAGGGAATTGTCCAGTGGAGGACTGAAGCTTTCACTGGGGACCCAGACGCCAGCTTCAGCCCAGGTCCTGACCCCCAGGCCTTCTTCCCAAAGCCAGGGCCAGGAACGTGCTTAGGAGAGGGCCACACTGGGTGGGACACTGCTTCGTGGGGGCCAA
Organism: Camelus bactrianus; assembly: GCF_048773025.1. Taxonomy (NCBI): domain Eukaryota; kingdom Metazoa; phylum Chordata; class Mammalia; order Artiodactyla; family Camelidae; genus Camelus; species Camelus bactrianus. The sequence continues at coordinate 5,877,688 of NC_133555.1, read as the reverse complement.
GTCTGAAGCCAAGGTCATGTCCCTCTTCTGGGCTCCTCTGGGGGTCAAGGGACCAACAGCAGCCCGCGCCATTGGGGCAGCCGCGAGTGGGAGTGGAGCTGGTTCCCTGGTGGTGGCTTCTCTCTTAAGCACCTGACCCGTGTGAAAGGATGATGGTCCCAGAGCTGCCCATGCACATCCAAGATCTGTGCTGTCCAGAACAGGGAGAGGCAAGCCCAGAGTTGGGGGTGGGGGGAGACGCCCATCCAACCCAGACCGAGAGCTCGCCATGGGAGACATACCATTGACTAGGCTGGCATTTGCACTATCTGCAGCATTTGAACCTGCCGCACCATCGGCCGCTGCGGGGGTGGGAGGGATGGAAAATGCAGTGTGTCACAATGGAGAAAAGCAACAACAGTCAAGACATGAAGCAACTTGTGGGAGATAACATGACTATATTCTTTAAAAAAAGAAAGCTCCGTTGGAAATCGAGGAACTCAAATTTGGGGGTCGGGGGTGAAATGTTCCCATAGAGATGTCAAAGAAATCAGGGGGAAAAAAACTCAAGACATGGAGGGTCTTTGAAATAAAATATGGAGGATGATCAATGTGCTTGGGGGGATGGCACTGTCGGTGGTGAGGTCTGGACCAAGGCACCCCGCTGACCCAACCCATCAGGAGGGTCCTTGTCAGAGAGGGTTCAATGAGGAGGGGGGTCTGGCTGCCCGTCAGAGCCAGAGGGGCCCGTAGCCAGGAGTCGATTCAAAACGTCCACCAAGTGGTGAGCAGTGTGGGCACCAGCCATTCTGAATGAGTGTTTGCTGTGACGGTTGCTGTGTCCTCAAAGAACATCCGTCCTCGGCAGTGACTTAGGACTCATGCCCTCGACTCAGGTCACTGCCCGTGGCCAACTCCTCCTGCCCTGACTGGCACTCAAAAGGTTGCCTTGGTGACCCCATGTGAGATGTCCCACTATTTAAAAGGATGCATCAAGCCTGTTGCATTTTGTGCATGAGGCAGAGGAGGTACCAGTGAGTTTTCCTTAACTGAGAAATTAAAAAATGACACGAGATGGTCCAATTCCCTCGTGTTCTGTCTTGGGGTGGGGAAAAGAGAGGGCAGGGACCGTGGGGTGAGGTGCCGTGCCGTGTAGGGAGGGGAAGCTGGGACGGGCCCTGTGGGGTGCAGGCAGGGAGCAGGGCTGAGGGTCACGGGGTGTGCCATGGGGCTGAGGGTGCATGGAGACGGCGGTGCTGCCCACTGCACTGGAAGCACGGGCAGGGCAGGGAGGCCGGGTTGGGGGGCTGGCCTGTCCCATGGGGGTACAGTGGAGGGCTGGCGGGGCGGGGCAGGGCCTGCAGCTGTCAGGTAGCCCCTCTAGCTGTGTGCTGGGGGTCGAGGGCCGGGGCTCAGGGGTCCATGGCTGCTACTATTTCTAGAAACCCCATCGACCCTGAGGGGTGTCTTACTGTACCTGGTAGCTGAAGGCCATCCCCCTTCTTCACACCTGTGTGATGATTGTTGAGACACGTTAATGAGGAGAAGCACATGCAGCCGCCTCTGTGTGCGCGCACACACACACACGCACACACACACACGCGCACCCGCACACACGCCCATGTGAACACCCGTGCACACCTGGGCACGCCCGGGATCATCCTGAAGCGGGGACCCCCAGGGGGCAGGCTTTAAGCAACGTCCCTGGTGGAGGTGATGGGATGGAAGTGTTGAGAAGGTCCCGTGCTTCTCCTGGGGGCCTGAGAGGCTGGGCCCCCCATCCTCCTCTGCCGCATCCCCTCCACATCTCACCTCTTCCCTCTACACCGAGGCCCCCATCTCGCTGGGGTGCAGGTAAATGTTTAGCAAGGGACCTGGGCCTTTGCTTTGGGGACAGAAGAGGCCTCTTTTTGTACTGCCTTTTTGAAAACATCAGTCTGGCCTGAGGGAGCTTCTAGGTGCTTCTGTCTCTTACCCAGGCCCCAGGGAGGCCAAGGAAGTGAGCAGAGCTGCTGCATCCTGTCCGACTGCCCACACCTGGGGCTACAGCTGGCCACAGCTTCTACATCATTGCGTGGATGCTGACCTGACATGCTCTGGGCCCCTTGGCCAAGACTTTGCCCTCAGTTTGAACCTCAGCTCTCCCAGATCTCAGCTTCGCACCACTGTTCCTGCTGGTGGGGCAGCTGTAATCTTAGGGGGACCCCATTAGGAAAGAGGTTTTGCCCCTGGGAACAAAGAATCTTATATCACGACCTGGGCTCTGTGCCTGGTTGAACTCTGAGAGCTGGAGGTGGCAGGGCCGCCCGTCAAAGGGAAGGAGGGGCCATCTACTATCTCATCTCCTTCTCCTGGACTCCAGGAGGTCTGGGTGTTGGGGACCCTCCTCTGGAGCTTGGGGAAGGAGACAAGACAAAAGACTGAAGATGTAAGAGGGAGCTGCCCCCAAGACCAAGTGTGAGTGTCAGGGAAGGAACTGGCTGTGCTGGGCCAGAGGCCTGGCCTTGGATTTGGGCCTCAAGTGCTGGGATTTGGTCTTGTGTCTTCTGACCATCCCTCCCCTGCTGAGAGGCGGCCCACCTGCTGCACCAACGGGAGCCCAAGGAGTGAGGAATCTTGTTTCCTGGGGGAGGATAAGCCAGAACCCTGCTGAGGCGGCAGCTCCAGGGGCACTGGAAGGAGACTCACAGCAGTTGACTTGGAGACATGCATTTGACCACCTTCTCCAGGAGCCCCTCTGCCCACGACTGGGGAGAGTCTACATTGGGCGAGTGAGCAGTTCTGCTCAGTGGAGTTGAGAATAGTGGACAAATACACCCGGCAGGGGGGGATTTCTATTTGGTATCAGGGATGATGATGGTCACATTTGAGGCTGGAGACTCGGCAAAAGGCTCGGCACCCTTGGCCTGGCCTTGGGGGAAGGGGGAGCCCCCATGACATGACTGGACAGGACAGAGACTGGGACAAGACCCTGGAGATGGAACAGACAGAGCCTCCTGGCCCAAGCAGGGCCTCGAGGATGCAGGAGGCGGCTGTTGGCACAGGGTGTGGACATAAAAGGCACTCAATAACTATTTTGTTGAGTGAATGAATCAACAGAAATTGTGGCCTTAAGAGCTCTTTTCCTGGTACGCGACGGGGTTGGGCTTACCTTTCTTGTCTTTCTTCTCTTCCTCCTCACCACCGGCCCCCAGCAGGGTAAAGATAATGCCGGTCTGAGAGTTCACGCCCACGGCGGTCACCACCATCCGTCCAGAGCCCTCCATCACGTGGGTCCCTGGGGAAGGGGATGAAAGCTAAGTTACCACCGCATGGCCCAAGCCCCTGCCCCCAAGGAGTGGAAGAAACCCGGTCCCAGCCAGCTTCCGGCAAGTTGCCTGCTGAGGTCCTTGGGCATTGCCTGTGGTTAAGGTTCAAAGAGTACTTTAAAGATGATTTCACCTTGGGACAGTGCTGTGATGGGCCTGGGGCTTAAACACTGCTGAACCTCAGTTCTCAGGGCCCCAGACAGCCCAGGCCCACCACCTCCACCCAGTCCTGGCGGGTGCCTTCCTCCCTCCTCTCTCCTCCCCCACTCCTCTTGCAGCCTCACGTGCCAAGCAGGGACCACTCTCTCTTTTCCTTATTGATATAACTAGAACCAGACCTCATTCTGCTTAATTTTGCAACTGGCAAAAAAGTGCCAACTAAGCCCTGAACAGGATTGTTTAAAATGGGGACCACCTCCTTTCCAAAGATTGGGGGACAGAAATCAGGGCTCTGGGAACCTGGACAGGAAAGCAATGACATCTTTATTTTCACAAACATAGAACTGAAAGTTAGCATTTCCCCACATTAAGAACGTAAGCAACAAAACCCAGGAGTGTCAGTGGTGCCCACACCATTGCGCACGTTGCAAAAATCACAGATTTTTTTATATCACTTTATAGCTGCTGCAGACACCACTGACGCTTATCCTTCCTTCTTGTATAAAGAAGGCGGGTATGGCACTGACCGCTAGATCTTCTTACTCAGTGTGCTAATAAGGAAGCACACATGTTACTGTATCACCCACTGATTTTCTTTTATCACTTTAACTATTTCAGTATAATTGGCTTCCTTTGTGATTCAATGTATTTTGTTCTATGCATTACAGAACATCATTCTGAATAGGGGTGGTCCATGATGATCTCAGGATTTCCAAGGGGTTCACGGTGCCAGAAAAGTGAAGAATTTTCCTGAAACTTAGACTTTCAAACTGGATTCTAAAAGGTCTTGGAATTCTTTCAGGGGGCCGGCAGGGGGCCACGGAGGGTGAGGCGGGGGTCTTTGGTCAGAGTGGCCCCACTTTTACTCATCTTTGGGATTTTTGTGTCAGCTCTTATTTGACAAGAGGACGCTCTGCTTAGTAAAGGACCTAGATAAGTAAAGTTTGGCTTGTCAGGTGCCTGATGTTTCCAGTTTTCATTTTTAAGGCTCTGGCTAGAAAGCTCTCAATAACACAGTACATAGCTCATCCTTCAGCAGAGAGGAAAGAATCCAGTCCCGCTCGGTGCAGGGTCTCAGGCTGTCCCCGGGCTGTGCAGGAAGAACCATGCTCGGTGCACTCGACAGGTGGCCACGGCCACTGACCCCCAACGCTAAGCGGCCCGATGACTGGCTTCTTGAGCTCCTTTTGCTGTTTAGAGTTTTTCCTTCTTTCCCCTCGAGATCGACTGCCATTTTCTTCCCACTTTCAGGCCAACTTGCCACCAATGTCCTGCTCCCAGTCTTCCCATTTGCTTCAGACTTGAAGCCTAGGTGAGCCAACCCGTTACAACTGTATCTAAAGCAAGAGCAAGAGGTTCTGAGTCAAGGCTCGAAGCTCCTTCCTTAGAGCAGAGGGACCTATTTTCACTTTTCAAGAGGTTTCTCCTACCCCTTCCCTTTCCTGCCAGGATCTGAGAGCTTGAGATTGTGTGTGTGCATGTGTGTGTGGACATGGGCCTGTATGTGTGTGGGGTTTCAGCCTCTTGGCCTCCAGGATCTTGAAGTGCTTTAGAGACAGATAGATACTCTCCAGTAAGTTCCTCTGAGGCAAGAAAAGGTCAGCCTGTCCATCCATGATGGGTAAAGCAAGTCGTGAAGGCTCCCATAAGGGGCATGAAGCCTGGTGAGCTGGACCAGCACCCAGGCTCTCAGACGGTGAGTTCTTCAGCTGACTCCTTGCCTGTTCCCAGGCTCTTTCATCCCCGGGTAGGGAACAGTGGGGACCACAGAGTGAGCTCGGACACTGACTCCAGTCCGAGCAGCCCAGGCCTGGTGTTTTTTCTATCACAGGCAGACCTTGGAGTCCACCCACCCCACAAGGGGCACAAACTGGGAGAACCTGGCCCAATTATGGGGCTATGGGAATTATAACAACTTGCTGACAAAGTGCTTTCTTGTGCACTGGCTCAGCTCATGTGGGGGCTAGCAGAAGGGGTTGTTAGCTATCAGCAGCATTAGATAAGGAAACTGAGGTCCAGAGACCTCACCTCAGTGGGGTGAGGTCACTGTAGACCTTTAAAGGCGAGGGATGAACCCACTTCCCTGCGTTCACAGGGTGTAGACGGCAGTGGCAGTAACCGTTGCTACCTTCTGTAAGACACCTACCAGGCATCATGCTCAGTTCTTCACATGCCGTCATCTCATTAGTCCTCACACTGGCCCGTGGTTTACAGAGGAGGAAACTGAGGCTCTGGGACAAGTGGCCTACCCAGGGTCACCAGGTCCTTGTCCTATTTGTCACATCCTGCTCTTCCCCAGGAAACAAGGCCTCACTCTCTGTTCTCAAACATATTCGTGAAAAAGTTCGCTCTGCCTGGGTGGCAATGGAGAAGCTGCTCCCCACCTCCCCAGCCCTGGGCGGGATGGAAAAAGACACAGGGGGCCAATTTCCACGCAAGATAATCAGACCCCAAATCACCTTCTAATCTAATCACTCCCATCACAGCAGGGAGCTGGCGGCTTTGCACTGGGAGGCAGGGGAAGAGGGAGGAAGAGGGAGGAAGGAGGAGGAAGCCAGGGAGGTGGCCTCTGGATACAACACGGGGACACGGGGACACAAGGTGAAGGCATAGCATGACCCCCACCCAGCCTCGATGAGCCTGGGGTGGGGAGGGTCCTCCAGCCCCCAGCATTAGATGAGCTGGAGGAGCTGGGGACATCAACCTCCCTCTCTGGTCCTCCCTCTCTCGGTACCCCAGCAGCACGCCCAACCTGGCTCTGACCACTGTCCCCCAGCTCAGACACCCTCCATAGCTCCCCAGAGTCCAAACGCCTCGGTCACCACCCTGGATCAGACCTCACCCTTCTTCCGGCCCTTGACCACTGATTCCTGCCCTGGGCCCTCTGCCCTGGAAGCAGCACAGCTCACTGGGTCTTTCTGTCCAGCTCCCGTCCCTAGGCCCATTCCCCACTTTGCTCACACAGTTATGAATGCCCTTCCCTCACCTCTTGTCCAAAATCTCCTCTTTAAGACTCAGGACAAATGCCTCTCCTCTTAGGGGCATTCACTCCCCTGATTGCCACAAAAGGACCTCACCTCTCTCCTCTGCACCTCCCCCTGCAGTTTCCCCTGGGGGTGCTTCCAGGCTTGGCTTCCCCACTAGACTGTGAGCCCCTTGGGGTCAGGTTCTGAGCATGAGTCTCCTCCCCGCCTCCCGCTGCAGAGGCTTGTAGCTGGAACCCAGCACTGCGGCCATTGCTGGCTCTTTTTTGGATTTTCCATGGTGGGGCTGTGTTAGGTGTATCATGGAGAATCCACACACCCTCACTAAGCCATCTTTATGGTTTTACAAAGGGTCAAATTCATCTAACCTAGCCCTCCTCCCACACCTCACTGGGCTGTCCCTCTCCCCTGCCAGGACCTCAGAGCCTGGCTGCCCCTCCTGCCAGAGGAGGGACAGAGCAGGCCAGCAAGTGGGGTGCACTGAGCTCCCCGTGGCAGAGCTAGAGTTTGACAAGATGAAGCTTCTGAGCCCAGAGAGAGCAGAGAGCTGACTGAGGTTGCACAGTGCCCCCAACCCCAGACTGTCACATGCCAGCCCCAGGACCCCCTGCAGAGGGAAGTGCTTAACCCCCAAGGCTGTGGCCAGCCGTGGAACCAGGCACACAAGCCATGGGTCTCTGGGTGGGACAGAGGCGAGACCCCTTTGGGTATGGCACCCCCTTCCCCTGGGCCGTGCACTGGGCCCCCATGTCCATAGTCCCTTGGGTACCATCCGGTAGCCCCCACCTCCTCCAAGGCTCCATGGGGTCCCTGATAATACACAGGCATCAGGGGAGGGGGATGTGGTCCACAGAGAGCCCTGGGCTGGGGAGGACGGGACAGGGGGGTCAGTCTGCTGTCTGCTTCTGATTTGCTATGTGACCTGAGGCCAGCCCTCTCCTCACCGGACCTCAGTTTCATCTTCTGTAAAATGGGGAGGACTGGCTTATGTCAGCACCTCTCAGCAATGAAGTCTAAGCACTTCAGGTCTCAGGGAGACCACGGTTACTCCTGGGTCGGGGGGGGGGGCACCTCCATTAAAAGGCAGCATCTCAGGGAGTTTGGATCTCGGTTTGGATGGGCCAGCAGAGGCCTGAGCAGATAGACTGACCACGTAGCGTTCCCTGCCTGGACCACGATGTGGCGGAGTCTACCTCTGGGCCGTGCTCTGGGGTCCGAGGGGCCCCTGTGGTCCCTGCCCTCCAGGAGCTCACTGTCTGGCTGGGACTGATGGGAGCAGACAGGCACACAGGTCAGCAGCAACACAAGACAGCAGAGGCCCAGGAGCCGCGTGGGCCAGCGGGAGGCGCAGCGCAGACACCGGCGGGGAGGCTGGACAGTGTGACGGCCGCGGAGGGGCTGGGCTGACGCTCAGGGCTTGTGAAGGGAGAAGCAGCCTGAGCGGAGGGCCGCAGGGGTGGGTCTCTGTACGGTGCCCAGCAGGGAGCCACTGGAAGTATTCTGGGGGAGGGAAGCTGAGAACTAACATTCGTGGAGGGTCCCCATGTGCCCTGCGCTATCTGAGCGGCTCTTCCCACTTGGTGGCCACTATCCCTGGGTGAGATCATCATCGTCACTCAGCTCTCCCAGACAGGAAGCAGAGAAGTCACCTCTGCATTCAGCCTGTGAGGGCAGAGCCGGGGAGGGGGTTGGCTCCAGTCTCCCGTTCTCTCCTTCTTGCCGGGAAGGCTTGTGCACAAAGTCAGAGGCAGAGCTGTCTGGGGACAAGGCCCCAAGGAGCAAGAGGGAGGCAGGAGAGTGCTGGGAGCTGTGTCAGCATCCAGCTCCCGTCTGTCCATCTGTCTGTCTATCCATCCATCCATCCACAAAGCAGAGAGGAGCTTGGCCCCAGGAGCACTGTTATTCGCACCAATGGATGGCCTGTCCTGCCGCACCTGAACCTCCACTCCTTCCCCGTGAAGGTGATCTGAGGGTGGACTAGAACCTTCCCCACTGCACGCTCAAAGCCCATCTCTGCCTCAGACTTGCTCCAGGCCTGGTCCAGATGGCAGGCATCTTGGGGCCAAAACCTCATGCAGTGGCAAGTGGGGTGCACTGAGCCCCCGAAGGCAGAGCTAGAGGAGTCAAGTTTTACAAAATAAAGCTTCTGAGTCCAGAGGGAGCAAATGGCTGACTGAGGTTGCACAGGGCGTGAGGCACAGGGCAGGGCTCGAACCCAGGGCTCCTCACTCTCCCGGTTTTGACTTCCCAAGCCTCTCTTTGGACAGGGAAAGGGGAGAGGTCAGACTTTCTAAAAGGTCTTTTCGTTGGGGTAGGGATGTGCGGAGGGGATGGAGGCCATTTCTGGGGATTGTTACCTGCTTCCGGCACAAGCACCAAGCAAGCCAACGCACTCGGAGCACTAGACAGCTGGCAAAGCGTTTCAGCACCTGCCAGCCCATCCCCCTCACAACAGCCCTGTGTGTAGGTTTTGGCGCAGGCACAACCCCAAGCCCCTCTGCCCACCTGCGGCCTCTCTGGCTCAGAGAGGTTGAGCGATGGCCCAGGGTCACACAGCTATGAGCGGTGGAGCCGGGACTGGAACCCATGCTCTATCCACTACACCTCACTGCCTCTCGTGGAGAAGAGGCAGGGTAGTGTAATGGAGAGAGCATGGGCCGAGCGGCGGACTGGGCTTTCCTGCGTCACGGTGAAGTCCTAGGCTCCCAGGTGGCAGTGGCAGAGGCAGCAGGTCGGGCTTCCCATGCCTGGCCTTCTGCTTGGTGGGCTGGGTGGGCAGCAGGCCCAAGAGGGTGTGTTGATGTCCCGGGTGACCTCACGCTGTTCATGCTCTGGCTCCAGGGGTGATGGAGGAGGGTGGGGTCCCACAGGGGGCCGAGCCACTGGGCCTCCTGGAGCCAGGCCCTGCTGCCTTTATGGACCGCCCTCACCCCTGCCCACTGGCCCCTGCCCTTCCATGGCCATACTGACGGTGCCAAGTTGCTGGTTTTCCCACGGAATTTAGTATGAGATGCTTCAAACAGGCCATGCTGCTGGATGATAAAGTCGCAGGGTCCTCAGAGACGAGCATGTGTGTGGGCCTCAGTTTCCCCAAGCTGCAAATCAAGACAAGGCCAGAATTCTCTAGGGATCCGCGAATCTCCCAAAGGGCTGCAAAGTGACAAGCTGGGGGTATTTATTTCTCATAAAAAGGATTGTTGCTTCTGGAGAACTCCTGTGGCTGTTCATGACCCAGGAGGGTTAAAAACCACTGACCTTCTAGGAAAAGCAAAGGAGGCTGACAAGGTGGGACATTTAAACGCCACACAGCATCCTGCACTGGGCCCCAGCCTGGAGGATGCTGCGGGGCCAGTCGGCACATGTGAACGTGGACACTATGTCGGGGAACAGGACTGCATCAGTGCTGAGTTTCCTGAATTGGTAGCTGTGCTGTGGTTACGCACAAGAATACCTCTTCTTGCGAGACACAGCTGAAGCAGGAAGGGGCTGAGGGCCATCCCGTCTGCCTGGCGGTGGGGAGACTGAGGCCCCCGAGAGCAAAGGCGGGATGGCGGCTACAACAGCTGAATCAGAGGCGGGGGCATTCGGACGTTCAGTGCACTATTCTTGCAACTTTCCTAAAAGTTAGAAATTACCTTAGAATACTAAGAAAAGGGTTTGCACTCCAGGGCCCTCCCGTATGTTGCTTGACCCACACAGGCTTTTAAGAAACTGGAATTTCTTGCCAACACTTAAACATTGGGAGATTGCATGTGAAAATCTGAATTTCTGGTTTCCCTTGCAAAGTGGACATTGCAGCCGCCCTGGTGGCACGTCCGCAGCAGAAGCAGCTGAGCGCTTGGTTTGGCACCCAGCTCCCCCTGCCCGGCCCTGGGGATGTGGGGCCTGCGAGTCCTGCACATTTCTCTCTGGCTAGGCTGAAGACACCGCAGACATGGGCCTGTGTCTGCCTGCCCGTCCTGGGGACAAGCTCTAGGCCTTTAGGATTTCCTCTGTGCCCCAAGCACTGGAGACATCAGAGTCTTTCGGAAGGCTGGTCTTCCCCTATTTACCAGACTGGGAGACTGAGGTCCTGAGGGGCAGAGGTCACAGCGGGAGCCGATGCAGGGCAGGGACCCAGGGGTGCTACCTCCAAAGGCCATGTTTGTTCCATACCACCCAGCATCTCACACCTGTGCCATTTGCAAAGGACAGACATATCCATCCATGCATGTGGTCCCCACAACAGCACTGTGGGAGACTCGAACATGGAGGCTCAGAGAGGAAGGGACCTGTCCAGGGTCACAGGCCAGGCACGGCTGGGCCACCTAACCCAGAACCAAGCGTTCTTTGCCTACCTCCAAGCAGAGGCCGTGGGCCAGATGCCACGCAGGGGTTTCTGAACTACCATGAGGACCCTGCAGGTGCCCGCAGCCTGGTCCCTCTGTGCGTCCAGAGGGTCATCTGACTGGAAGGCCCAGTAAGGCCTCCGGTGCAGGGAAAGGGTCCTAGGTGTCTGGTCATGTGCAGAAACGAGTGTCCACTGGCAGTGACGCAGCGTTCAGAGCACTGGGGAAGACAGCAATCGAGGGGGACCCCCTGGAGGAGGCAGGCTCATGCAGGCTGAAGGTGGGGAGGAGTCGGATGGTGGAGAATCGGGTCTAGTTCAGAGAGGGGAAAGGGGACACATTCGAGATGAAGGGAGAGGGGAGAATGGACACTTCAACCCATGAGCTGAGGTTACTCTCCCATTTTACAAGGGAGGAAATGGAGGCTCAGAAAGGATAAGAAGTTTGTCCAGGGTCTCTGAGCCAATGGAGGGCGGAGCTGGGATTTGAATCCAGGCCTATTTCCCTCCCGAGTCCAGGCTCCAACTGAAGAGCAGGGAAGGGAACCAGCCTGTTGGGGGCATCCCTCCGGCAGCACTGTGCTAAGTAGGGGCCTCACCCACATCCTACACCAGGACTTTGCTACTGTCCTCACAGGTAAACCATGGCTCAGAGAAGTGAAGCGACTTGCCTGAGGCCACACAGCGCATTCATTCCAGAGCCCGGATCCGGCTCAGCCCAGCCCAACTCCCGCTTCTTCCATAACACAGTGCAGCCTCTCTCCTCACTCTGACAGAAACAGCATCTGAGCCCTAAGATGTTCAGGGCCTGGGGTGGGGCTGGGCTGACCTCCTGACAGCCTCAGGCTCAGGCTCCCACCTCCTTGGACCAGCCAAGGATGGGAGGGGCCCATAAAAGTGAGACCTGTTAGATCTCTTTGCGTGGCAGGACTGGGGATGGGTTTTGCCCTTTATTTTATTTGACATAGTTTGCACAGTGCACAACTCCATCAGCATGATGAGGCTGTGCCCGCATGGGCCAGGCACAGTGATGTCACAGGCTAACATGGGGGTAAGTGTGGGGTTGCCAGCCAAACGGCAGGGGTGGTCAGGGAAGACTTCATGGAGGAGGTGGGGCCTGAGTAAATGGGCAGGAGTTAAATGTGCATGAGGGAAAGAGAAGGCTGTCTGGGAGGAGGAATTGGCCTCAGCAGAGGCAGGGCAGAGGGAAGGAAATAGGTGGGTCTGCAGCAGAGGTACAGGGGGAGGATGGGTGTGGTGAACCTGTGACTCTCATGGCGGGGAGTGCCTAGGCCTACTTGACAATGCCCCCACCCACAGCCTGTCCACCCTGCTCACATACAATCAGTGACGGGGAACTCACTTCCATACAGGCAGCTTCTTTTGTCCTAGATGGTTGACTGTTACAGAATTCTTCTCTTTCCAATTAGATTGCTTTCCATGGGGCTGATTATGCCCTTTTCTCACTGTCTTTCCCCCAGGAGCCTGGGCTAAGCCACTGACCTCTGGAACCCTGTGCAATTGTGTTTCTGAATGTTAGCACCACAGATCATGGTCAAGTCACACTTTCTTCTGTCTAGTTCACCCTGCACTCACTCTGGCCATCTTTGTGGGTTCTGATTCTTGCTTTCTTATTGCCACCTTCCCTGGGCTTGTGGTCTCTGTGAACTCGATGGGCACATTTTCCACACTGCAAAAGGACGGAGGTCCAGGGAAGGCTGCTAGGAACCTTCCACCAGATTGCCAGTAAGCCAAGAGTCAGCACAAACTGGCCGAAACCCCCTGGCCCCAGCACGTCTTTCTCCACTTTGCCCACAGAGACACCACGGGAGACCTCGGCCCCTGTGTCCTGACATCCAGAGGCCCAGGGTCCACTCCATTTGCTTGGGCTTCCAGCCAGATGCACAGGTCGAGACTAGAGCAGTTGGTTTGACTTGGGCTGGTCGGCTGACTTCCCATCCATCGCCATCCTGTCACTGTTTTCCAGGGTCTCTGCACCTGTGCCCACCTCCTTGGCTGGTTGGTGATGCTTTGGGTCAGTGATTCTGAACATTTTCTCTCCCCAGCCTTCTTCCAGGGAAATATCCCTTTTCTCCTTCTCCAAACTGTCTGGAAACTTCATCCCTAATCTACTCAGGCCTAGCGCCTTCCCTCAATTTCCAGCGATCCCGACGACCCACCTGATCACTTCTCCTGAGCATGCTCGCCTCGCTGACAACCACTTCAGCCCAGAAGTCAGAACCAGGGCCAAAGGGCAATGGCCATTTACTGAGCTCTCACTAAGTTCTAAGTTCCAAGAGAGCATTTGAGGCTTTCTATGATCACTCGGTCAGACCCCCAGGCCTTTGCACTTGCTGTCCCTCTACTGGGAATGCTCGAGGACGTTTGCTGAGCACTGCTGGACAATAAGGCCTTTCTGATGTCCCTGTGTGTGTGTATTTCACCTGGCTGGTGCCTTACCTCTGCAGGGTCTCCCCTCTTTTCTTGTCCCCTGCAGCAGCCAGACTAAGATCTAAAAAATGTAAACATGATCAGCTTACCGCTTAACACCATTCCAGAGAATCCTCATCACACTCAGAAAATTCACAAACTCCTGACCATGGCACAAAAGTCCTGATCTCTGACCCCTCCAATTTGCTCACAGTCCTGCCTCAGGGCCTTTGCACTTGCTATTCCCACTGCCTGGTGTACTCTTCCCCTGGAAAGTTGCAAGTCCATCTCCTTATCATTCACACCTCAGCTCACACGTGGCCTCTCCCACCTCCCCAACCAACTACAGTACATTGCTCTCCTTTATTTTTGTCATTCAGCTATCAGCCTCTGGGATTTCACATTGTCTGTCTCTCCTCACTATACTATAATCCCCTCAAGGCTGGGGCCTCATTTGCCCTAGCCCCCAGATCAGTGCCTGGCACACATAAGTGTCTAAAACAATTGTCACCTGACTGATTCTTTTTCGTTCATAATGAGAACGGGCTTCATTGTTTGACCTCTCAGAAAACCAGCTCTCTAGAAGGTAAGTTTCACGGGGGCAGGAATTATTGTCAATTTTATGCACTGTGCGAGCCTGAGGGTCTGGAGCTGAGTGCACAGATGGCTCAATGTACATTTCCTGGGGAAAAGGGAAGGTGTTCTCGTCTGGGGCCAGAGGCAAGGACCAAAGTCTCAGAGCCCTTCCAGCCTCATGAAGGAGACATGGGCGCCACCCTGGCATGGGGGCAGGACCCAGGAATGGGAGTGAGCCCACTGTTGGGCCGCAGCTCACCTGACAGCAGCATGGGGTCCTTGTCCACAGACTTGCGCACCTGGTCAGACTCCCCTGTCAGGGAGCTCTCATCAATCTTGAGGTCATTGCCCTGGATGAAGAGGCCATCGGCAGGGAGGAGGTCGCCTGGTGGGAGGAAGGGCGAGGGGTCAGTCGGCAGGGTCTCAGGTGGCTGTAGAGGCTGCAACATTCCCTTCAAGACATGATTACAAGGGAAGGTTTGCCCTTGGGAACTGGCTGCTTAGAGCTCCCAGGATGTAGGAACCAAGACGGTCCCCGTCATAGGCCAATAGGTCCCACAACCAACCTAGCTCGAGTGGGCATGTCCTGCAGTTTATAAAGTGCTTCTCTTGGCATGGCATGGATTTGGGGCCCAGTTTTCTCAGTGATTAATTCTTCTTGGGTCTCAACTACGGTTTGGGGAAATTCTTTTAGAAGGGACTCATCTGTCTTGACTAGGCTGAGAAGACCCCAAGACAGGCATATTATCAGAGGAAACCAAGACCCCCTGCGGCTGAGTGAGGAGGGACCCTCTAAGCTTTCTCCCATTTTCTGCCTTGACTTACCTAGGGAATATCTCATCTAAACTCCCTTTGGCGCAAGCCTGCCCACTTTCTCCATGACAGCATCATGGGTCTAGAATGTTCGCTCACCCATGGCCACTCCCTCTAACACCTTCTCTAGCCCAATAACCATCTTTCAACAGCCAAATCAGAGATGGGAAATGGATTTCATCTCATAAATCCATTCTGAGTGTTAGTGGTCCTTAGAGTACTGTGTTGAGAAGGCTACTGAGGATGCATCTAGGCTTTGAGCTGAGATTGATTAGTAATGTCTGCTATGGGTAGACATTTGGAGAGTGGAGGTACTCGTGCAACGTATTTGCCATTTCTGATTTAAATGGATTCTGGAATTCTACCTCCAGAAAGGAGCCTTCTCCCTCTCCAAGGAACTCAGAAGACATCTTGGCTTGGGGTCAGACTTCAGGGACCAACTCCTTGCCTTGGGCCAGTCTTTCTGGGTCTGCCTGGCCCGCCCCACCTCTGCCCAGACTCCAGGTCTAGCATGTGGCTCTGTGGTTGGGACACTTACCATATTTGACCTGGGCGATGTCCCCAACCACGATCTCAGCCACAGGGATCTGGACAACCTGGCCAGCCCGGACCACGGTGAACTTCTGCTCCTGCTCGATGCGGCTCTGCAGGCCCCGGAACTGTTTCTCTTTGCTCCAGTCATTGAAGGCTGTGACCAGGACCACACAGATGACCGAGAGGAGTATGGCGGCCCCCTCGATCCAGCCCGCCTCCGCCTCCCCTTCATCCTCTGCCCCGCCCTGGGCCGTGGCACATCCTGTAGGGAGCAGAAGGAAAAGCAGGCGGGGTGGGTCAGCCAGGCGGAAGGGGCCTCATGGCAATCAGTAGTGCACGTGCTTTCGGGTCTAAAATGCACTTTTGCCGATGTCCTTTCCTTCGTTCTTCCAGAAACTGCGAGGCAGGTCTCTAGGCTGGTTTGGGAGCCACAGCACTGGACCTGCCCTCCAGCAAGCTGGTCTGAATCCCATGTTCCTCCTCTATGATCCTGGGTAAGTCACTGCCCTCCCTGAGCTGCGGTGTCCTCATCTGCAGAGTGGGGGTCACTGAGAACTCCTTCCAGGCTCAAGAAGAGGAAGATAAAAGCCCCAGCCAGTGCTTAGCACACAGGAGGTTCTTACTCAGCCTTTGTTGGATTTGAGTGCCAACTACACTGACACACTGAGCCACTTGTCTGACCTACAGTGACCCTCCACCCCACACCCTCACACCCTCACACCACTGAACCTCAGGGTCTGGACCCCTACATTGCTTGAGGCCTGCACAGATCTACCATGTAAAAAAGAAAAAAGAGAAAGAAAGAAACACCAGACACATTTGATGCAAAGACTTCAGACTTTAAGGCAGTGCTGCCCACACAGTGGCTCCACACATTCTGTGTGAGAGGTATTATCCCCATTAACAGGTGAGAAAACTGAGGCCCAGAGAGGTAAGAGCCACAGCCAGACTAGCAGAGGCCCTTTCTTCCACTGGGTGGGAGGTGGGGGAGTGGAAAATGACCTTCTCCATGAACAGTGACCATGAGCAGTGCCTGACGATCTACTCCCAGAAAAACTCTGAGTGGCCCCCTTCTACTGAGGCCGGGCAGGGGATTGGGCCATTTGCAAGGATCCTCAAGCTGGCTGAGAGAAGAGAAGCAGTTCAGAGAGGGATGGCAACTCACCCAAGGTTACACAGCAGATCTGGAGTTTGAATCCAGACCTGGAATCTGACACTGGACTGGCCTGCCCACTGCCCCCCAGCCCAGCGGCCCCCTTTGCCACATGCTGGCCTCACTGGGAAAGTAGAAGATGTTGCCAAAGACTCATGGATGACTGTCTAGAAGTCTAATTCAGGCCCAAGAAAGAGAGATCAGTAGTTTCAAGAATTCCCAGCAGGACTCTCTGGGAAACCGGGGCTCGAAAGCAACATGACCAGAGGTACAGTGGCACCAGGGAAGGTTTTCCAGCTCCCAGCTCCTGGGAAGGTCAAGGCTTCACTGGTGGGCCCAAGCTCAGGACAATATAGAGTCACTGCAGGTCGGTGACATGTGTCGCTAGGAAGTTCTAATCTTTTGCTGAAGCATCTTTCCATGCGGCTAATAAACAAGTACACCACCATACGGGGTTCTCAAAGCCACTTTTCTTTTCTTTGGGAACTTCAGACTTTTCCAATAATTTTAAACTGCTTAACTGGACCAGCCTCCAGTGGTGATGATAATCATGATCATGGTAATGATAAGTGACATTGGGCCAGCCTTGAGTTCAAATCCCCGCTGAGTGCCCGGAGCTACCTACTTAATCACTGTGCCCCGGTTTTCTCACGGGCAAAATGGGGAGAGTGACAGGTGCTTCCTCCTAGGTGCTTGAGAGGACTAGGGGAGCCTTTCTGTAAAGCAGCCATCACAGTGGGCACACAGCAAATGCCCAGAGAAAGCTGCGGCTTCCTGGCCAGCGTGTGACGTCGTTATTGCACCTGTGTTTCACAGGCAGCCTGAATGGAGCCTCGAGCCCCACATTTCAGAGGGGGGTCCTCTGAACTGGACTTCAGAACCACGTGAAGACAGGAGGAGGGGAACTAGGGTGCCCCTTTGTACTGCAAATGACACCAGTGAAACCCCCAAAACTGGGAAACACAGGCGAAATCCTTGCTAAACAGAAGCTCAGTACATGGAGATGCGTTCTCTTGGACTTTAGGGGAGTGATTCAAGATACAGAGCCCAGTGCTTCACCTTACAGGACTTTTGTTAAACCGTGCCCTTGCTACGTGCTCTTTTAGTGTGAATGCTGTTCTTTCCCTGTTGTGTGCTTCATCAGCAGGCACCCCGTTAGTTCCTAGAACATTAAGGACATTTAGAGACAGTCTTGGACAATGGAAAGCCTTTGGGTTCTGGAATTGGAAGGACCTAGCTTCAAATTCAGGCTCTACTGTGTGATTTTGGATAAGTGACTTGGCCTCTCTGAGCCTTGGTTTGGATAGCTATAAAGTGGGACGACTCTAGGGACTTTGTGAGCCAAGGGCTTAGTGAGGGCCTGGCAGATGGTGAGCACATGATAAACACTGGTCCTCTCCTCCTTTTCACAAGCTACTCTCCTTGGACGGGCTTCTGGGAGCCAAGGGCATGGTAGCTGAGCGGGTCTGCACCCTGTTCCCTTGACTCCCAGCCCTGCCTGCTGCCCTTGCTGATTTGATACCAAGGAATCCTCACTTGGCCAGCAAAAGCCCGTTAGCTTTGATCTCCTTTTGAGAGCTGTCTGATGATGACATGGTGCCTTGGAATGGCCAGAAAGTAGGGGTGCAGATTGCTTCAGCCACCAGGAACACTAGACCCTGACAACAACCCCTGCTGGGCTGGTGCAGTTAGGGGAAAGAGACAAGGAAGGGGAAGGAAGAGGAGTGTGGGGAGGCCCTGCTAGGTCTCCTCTGGGGCCCCCTTGCACTGGAGCAGGGACAGGATCTGCAGGTTGTGACCATAGGGCCTGGGGAACCTGCAGCTGCCCTCCTTGGACCCAGGATTTCTAGGGTGTGGCTGCTTACTGTATGTGTGACCTTGGAGAACCCGCTTGGCCTCTCTGGGTTTCCCTCTACTTGCTCATCAGTGAAATGGGGAAAATACTTTCTAAGTGGTTACCAGGGTCTGGCATCGAATAAGAACTTTCATAACTGGTCAAGCCACAAACGTTTTCTAAGCACCTACTGTGTGCCTGTCACTCTGGCATGTCTATGTGTCTGTCACTCTAGGGGAGCTGTCATGTGCAGGAAGTTGGGAGCACAGGGTATGCCAATCCCAGAGCTCCCACAAACGTGCTGTGTGACCTCCAAAAAGTGTCTAGAGGTCTCTGAGCCAAGAAAGCAAACAGGGAAGGACTATGTGTTCTGCAAGGCAGTCTGGCGCTTGTTAGTCCATCAGCATTGCTTTATACCTAAATGATGAAGTGAGTCTGACTTGGCAGGGGGTGGTCCTGGCAACATGGAAGGTAGAGAGCTCAGAGCTCAGGCCGAGGCCTGGGTGTTGGGGAGGAGTAAGTAGAATCACAAAGTGCAGGATCTCTACTCTCTGGGACCCGAGTGTGCATAGCTGCCCTCACCATCCCAAAGTGGGGCCTGAGCTAGTGTCTCAGCTGGAAGAAAGGAGGGGCAGGGGAGAGAACCAGAATACTTGTGTTTAACATCCAGCCCTACTGCCTGCGAGCTATGTGACCTTAGGGAAATCTTTCCCCTCTCTGGGCCTCAGTTCCCACCTCTCTAAGACAGAGATGATCCCAGGCATCTGTCTGCCGGGAGCCTGATCTATGCTCCCACCACACGTCCTCTACCACCTGCCCTCTGAATTCTAATCTTGCACTAAGTTGGGTCACCTGAGGTTACTTATGCTGGTGGCAATGACTCAACCCAGTCCCTCTCTGAGGAAATGTAGCCGAGGGACAGGAGCGAGGGCTCGGACGCCAGAACACCTTGGTCTGAGTCACGGTTCTGCCGCTTCCTAGAGCCTGTCCCAGCAAGTCATTTACCATCACAGGGCCTCGGTTTCCTGGGTAGTAACAGTACCTGCCCACAGGGCTGTTATGAGGGTCAAGTGAGGATCAAACGAACTTTTACGCTAAAAGCTCCCAGCTAGTGCTGGCTCTAAAAATAGTACGAATTACCCTTCTTATTATGCTTTTATGTTGCACCCTTAGCTTTGTTCAAGGCTTATGCAAGAAGCCATGTACCTCTTCTACATTTTCTATAAAACTTCTGCAAAGAAGGCTGCCTTCTATGTAGCCCTTAAAACGTCCTATGTCAAAGTTCACCCCAGAATTCACTGTCAGGGGACATGCTCTTCCTAAACAACTACCCTTCCTCCTTGTTGATAACTTGAGCTGTGCAAATCATCCTAATTCCCTTTCTGCCTTGGCTGCCAGGAAGTTCAAACTCAAACTTATATCTCAATCTTGGTAACAAATTTATTTGCTTCCATTCCTTTTCTGTCTGGCTTTCTGTTTGACCTCATCTTGTGAGATGGGTCTTCTGATGTCTTGAAACCCTCTTTGGAAAAAGGTCATGCAGATAAAAGAAATCAACTAGTAATATTATGTATAAAATTGAGGGAGTTGGCCTGATAGACGTGGTTATCCTGTTTCTCAGGAAACAGGCTTGGGACTGGGAGGGACAACAGCTGTTGAAGGAACCTCGGAGACTGCCTCCTCATTTGGGAAAATGAGTCCCTAAGGGTTATTTCTTATATGTTCTTCACTTTTTATTTGCAGTGACCCTAGTAGGATTATCTATTTACACAGCACATTCATTAGGAAATGTCTAATCATCATTAATAAAAAGAAAAGTGTTTTTAATATCCTACTAATGAAAATCAGATTATAAAAATCTAACAACAAAATGATGCATCTTATGTGATCCCACATATCCCATGGTATGTGTGTGTATATATCTGCCTGCCTATCTGTCTGTCTGTCTGTCTGTCTATCTACCTATCTATGTGTATATGTGTAGAATGACATAGGTTTAAGAGACTTTGTCGTCATAAAGGATCATCATTCATCACTGAGCTAGTGAAGCCCTAATGCTTGGCAGATGTTCGGTTTCTGGAATGAAAGGCTGAGTGGAGGCTGAGGTTTCCCATTAGGAAGAGTAGGTTTGCTCCAGAACCCTCCCTGGGTGAGTTGGACAGTCCTTCCTCTGCCCACATAGCAGGGTCCCCAGTCAGAACCCAGGACAGATTTCGGGATCCCTCTTAGGGAGAGTGGATTCAGCATCAGCCCGCAAGGGTGCGCCTTGCACTGAACCAAGCCCGGGATGGGGACGTGAAAGGGGAAGGGAGGGGCAGGGAAGGAGAGTCCTTCTCCCGCAAGGCATGATGGGTAAGATCCCAGGTAGGGACAGAGGAAAGGACACCCAGGGCGGCTGCACCCATGGAGTCCAGCACCTCCAGGTGCCCTCTGTGTGCTGGACTGTCCATGTACCCCTTCACCACCTCCTCGTGATAACCCTCCAACGTGAGGTCCCTTGCCCTGTTTTGCAGATGAGTTTCTTGAGGCTCAGAGAAGGAAAGTGACTCGCTTAAGGGCACACAGCTGGGAAGCGACGGAGCCAGAATTCTAACCCAGGGAGGGGTGGACTCACTTCAGGAACTCTGTCTTCACTCACTTTATTCTCCTTCTACACTCAGAGAGAGGTGGGTAGCTGGGGAGGGGAGACATTTTTCTTGAGGCAAGACTTCCCTTCCTTGGGGGAGGATATAGCTGAGTGGTAGAGCGCACGCTTAGCGTGCACGGGGTCCTGAGTCCAATCCTCAGTACTTCCGTTAAGATAAACAAATAAATAAACCTAATTACTATCTCCCGCCCCCCCTCCCAAACAAACAACATCCCTTCCGGATCCTCTAGGACAGAGGCTGGCAAACCTTTTCTGTAAAAGGCCTGAAAGTGAATGTTTTAGGCTTTGTGGGTCTTGCTGTCTTTGGAACAGTGGCACAACCCTGCGACTGTGGTAGGAAGGCAGCCCCAGACAGCATGGAAAGAAATGCGGGTTTCCCAAAGAGACTGCATTTTTAGATGATGAAACACAAATTTTCATATAATAGTCACACGTCACAAAATTGTATTTTTCTGATTTTCTTTCAACTACTTAAAAATGTAAAAACCAGTCTTAACTCACGGGCCATATAAAAACAGGAAGGGAGCCCAATTTGGCCGGTGGACCGAGCTTTGCAATCCCTGTTCTAGAATATCATGTGCACCGAGCTCTGAAGTCACCAGAGACTTTTTCATAGTTGCAGGCCTGGAGCAGTGAGTGACTTCGGGACCCTGAGGGGGAGCCCAGCATTGGTGCTGAAACAGGGCCCCTCAGAGGCTGGAGCATCCAGAGGGCAGGGAACATGAGAGGGACCTCGGTGAACAGGGCTGACGTACTGTCAGGTCAGAGCATGGGTGCAGCCCGTGGGGGAGAGATTCAGGGGGTCTGTCCTCAGATGTGAGAGTGGGAAGCCCTCCGAGAGCAGTTTGGACAGAAATTTGGGGTCACCCTCACCTGGGCTCCATCTGGCAGAACCAGAACCTCTGAGGAGGCAGGCCCAGGCAGCGGTGTTTTTGACACGCCCCACTGCATAACCTGGGGACTCTTTCTTAGCTGGGTGACCTTGAGCATGTTAACGCACTTCTCTGTGCCTTAGTTTCCTCGTCTTTAAAATGGACATAATCATGGCCCCTACCTCATGGGGTTGTCAGGAGGATGGCACCTCAGCCCAGAGTTGGCACACTGTAAGTGCCCAGTAAATGCTCTCTCTAATATGACCATTGTTGGCCCTATCCCTGCATTTCACACATGGGAAAACCGGGGTTGGGTGCTCTCAGCCCAGGTCCGGCTCAGCCACCCGTTGGCTGTGGGTGAGGCTCTGCCCCTTGGGCCTTAGTTTCCTCCCCTGGAGGGAGCCATGGCCCAAGCCCCCAGCACCCTCTGGTGTAGCCCGGCATGCACGTTGTAGGCCGGGGGCGGGGGGTCCCAGGACCCCTGTCTTACCTTCATTGCTCTCGCCAGGCGGGTGGTAGAAGGAAAGCCCCAGGGAGATGATGGCCGCGATTTCTAGGATGATCAGCGTCACGTCTTGCAGCGCCTCCCACACGAGCTGCAGGAAGGTTTTTGGCTTCTTTGGAGGTATAAAATTTTGCCCAAAAATCTGCTTTCTCTTTTCCAGGTCTGGAGCAGTGCCTGGTAAACCTGTGGACAGAGGGCAGAGAGGTTGGACCGTGGGACCCAGGAGAGACACACAGGTTCTGGGAATCATCCTAAGGGGTGGCCATGCGGCGAAGGGTGGAGAGAAGAGAGGAGAGGGGGAAAAAAAAGCAGGAGACTGGCAGCCTCCAACCCAGAACCTGGTGCCCAGTGCTCACTTCAGCCCAGAGCATCTCCCGAACAGCACCACAGTGTGCTGGGGCTGGAGGACTGGAACATTCTGCTGTTACAGTTGTGGGGGCCGCACGGGCTAATATCACACCGTAGATAACCTATCACATCACAGGTTCTAGAAGTCCAATAGTCTGTCATTCATTTGCTCATCCATCCATCCATCCATTCATTCATTCAGCCTGTGTTTCTCCAGCCTCCACTGCGGGGCCCAGTGCAGGTACTGGGTACCGGGGAGAGTCCTGAGAAGGGAATGTAATAAGGAAGAACAAATCTGACTCCACATTAGATCTGTTTCTTTTACTTTAAGCTTTGTATTCTATTGCTTGAGTTAAGAATGCTGCCGACAGCCTGAAATATACAGGAGCGCCCATTCTCAAGGCTCTCTGGCCTTTAAGCATATATAACACCTTTCCGTTCACATGGAGATGAAAGGTTGCAGAATAGAGAATACCATTTGCCTCACTGCAAGTTTACAGGAACATCAAGACCAGGCCTACCGACAGCTGCGAAAACAAAGCCTCAGCACGTCCCCTCCAGGGTCTGATCTGCACCAAGGAGCTTGCAACAACCAGCCACCTCCTCTGCCCTCTTTGAGGATAAAAGAAACCTGAATTCTAACTCGAGGGCGATGGTTTTCTTTGGACATTAGTCCTCCATCTTCTCAGTCTGCCAGCTTTCTGAATAAAGTCGTCATTCCTTGCCTCAACACCTTAACTCCTGATTTATTGGCCTGTTGTGAGGAGAGTGGAACGAGTTTGCACTCGGTAACTGGAAGAGACTTGTGCTCATGGATGCAGGAGCTCAGTGGTCCTGGGAGTCCCACAGTCTATGGTTCAGGGGTGCAGGGAGATGGGCATGCCCCATCTGGGTTCTAGGTGCTGCGCCTTTTCTGATACTGACAGCGAGACGTACATCTATAGCATCCAGGAGCCAGACTGGGTGAGACCCTGCGGGAGAGCCTGAGGACGGCCCAATCCCAAGGAGACCCCACCCCCACCATGCCTGCCAGTGCGGGTAAGCGTGGAGATTTGGTGTCCTGCCTGTGCGGTGAGAGTGAGGAAGCCCGAGCGGGCTTATGCCCATTTCATAGATGGGGAGACTGAGGCCTTCAAAAGACCCAGCTCCTGGGACCTGAGAACCCAGGCCAGCCCTGTTCTAAGCACATGGAAATGTTGCCCCCACCCTCCTGTGCTGGGGTGGCATCTAGGATCTCCGTATACAGAGCAGGCAGGCATGATACAGTGTGATTCAGGGGCTGTGAGGAGGTTCTTCCTTTGTCCAATTCTACCCACAGCCAAAGTCTGAAGTTCGTCCATTTGGGATTCCTTCCTTTAACTAAAAGCTCCAGTTCTTTTAGCTTCCCTGAGAGGGGGAAGCCATCATTAGTCCTGGACACCATGGTGTGTATGAGTTTCAGGTTTTTCCCTGGGAGTGAGTTTTGATGAAGGTAAGAAGGGAGAATTCAAGAGGGTGGTGGGCCTGTGAGGAGGGGGTGAGGCACAGTCACACTGGCCTGTTAGAGCAGTCTGCTGTAACTTGGCCAGCCAATTCCTTTCTATGAGCCTCAGTTTCCCCATCTTGACAATAGGAGAGTTCAATAGAATTAGTGGGCCCTGACCATCCCAAGGTTTTCAAGGGCTACAGGCCCTGAAGTGGTCCTGCTGGGTCTGTTCACGTTTTGGGGCTCCTCATAAGGTCTGGAGTAAATAAAGCCTTCCCTAAGAAGAATCTTGGCGAGGATGGGGCCAGCCCACCTCCCAGGCCCCTCCTACTGAGTCAAAGAGAGGGGAGTCTCAGAATCTCCTGAGGGTCTGTGATTTGAACATTCTGGAATCTACAGTGTGACCAGTTGAAAATGTGGGTGTTCGCCAGGTCAGGGGGTCTGGTCATGGCTTAGGGGTTCTGTCATCTGGGGATTCACAGGCTTAACATTGGGTCTTGGGACAGAGCACAGGGCAGAGGTTGCAAATCTGAATAGGTGCGGGGCCAGGCAGGTTTTGTGAATGAGTAGAGTAGGTAAGTGGGAGGCAACAGGGGGTGGTGGGGACTGGGGCAAAGTGAAGAATCTCAGCCCTTCCCAAGGGGGCAGGCATTTCTCAGCTTCTGTGGGGGAATGTGGCCCAGTGTGGCATATTCTCCAGTTTTCTAAGAGAAGCTGGACATCTGGAGTTTGATGTAAAATTACTCCATTAAAAACATTCTAGGCCAAATACAATATATCCATAAGCTGGATTTGGTCCTAGATGGCTAATTTGAGATCCCCGAGGCTATAGGTTGGGAAAGGGGAATGGGGCTGCAGGAATGAAGGGTTAGAACAGAACAGCTTCTCTGTCCCTTCCTCCCCTCTCCTGAGCTGCTCCCTGCCCAGCACCAGGCCCTGCCCTGCTCCCCACAGGCTTCTGAAAGCCCACCTCCCACCTTTTCCCCTGGAATAATAGCTCATGAAATAAAAATGCTTGTGTGTTTTGCAAGAGTCAATCCCATGGTGGAAACTGCGAGGCAGTTTTCACCACCAAAAACACCCCAGGATATAAACCCAAGATGGGAACCTCAGGCAGAGGGATTCATGGGGCGGCTGAGACAGCAGATGGCGGCCGTGATGTCTTGCTCACCCAGAACTCAGGCAGCGCTTGGAGTCAGATGCCATGGGTTCAAATCCCAGCTCTGAGTGACTCTGGGTGAGTGATTTCATGGCTCAGTGCCTCAGTTTCCCCTTCTGTAAAACGTGGGCCCACCTCACGGGCTGGGGCTGGCTGTCTCATATAAGGGTCACCAGGTCAGGATATTGGGCTATGTCATCCAGTCTTAGGTGGTGGGGGTAATTAATCACGACCTCCTGGAGGAGGAAGACTTTGGACGGATGGGATTTCAACAAGATGAAGAGGAGGGCAGTCAAGGTGAGGGCGGGCAGAACAGAAGGGCCATGTGATTGCAGATCAGCTACTTCTCTCTAGGTCTCAGTTTCCCCACACGTGACATGAAGGATGGGCCTGGCTGAAGGCCAGGGACCAGTGACTCTGATGCCTTATATCCAAAGACAGCAGTTTTGAAGACCTACAGGTGGGACAGCCCTCCTGGTCCAGCCCCACCTTCACGCCCTTCCCAGGAGTGGAAACTCATAGTCTGCTCGCCTTCTGGCTGAAAAAGAACATGCCTATTTTGGGAGCAGAAACAACCCAGGCTGGTGTGAGAGATAAATGGTGTCGGAGATTCAATTAAGATTAAAGGGCATCTCGCCATTTAGTAGATGAAAAATTAAAATACTGTGTCAAATATCACTGGACACAGCCAGTGAGGCCCTGAAAATTCAGAAACACACATGCCAGGGAATTGATGTCACATGCTGTGTAGGGCTGCATGTTTTCAAATATGAGTTTCTTTTTGTACAAGAGGCAGAGAACTGAGCACTGGGCGAGGAGTCAGGTTTGTGGATGAACTTGGACCGGTTGTTTCATCTCCTGGGAACTCAGTTTTCTCATCAATAAAATGGGAGCAAAATAACCCTGAGGCTGCAGTGAGCCTGGTGAGACATATCCGGAGCTCTCTATCAACTGCAGAGGCGAGATAAGTGGATCTTCACAGTGAAAAATACCCCAGCGCGTGGCCAAAGTCTACTGGAGTCAGAATTTGTGTTCTATTAATTACGTAAAAGGAGAGAGCCGCATGCAGAGTGCGGGGACTTCGGTTGCACAGGAATTATTTGTTGTCAGGTGTGGGCACACGCAGGTGTGTGGCATGAGGCTGTATGTCGGGTGGGAGGGGGGGTCCACATGCTGGAAGCCTGTCACAGGCTAGGCAGAGCGGGCAGCTCACAACCACGGCTGGGATGTTTTTAGGAATTCACGATGTTCAAGACAAAACAATGAACAGGAGGAAGGATCTAAGCATGAGCCTTGCCTGAAGCTACTTCCCAGCTGGGACCTCAGGCAGGTGACTTCCCCGCTCTGGGCCTTAGTTTCCTCATGTGCAGCTTGGGGTTAATGATGGCACCTGCCTCACAGCCCACTGTGCAGGGGATGCACATGTAGGGTGCGTGGGCCGGCGTCTGCACGTGCTGGGGGCTTGATACATTATTGAGCTACCCCCAGGGCATTAGCTCCTAACTTAGTTGTACTTCGTACTCCTCAGAAAGCTTCTTCCTGAAAGCCTCCCTTGATTTACTCAGTAAGAGCAATCCATCCTCTTCTCCTTCCCTGATAACATCTGTCATTCACTAACCCATTGATCAGACATCTCTTCAGTGCCAGGTTTTGGCCCTGGGTGGCTAGGTCAAACGCTGAGTGAGACCCACCCTTGGCTACCACTATCTTCTGGACGCGGACTCCACCCTACCCTACAAGCGGCTACTTGTGCCTGTGCACAGCAGACCCTCAGGAAACCTCACCCCCTCACCTGCCTCACTGGGGACCAGGCGTGCTGTGGATGCTCAGGCCTCCCAGAGGCCCCTGAACATGTGGGTGGCCATGTGCCACCTGTAAGAGCCACTTAGCAAACCTGAGCTCAACAACGCCTCTTTGGGAAAACCGCACATGCTGTGGGCATCCCTGTGGTCTGCACCAGCACCTGTCTGGGCAGTTGCTGTAAGTTCAGAGCAGATTTGATGGCTATTATGCAGCATGCACTGCAGGCTGGACAGTGCCTGGAACTTAGGATCACATCACAGTGTGGATGGTCCCCGAGGGGCAGAGGCGTCTCTCTGATACATCATGGGCCCAGGCAGAGTTTCCCGAGGATCCAGGGTCTCTAATAATTACAGGTGATGACGTGGAGGCAGTGTTTACTGGTTCATGGGCTCACACACAGACCCGGCATCCAGCCACACAGGCACAGGCAGATGTGGCACACGGCTGTGGGCGAGGCGTTTGATGCTGGCATGAATGCGCATGGCCACCGCCCCGGCTGGTTTCTCGGGAACACATGGATGCAGTGCCACTGCGCCCATGTGGGTGTGGCACAGCACAGGGCCAGCCGCTTGTGAGCACCCACAGACACTGTGTCCCTCTAGCCACCGAGACACACGTGGACATAAATTTCTGCACTAAGTCCCCCTTTTGTCTTTTTCCCTCAAGTCTGGCTGAGCTACCACCCTATCTCCACTGCAGGAATTTTTAGATTCATGACACCTCTCAGCTCATGGCTTCAGAATTTCTATGTGGGCAGGGACGTGGGTATTGGGGGGAGGGTGGGAGTGGGTGGTGGGGATCTGCTTGAAAGCCAGGGGCTTATCTAGAAGCTGTGAATATATCAATAATCTGTATCAAAGAATGGGAGGTGAAGGCCCTGAATAGGGTTGCCAGATAAAATACAAGAGTCCCAGTTAAATTTGAATTTCAGATAAACAGCAAATAATTTTTTAGTATAAGTTATGTTCCCTATAATACTGGGGACATACTAATAAAAATTTTTTATCTGGAATTCAAATTTAACAGATATTCTGTATTTTTCTTTGTTAAATCTGGCAACCCTACCCTAAAGCCCCCCAGTGCCCTCCCCTGGGCTCCCCTATTGTTGGAGCAGGACAAGTCCTGTAACCGGTCTCACCCTCCCATTTGACAGGTGGGAACACTGAGGTTCAGAGATGGGGAAGTCACATGGCCCAGAAACAGCAATTTGGCTGCAGAACCAAGGGTGAGCTCCTGACTCCTGGCCCAGGCCCTCTACACCGAGGGAGGGGGCTCTCACCTCTTCAAATGAGCAGTGAGTGAGCTTTGAAAAACTGAGCCTTATCGCACGTACAAAATTAGGGACATTTCGTATTCTCTCTCTGTCAATGCCATTGAAGACATTTGATTCAGACTGTCCTGAGGTGACCTCCGAGAGCCTTTATCTCATCCCCTTGGAAAAAGGGAGGCCAGAAAAACCATTTTTCTCTTCTCCTTCCAAGGGGTCCTGATGGTTGAACGGAGACATCCAAGATATCATCACATCGCATCACATTCCAGAAGGGGGCGCTCTGCAGAGTGGCTGCCTGAAGCCTCAGGGCTGCTTTTAGAAGCAGAGGGACCAAGTTCCAGTCTCAATCCTGCCACTTACTGAGAACTTGAGCAGGGGGCAAGTTCCAAAACTGGAATCTCAGTTTCTTCATCTGCAAATTGGGGCAAAGGGACCACCCTCTGCTCTGTCTGCAGGGGTGAAGATGAAAGGAGGGTCAACACGGAAGTAGGTGCCCAGAACCCGGGCAGAAATCCCTTTGAACTCAAACGCCACCCCCACACGGCATTGCCCGCAGTGGTGGAGTATTTATGTCTTTTCATTGTTCTATGACCTTGAGCGGCCCCCTTAGTGATGCAGGGCCACCCCTCTCCCCATTCCCTCTACTCTGCTGGGGCTGCAAACAGAGGGCCACTAAATGCACACGTATGTGCTCTTAGGTAATCTTCACTTTACCCAGCTGCCTTGCCTTCACTTCTCCTGGCCATTCTATAAGATGGAGATGAGAAACTCTCTGTTTCATCGATGGAAAAGCTGAGGCTCAGAGAGGTCAAGTGACTTGCTCAGGGTCACAAAGGCTAAAGCTGGGATTTGAACCCAGATGACAGGTCTTTGAGGCCCCACAGCTGTACTCTTTCCACATCGTGCCAGGATGCCTTTTTCAGGACCGAAAAGCCGACAACTCCACCATTCCCCTTGTTTTCAAGACAGCATTTAGCTATAAACAGAGACTTGGCAATAGACAAGAGTGAGCTCCCGGGGATGCCAAGCACCTGAGGAAAACGGGAAAATTTAGTCATCAGGCTGGGTGTTGCTAAATATTTGTGTTGTCACTGTGGTGTGGGTTCCTCCATTAGCATAAATAAAAGTCTTATATTTTGAAAGGAAAAAAAAAAACAACCCAAAGCCCTTCAAAAGCAACAACATTTATAGAAACGTGCATTTCCATCTTTGGAAAGTGAGTGGGCTAAATCAACTGTGGTGCACCCTGTCCATAAAATACAATGCAGCAGTGTAAAAAAGATTCGATCCATTTATATGTACTAATATAGAAGGCTCTCCAAGACAAACTGAGTGAAAAAAGCAAGTTGCAGTGCAATGTGTATAGTTTGATTCCATTTATGTAAAACAGAAAACTCAACAAAACCATAGTTTGTATTTTCTATGGGTACATATATATGTAAATGTGTAGCAAAAGGTCTGTAAGGATCTGCTCCAAGCCCATGATGGTGGAACGTCTAGGGAGGAAAAGGGCACTTTGATTGGTTGCAGTGGTTGGGATGCTAGCTTTGCCTGAAATACTTTGATTTAACCAGGAGAATATATTCATGTTTTACTTGAATGACTCGAAGTTTAATTTAAAGGGGGAATCAATATGTACTGGAAATATTACAGGTTTACTTCTGCAAATCTCTGGACGTGAACTTGGGGACAAATATTCCGGGGTTAAAACCTTGGCTTCATCACTTACTACCCGTGTGTACTTCCACCCAAAGAAATACTTGACTACTTAACTCAGATTTGACCACTCCTCTTCACCTCCTGCACTTAGCCCAGGATGACCTCAGTAGCCATCTCCTTGCTGCCACCCTCAAGCTGTTCTCCACTTAGTGGTCAGAGGGATGTTTTAAAAGTGTGAAGCGCACTGTGTGAATGTCAGGCCCTTGCTGAAGATGCTCCAAGAAAAGCCATTCTCCTGGCCAAGATCTGGAAGGCCCTGTGTAGTGTGGCTCCTGCTTTCTTCTGAAGTCTTACCTTCCCCTTCCCCACCATTATTCTCCAGCGCCACCAGCCTCTTTAGTGTGGCTTCAACACAAATGCTCTCCTGCCACAGGGCCTTTGCACATGCTGTTCCCTCTGCCTGGAATGCTCTTTCCCCCATTTACACTTAACTGGGCTGAACCTGTCTCTCTTCCCCCCAGGTTGGACCCCTTTTTGAATGTTTTCATAGCTCACTGAACATTCCTTTCATTTAAGTTATTTTAACAACTAATCATGTAATTGGTTTTTCTTAGTGTTGGACCTGCCTGCTGACTCTAAGCACCATGAGGGCAGGGACTGCGTCTGTCTTGGTCTGATACACAGTAGCTGTTCCATAAACACATGCACAGGAAGAAAGGAGCTGAGGAGGGCTCAGTGCTTAACTCCAAAGCCATGTCTGCTGTGAAGTATTTTCAGGCTGAAGGTGGGGGTGGGGGCAGAGGAAAAACTCAGGGCCTCCTCCTGCGTCCAAGGCTGTGGCCTCCTCTGTCCTTGCTGACAGGAGGGATGGAGGAGCCTCCAGCCAGACACCCACAAAAGGACTTATTGGGGAAACATACATCTCCAGCCTCAGCCTCACCTTGGGGCATCCCTCACACTTTCCAGTTAGGGACCTGAATTTCCTGGGGAAATCATTGGTGAGCTCCGATATCTGACATAAATGCAGGAAGGAGAGGCCTTCATCTCTATGACAGTAGCTTCTCTCACTCTTCCAAAAGGGATATTTGTGGAAGGACCGGGATGTATCTCTTAGAAATGCATTCTCCCTCATTGAAAGAATCCTGGGGTGTTGGGAGGAGGGAGGGGTGTGGGGAAGGAGGATGGTGGTGTGACAGTTATGAAGCAAATCAGAAAACCCACGAAGGGCCCAGAAAGCGGATAGTAACTCCCTTGTGAAAGTTGTTTTAGGAACTATGTCCACATCCATGACCACATTTGGGCCATAAGACTCTGCAGAGTGTGTTTTAAGAGGTCTGTGTTGCAGATGAGGAAACCGTGGTTCACAGAGGTTCAGGGAATGACTCAAGTCCGCACACCTAAACCTCAAAACAGCGATGGCACTACACTCATGGTTCCCCTGTGACATCATTTTGTTCTCCCCACTTGGCAGATGGGGTAAATGAGGCACAGGGAAAGAAACCTATCCTCTGGAGGTTAGCTCCAAATTTGTCTGGGTCTAAAGTCTAAGCCTGAGTCACTGCATCATGCCCCCCCAGGACGTGAACCTGGGTCTCCTCATCATAAAGAACCAGTGCAAGCTCTTCCAACCAGGCTGAATCATCCTCATGAGGGAGGCTGGAAAGGCATTATGAATTGCCCCATTTTATGGATGAGGAAACTGAGGCACAGAAAGCAGAGAAAGTGACTTTCACCCATGGCAAATCCTCGAGAGCACCGGGACTGCACTCTGGACCATCTATGGCAGCACCCTCCCTCCTTCCAGAGGAATGTTTCAGAGCCTTGCACCCTAACATGATCTTTGCACCTGGGTCACCTGGCAGGTTTTGATCACCTGGGAGGCTGTATGGCTGGAGGCTTAAGGAGGTCTGTAGAGCAGATAGACCTGAGTTTTAATCCTGACTTTGTCACTTTCTAGCCATATAACCTTAAACAAGTTACATAAGTCGTCCTGGACCTTGGTTTCATCATTGGTACAAGGGGGATAACTGGTACCTGTTCAGGTAATCCATAAAGCACTCGGTATGGGGCTTGGTGCAGGGAAATACCTCAATGAGTAGAAACCATTATTGGTACGATTATTACCTCCCAAGGAGCTATGACATTCGTTTTTGTGCCCGGGGCTACACCCCTCAGTCCTCAGTGACTCCAAGCTGCAGCTGTGGTGGGCAGCTCCCAAGCACACTGGCCACACCCTCCACGTGCCCACCGAATCTGTCTTCTGCTTCAGGGCTTTTCCTGCAGCTGGGGGTTCACCAGATGCCCCCAAGCAGGGGGCCCAGAAGTGCCTGGAATTACCCAGACCACACTCAGCAGAAGCTGAGAGTCAGGAGAGATGCTCCAGCCCTGCACCAGGAAAGGACAATCCAGAGACGCGTCCCCGTGCTCCAGGCAGGGGTCCGGGGGGACAGAGCCTCAGGTGCCTGCGGCAGTAACCTGCTCACCAGCACACCTCGTACCGGCATTTCTCTCCTCCCTGCTTTCCTCTCCTGGATCTCTCCTTCCTGAGATGATTCCCAAACCCACCACCTGCACCTCATCCTTGATTCACACTCAGCTTCTGGGGAGCCCAAACCAAGGCAGGTGGGTGGGAACTGAGCGTATGAGAAATCTCTTGGGGTCTGGCGCCCCGTCTTGGTCTTTCTCCCATCACTGGCCCTGTGACCTCGCGAGCCTCTGCTGCTTCTCCACTGAGGGGCCTGGATTAGCCCTCTAAGAGTCCTTCTTGCTCAAAAATTCCGAGATCCTCCTGCACACTTGTCTTGTAACCATATCATTCATTCATGAAGCCATTAAGCTTTCATGAGGGGCCTTCTAAGGCTGCTGGGTCAGCCTGTGGCCCCAAACCCAGCGGAGGGGCTGCAGACGAGGGAGGGGGTGAGCCGCACTGTGTGGGGCCGGGTACGGGGCGCCCCATCAGTGCTGTCACTTTGGTGGCAAACCTCTTATCCCTTCTCGCGCTGCCTCCCGTGTGCCAGCTTTCTCTCTGTCTGGCTGTTCACCTGCCCGGCTGCCCTTCTGGTCCTCCTCCTTTGGGGACCGTCCTCAGGAAGCCACCTCTGACCGGCCCCACTCTTGTCTAATGGCCCCTCTATGCGGCCTCATCTCTCTTGGAAGTTACTAAGTGATATTTTAACTGACTCCTGGGATTACTTAATTTTGAGCTTCTGAAAGGCCAGGGCTGTCTCTTTATTTTGTGTTCTTGGTTGTGGCTGGCACACAGTAAACACCATGTGCTTTTGGACGGAGGATAGACAGAGGGAGGGGAAGAGAAAGGGAGGGGGGAGGGAGGGAGCATGGAAGGGAGGGAGGAGGGGTCTCCCTGGCTGTGACGACATCTGGGGCAACAGCTATGAAGCTCACTCACGACACATACATGCAACCCTCTGGTTAAACCGCTCGTCCTCACAGCCATCACCGGCGACACTCAGTGCTTACTGGGTGCCAGGTTCTATGCTAACTGCGCTCACACGTACGAAGTCGTTTCATCCTTGAAGAGGCTCCTTGCGGGAGATACTATCATCATCCTATTTTACACACCTGGGAAGCTGGCTTGAGTCCTGTTCTGAAATAGTGCATGTGTGGCCTCATTCATTCATTCATTCACTCATTCACTCATTCATTCAACTGTAACTGTGCACCTCCCTGCACCAGCCTTCCAACCCAGCACCAGTCACACACCGGTGGGCAGAAATGTCAGTTCCCAGCCGCCCTGGCTTTTCTACACCCATGTGGAGACTTAACTGGGTAGTGCTGATGCCACATCCTGCCTCAACATCTTTTGGGAGCAAGACAGGCATGCCTTTAATTTTGATCCTCTGGGCTTTGAACTGTGTGGTCACAGCATCCAATGACTAACTGTGGCTCCAGCCATACCACTTTCCAGAGCTGTGTGACCTGGGGAAAATTACTCATCTTCTCTGGGCCTCTTGGGCTATAAAATGGGGGAGACCCTGCAGACCCCAGAGGGCTGAGGAGAGGGTTATGTAGAGCACCCAGGGCTTGGCATAGAGTGAGCATTGATGATTATTCCCTAAATGTATCGGTTAAAGGACATCAACTACATACGGCCAGCAGCCTTGTTCAACTCCACAGAGAAGGACGCTGAGGCTCAGGAGGTGACGTGACTTGTCTGAATGCCTGCAGCCATCAGTGGCATCACCAGGACTAGGATCCAGGTCTCGAGATGCCAAGATCCCACGTTCCTGCTGCTCTGCGACACAGGCTTTTTTGGGAACAGCTAAGCACCTGCACCACGAAACTACCCCTGGTGCTGGTGCTTCACTGCACACTGCTGGGTGTTTTTTTGTAATTTAAATGTTCTATGTGTCTCTCCAAGAACTTGACAAAGGCCGCCTCTTGTTGCTGCTCCTGCAACTGAGAAGGGTCAGCAGGGCTTCTGTTTCAGGTGCCGGGCACTTCCTGTCCAGCAGGAAGCCGGCTACTCCCCTCGTTCAGGGGGCAGGTGTGGTGGTGGGCTCAGCATCGGGCCTGATAAAGACGGTAGACTGACTGAGGCTCATGCTCATACGAGAGTGCAGTGACCGCCAGGAAAATGCACCCAGTGACCCCAACTGGAGCAGCCACTGTCATCGCCACATCCACCTACTGACTTGTGGGAAAACCCATGGAAGTCTCTCTCTAGAAACCAACCTGCCACATTCTCTCTGAAGTGTTTTCTTTAGAAGTGCTTTGTCTGGGGGAGAGCGTGCTCCCTTCAGCAAGCTGTTTTGGAAGTCTTGCTCACTCTCAGCACTCGAGAGGTTGCATGTCTCTGCTTTTAGGAACCTGGTTCCCATGACACCTGAGGGCCCACAGGACCCTGGGCCAACCCTGTGGTGCCAGTCCTGCTGGGAGGTGAGTCCACCCTCCGCAGGAGGAGAAGGGATGTTTCTCTGCTGACCAGCCATGCCCTTGCTATCAACCTGGCAAGAGCAGGGACGCTGGAAGGCTGACTGTGATGCTTTCTTGGTAACTGGAACATGGCAGAACTCTCTCTCTCCCCAGCTGTTAAGCTGACTGTGGAGGAGGGGAGGTTGCTGGGCCTGGTCACTGGTGAAACCACAGACGGCTCTGAGGCCAGCTCTTGTCCTAGTTTGCCCGACTGTGAGCTCCCTGGTGGAGACAGTCCTGCTACCTCAAACAGAGCCCAGCACACAGTAGGTGCTCACTAAACAGGTGTGGCCCGAATGGCTGGCAGGCTACAGAGCCCGCAGGAGGAGAAGAGCATGCTCCTTAGAGTCGTCACCAAATCACAGAACTGAAGGCAGCTGAGAATAGTTGGGCTTTTCAGGAAAGTTATCAAACTGGACCCTCAGAATATTATTCTTCATAAGAACGGATACTTTTTCACTAATTGGAATGAATGAATAATATTGGCTGGGTGATTTTGCTTAAAAAAAGAGGTCCTTTATAAAGAAAACTCTTAAAGAGTTTAAGTGTTTAAAATCTGTCAGCCTTTAAAGTCTTTTAAGAGAGAGTTTGAAGGCTTACACAGGGAAAAGTACATAGTTCTGAACTGGACCTCCGGTGGTTCACACCAGACCTTAATTTCTAGGCCTCACTGCTCCCACCTCTGCTCCTTCAGTGCCCTCTTCCCTCTTCTCCCCTGGCTTTCAGAGAGTGGCCCAGTCTGAAGGCTCCCCCTACCACCCCCAGGCCAGGGCAACAGATAAGTTTCATCTTGCAAGTCACCTGTGATTGATCAGCAGGGGCTACCTGGAGTTGAGCTTGAGGATTCTGAGCATGGGGATTGATGAGTGATGTCTGCCACAGATGTGGGTTCAGAAAGTAGGAGCTGGTGCTTTAGGTATTTGCTGTGTCTCTCATCCTACCCCCTTTCTCTTTCGGTCTCTGGGCTGAGAATTCAAGGGGCCCACAAGGTAGCCCCACCCGGTTGTTTTATTTACATCTCCAACTCGGGACATCTATGATTAACCTCTTCGTTTCCTTCAAATCTATCCCTCCTTTGGACTGTACTGACCAGCCTCCTTGGAATTTCTTGGATTTGACCTTTCTTCTTCTGTCTTGAGATCACCATCTAATATCGGGACCCTAGCATCTCTCACTTGGCTACTCCTGCAATGGCTTCTTCGTGGATTCCCCTCCCAGAACCACCACACTGTGACCCACAGGGAGTGCTGCTCCAATCTCCCTTAAGTGCCCATTGGACTTTTATTTCCCTCCTCTGAACATGCAGTGGTTCTAAATGCTCAACAAATAGGGTCCAGCATCCTGTGTTCAACAGTTAAGACCAATCTCTCTCACTCTCTCATTCATTCATTCTTTTATTCCCCTTTCTTATTTGTTCACAGATTTGTTAAATAAACATTCTGTGATCGCTGCACCCCAAATGTCAGATACGTATTGTCTCCTAGGGACACAAAGATAAATACTTCCCCCCCATCTTCAAATCCTGCAGGGGCTGACACAGTCCTGTTTTCCTGGGGTGGATCAGTCCAGTCCACATTTTGTGAAATTCACAACCCTACTCAGGTTACCCAGGTTACCCAGGTACCCAAGTTCATTCCCTTAATGCCCATGTTTGCTCTAAGGAACTCACAGTCTGGGATGGAGACAGATGCCTGAAAAAATGAATTCTAATCCTAGGTGATAAAATGCCACCTGAAATACCTCTCCTTCCACCTCTGGCTCCTTTTCCAGGCCTGGGTCTGCCTCCTCTCCTTTGGGATCTGCCTCGATGCCAACCTCTCCTGGCATCTTCCTCTTCTCTCTCACACTACCCACCACTCCCTGGTAAACAGCCTGATGGCTGCTTGGGTCCATCTTCCCCCACTTCTTTTCCACCAGCTTGAGTTCTTTACCTCATCTCTATAGAAGGCAAACTGTCCGGCACACAGGAGGGCCCCATTAAGAGTTGGATTGACTCAACTCCAGTTTCTGAGTAAATCTCTCGTGAGTTCTGTTTCTCCTCACTGACCCCCAATCTGATCTCTCTGACAGGCCACCCACCCATTTGCTTTGGTGCTGGGCTCGGGGCCAGACTACCTGCCTCTGCCACTTACAGGCTGGGGATGTTAACCCCCAGCTGCCTTAGTTTCCTCGTCTTTAAAATGAGGATTTTGATAGTACCTTCCTCATAGGCTTGTTGTGAAGACACAATGAGTTAATGTTTGCTCATGTGCTTAGAACAGTGTTTGGCACATGGTAACGGTCTGGGCCGCTATTATGGTCATAAAGGGCCTCCCCTACATGTTGCAATAGGTCCTTCTCTTTACTTTTCCTTTGGGCCTGGACCCTGGACTCCTGCTTGCACCTACTTTGTATTTTGTCCCCCTCATCATGAGTCCCTGGGGTTCTCCTGCCTGGCTGGGAAGGTCTGGATCTTGGGGGGTTATGGAGAGGGGAGGGTGGGTGGATCTGCCACTTCTGTCGAGGAAGAATCATCGCCCCCACCACTCACTGGGTCACACCTGGTTGCCTAGCAACCAGCAACGCACATCTCTGCCTCAGCTTGCAATTATAGGGGAAACAAAATGTTCCCGATGAACCCTCAAATCACACTCCATTGAGTTCTGTTCAGCCTGAGGCCCAGCAACAAAACCAGAAGGAACAAACAAAGCACCTAGAACTTTGGGGGCAGGGCACTGTGCTAGGAGACTAGGGCTGAGCTTCCGGCCATGCAGAGCCCTGGCTGGCAGAGAGAGGCAGGGACCCCTCACCCAGGTCTGGGTTCAAAAGGTGGCCCTGTCACCTCCTCACTGGCTGAGTCATATCCCCTCTCAGTGCCTCTGTCTCTCCTCACCTGCTGGGGTGAGGATTTGGTATGGGCTCTGCAGGGCCTGGCAAGAATGCACGAGATAATGCAGCGTGACCCTCTCCTGTTCTCAGCCCTCCTCCTCAGGCCCCACCTCCGAGCCTCTGCCCACACTGCCCCCTCACTCCACGCGGCAGCCTCCCTTTCATTCCCCAGGTCCTCTCTGCCTCCTGGTCCCAGGAGCTCTGTTATTCCTCCCCAGGCCCTTGCTTATTTCCTCCAGAATCCTGGTTACGATGGACGATCTCAGTCATGACTCCATTTACTTGGGGTTTTCTTGCCACCTACACTTGAATGCAAACCCCACAGAGGCAGTGACATTTTCTGTTTCGTTCACTGCAGTGTCTGTCCCCTGGGGCCTAGAACTATGTGGAGCACGTAGTAACTGCTCAAGAAACATCTCCTGCATGAATAAATCAGCAAATGAAAGCGCTCTCCTGATGCCTGGCGCTTAGTAGGCGCTTGTAAGCCTTCTCTCTTTTGTTTCACTTCAGGCTTTTCTGTAAAGGGGGTTGGCCAACACCCTTAAACCCTGCCCTGCTTGGTCCTGCAGCTACTGGAGGCAATTCTTTCTGAGATATTTATAGCAAAAGGTAAAAATATCCACTAACTGAGAAACAGGCTAGCATTAACTCATCATTCTTGGCACTTTTCAGGGACAGAACTTCAGGACAGAGCTGGCAGGATGTGTCGCAAGAAGCTCTGAAATGAAACAGGGAGAGGAAAAAGATCTGAGGGCATCTGGGAAACACTTAAAGAGTTGGGGCTTGGGCCGGGCAGGCCTGGGTCTGGATGTCACCTCTGTAACCTGTTGACAAATGACCGTGGCACACTGCGCCTCGGGTTCCTCATTTGTAAAATGGTGATAATACTGAAAAGAGATACCAAACCTAAAGGGCAAGTCCTCCCACCCCTCACCCCACTGCAGTGCTCAGAATTCAACTTCAGTCCTGGGACTCACCGCAGCCTAAGGGTGGTCTCCATCGGCCTCCCACACTGTGGCTGTACTTTCTTCATTACTGTGCCCAGGCCTGAAATGCGGCTGGCTCCTGGAGACGGTAATTGTTAGGACAACTTAGGAAACCTTCGGGGGGCGACAGAAAAGCTGGCAGTTCCCGATCAAACAGTCGGCTGTCCCGGGAGCCGGTTGTCAGAACATCAGAGGGATAGTTTTGCAGCTGGGCCTCACATTAACTGCAGCCGTCAAAAAACGGATGATTCCAATCCCCAGTGTTCACTTGCTCAAAAATTTCTCCTTGTCGGGGTAATTAGATCTCCCAGGACTTCAAGAGGATGCTGGCAGCTTCCCGCCAGCTCACACGTCCTTGAGGCTGGCGAGGGGGCTGCAGGATGTGCGTCTCTATTAGTCAGATCATAGCCCTTCCTGGGCTGGCACCTTCCTCTGGGACTGGACCTCCAGGTGGGGCTGAAAGGGACATACTTTTTACGTATAGAAATAGCAGGAACGTGGGGAAGGCGGCCTGGGGTTCTCGTAGGGAGGTGGTGGAGACATTGCTGGCGGCTTTGGCCAGGGTTAGATTCTCCCTCTCAAGTGGAAGGAAAATGATTTATCCTTTTAGGAGTTAAACCAAATTCTGGTAATTTACAAAGCTACCCTCAGCATTCTATAGTTTGCCTCTGCAGGGATTTTGTTTTTTCTCTGCACTGGGGCTTGCCTAGGATTTTCCACTTTTTCTCTGGGATGAGCACGGTGTAGTGACCACTTTTTCTCACGGAATACTCATGGTTTCTTGGGAGTGGTTCTCTCCCAGCTCATAGCTCCAGCTTCTAACAGACGAGGAGGCTCTTTTTCTGACATTGTGATTTCCCCAAACACATCCCAGCAAGGACAGAGGTAGGGGAAGTGGTGCAGGACTGGGAAAGTGAAGAGACCCAAAGACAAGTCCTAACAGTCACCCACACACTGTGTAACCCCACTCAAGTCCTCTCTGAATCTTACTCTCTTTAGTATAAAATGGGAGGTTGAAAATGCTCGTCTCCCAGGACAGCCATGACATAAGGAGAGATCATGAAGGTTGTAGGGCCTGGAAGAGTGCCCAGCGGAGCCCAAGAAAAGGACAGAGGGGATCCAAAAACACTGGGGAGCAGGAGCCCCACCAGAACTCACCCTCAGTCAATCATGGAAAGCAATTCTCAGACAGTCAGCGTATCAGCTGAGCCTCAGGTTAAATGTCACCTCTGCAGGGAAGCCCTCCTTGACTGCCCATCTAAGCTGCCCCTCCCCCTCGTCACCCTCAGAGCCCTCATCCACCTGATATTCTCTTGTTCATTTATTTGTTTCTGTATTTTTTGCTGGACTCCTGTAAGCTTTGCGAGGGTGGGATCTTTGTTCACTGCTATATCCCCAGCACCTGGGACAACATTTAGCATTAAGTAGGTGCTCAATAAATGCTTCATTAAAGGACAGATGAATTAATACAGGAATGCAGTGATTTTCTGCTAGGGGATGATGTATCTCACCAGAGGATGTGTCAAAATTCAGTGGGGGACAGTAAGGAGCAGAGGATTTATAGTCTCAACATTATAATTATTATCATTTACTTTCACTTACAATCTTTAATTTGTTCTGGAATCCCAAGTGGCATTAATGGGGAGGCAAGTTCTGTAGTTTTAAAGGAAGCTGTGGGTTTCTATGGGCTGGACACTCTGATCTTCTGTGGGCCCAGCTGCCTGTCCTTGAGGACCCTGCCACAGGGAGTGGCTGGATCACGCCAGGCCTGCAGGCCACAGTGAGGGGTTTAGATGCCAAGAGCTGTGGGAGGCACTGGTTTTGAGCACATCTGACTCATGTTTAAGTTGACTTTGGCCACTGTGGGGAGAAGAGCTTGGAGGGGGAGAGGCTGAAAAAGGAAGGGGCTTATATATCCATTATTCTCAGTTAATCTTCCTAACAATCCTGTGGTAGGCATAGCTAAATTCACTTTTCAGATGGGACACTGAAATACAGAGAGGGCAGGTGATGCACCAGATGTCACACAGCAAGTGAGCAGAGGAGCCAACATCGGACCCTCAGTGGTGCTCCATGTCCAGGCCCTGCCAAACGGTTCCAGGGCTGATAGCTCTCAACCTCCGGCTCTGGGATTCTGGGCTCATCTTTTATAGCCCATGAGGCCCAAGCCTGGGGACCCTGAGAACCTTGCTGACCAGTAGGAGGCAGATAAGTGAGACCCGGGAATCAGGATCAAGTTCTTGGCTGCCCCATTGGCAGATCAGGTGTCTGTCTGTCCCCCAGCCCAGCCTCTCTCTCTCTCTCATATTTGGGCCTGAGCTCCAGTGTGTCTTAGAGTCACTTAAAACACCCAGGCTTCTGAGCCAGAGTCCTGGTGCCACTCTGCGGGGAGTACAGAGTCCTAAGGACACTCCCCACCGTTGACAGATGGTTAATAGGACGAGGATGTGTCCTCATCCAGGCCCGGGCTTTACTCCCACAGCTGTGTGCCTTGGGCAAGTCAGTCAGCTCTGCTGTGCCTCAGTTTCCTCAACTGCAAAATGGGGATAACGCTGGCAACTAGGTGTGCTGCTGGGTGCAAGGCCGTTGCCAACGTGGCTGTTATTGGAGGACGCATCTCTCCACGGGTTCCCTTCTACATTGGATCTCTGGGCCTGCCCCATGCTCAGCCTTCTGCTGGTCACTGGATGACCCCCATTAAGGGGCAGCGGAGAAGCTCAGGCTCTGGGGTGGGGGTCTGGTTCTTCACCTTGGCTGTCTGTGGCCATGAGCTGGGGACATGTGGCCACAAGAGAGATCCAGCATCTTCTTGGAAGGTCAGTGGTGCTCCCGGTACATCACAGACTCATGAGACTTAGGAAGCCCACTCTGCCAGCAATTCTGAGCTTAGGCCAAAGCCTTCAGGGGTACTTCCCTCGTATGTGGGCCACTGCAGACCCCCGAGGGTCCCCACTCACCCTCATGTGCCCACAGGGCTATTTGAGAAGACTCTGCCCTAAGATACTCTCCCCATGGGGTATCTGTGTCCTCTTGGGAGAATCTCTAGGGTGGACACAAGCCGTGTGGCAGAGGGTTTAGTTCCTTTACCTCCCTCCCTGGAGCAGGTGGGGGCTGGCCTGGGTGGGTGTGAGGGGGGCTGTGGCTGCTCTGAGCCCCTGTACCTCTCCTGGCTGTGCCCTTCGGTTCACTGTTCTCAAGATTAAGCCCTGGATTCTCTTTAAAGACATTAGGATTTAAAGCAATAACATTTTAAATAAAAGAATAAATAAGCTATCATAAGAGAAAAAATACAACTTAGAGAAATTATCAAAAGCAAAACAGAAGCAGGTGTTGGGTCTTGGCCATCCAGTGGCATTCTTTTTTCCTTCTGAGAAATTAGGTGTCCCCCCACTGGGAGGAGTCTCAGTGGCTGTCAGTCAAGACCCCCCAACCCTTGCCTTCCTGGCCCAGGGGTGGGCATGTGACCAAGCCAGGCCAGTGGCACACTCTCTCCTTGGACCTGGGAATCAGCAATGCACAGGAGTCAGCTCACATCTGCTTGTGAGACCTGACTGTTAAATTTTCAGGTATTTTTATGAGCTGGTTGTTAAAGGTAGCCATTATTAGGATTAAATAATACAAAGTTACAATTTATATAAATTCTATTTAAAAAGGCAATAAATACCCCATACTCATCCCTTACTAATTATTTCACTGTATGTCACTATGCTCTGTTTTCTTGCTAGAACCCCTGAATCTGCATGGCGGAAACACCATGTAACGTGGTGCTACTGTGCATCCTGTCCCAACTCTGCAATTAATGCCATCGTGTTGGTGACAGGGTAGGAGCATCTACACCACAGAAATCAGCACACGCTACAAATGAGGACTCCCTCCCAACCCAGAGAGCTGCGTGTTAAGTGTTTGTCAGCACAGCACTGCCTGGAATCCTGAGATACGAGGACCCAAAATACTGGGAGCGGATTTTCTCCACCCCTCATTCCCCGAAGGGGCATCTGTCCTGTCAGTCCTGCCACTCACTCCTGCATGTCCCCACTTCCTTCTGGAAAACCAAGCTTTGTTTTCCAGCCTTTGCTCTGACTTGGGGAGACCACTCCCATTCTGTCCTTGGATTTGCATTACGCTGCGCTGATGGCTTCTGCTGCTTACAACCAGCGTGCCTGAGCCCAGCCATCTGAGAACGACATCCCACCAACGCGGAAAGAGAAACCGAGAGAAAAACCATCACCCCTAATCTCACCCCTAACCCCAACATCGGCACTTTCTCTATGTTTCCTTTCAGCCTTTTTTCCTTGCCTCTGTTCTTCTGGAGTTGTTGCCACATGTGTGCTAAACCCTGCTTTTTTCACATCCCATTATTTCACAAGCCTCAGCCACGTTCCTTCCTATTCTAACAGCTTTCCACAACGTTCTATCAGGCACATGGAGAAGCTGAAGGGGGCTTAATTGCTCTCCTAATGTTAGGCATTTAGGAATTACTTAAAAAGAAATCACACAGGGGTGTGGTTAAACAAGCTGGGACTGTGGGTTGGGAGATTTGAGTTCTCATTTGGTTTTGTGCCAGATGGCTGTGTGAGCTTGGGTAAGATCTCTCCCTCTCTGGGCCTCAGCATTTTAAAGCTATAATATGTAAATAATGATGATGATAGTGATAATACTAATAACAGTAATGGCAGTTTCTGTTCCCTGCTGCTTCCTGCACTAAGCTGTGTGTTCTTTCCCACATCAGCTCATTTATTCCTAACAACAGATCACGAATAAGTACTATTTGCCAGATGAGTAAACAGGTTCTGAGAGGTGAAGTCATTTGCTTGGCACAACACAGCTAGTAAGTAAGTGGCACAGCTGGGCTCATACCCAGGACGCCTGCTGCTTAACACTTAGGCTGCCTCACTGCCTCCTAAAACCCACTGTGTGATGGGCATTGCTTCTGCCTCTCAGCTCCCTGGTGTCTTGTCCAAAGCCATCCTGCAGAAAGAGCAGGGTCTTCTCTACTCAGAAATAGTCCCTGGGACCGTTTGCTGGGACCACGGAGATTTCTAGGGGGCCTCATTTAGGGTGGAGGCTGAGGCTGGCTTGTGGGTATGAGGGAACCATCTGCCGAGGTGCTAATTTCCACTGACTATAAATAACTGCGGGTCTGAAACCACAGCAGGGCCTAGATTGCGCCAGGAGGAGTAAGATAATCATTGTGGGGTGGGGCGGGCCTGTGTAAGTAACTCACCTGCCCTGCTGGGGCCTCTCGTGTGACAGGCGGGCCTGGAGGGACAGCCTGCTTCATCTCTCTTGAGCTTTGAGGGACCCAGGCTGAGTGGACAACGGAGGTCGCTCCCATACTAGAAACGGTCCAGCCTGCAGTTACAGAGCAGTATCTCTCATCCCTCAGCCCACTAGACAGATGAGGAAACAGAGACTCAGGGAGGCAAAGTAATCAGAGACTGGTGTCCAGGGCTCTGGGCTTCTGGGAGCCGGAGACCAATTGCCTGCGAATGTCCACGGGCCTTGGGAAGGCAGTGTGGGCGGGGCTCCAACGTCACCTGGTGGGGGAGCAGGGTAGGGCTTGGAGTGAGGGGCCAAGGGCACTGCCCCTGCCAGGGCGACGGCAGAGCCTCAGCCACATCCCAAGGATCTGAAGTTGTCATCTTACAAGGGAAGGGGGACCTGGGAGCTGGCTCTGAGTTAGTCACCCTTTGGCCAGCCTGATGTCTGCACTGCTGTGGGTGGTGGGGAGGTTCTGAGGCAGGGAGTCTCAAAATTCTAGAATGTCCGAGCCTGCAGGAGCCTCCGAGACTACTAGACCCACCCTTTTATTGGCCATGGTCAGTGTGGGGCGGCTGCAAGA
Source organism: Camelus bactrianus (assembly GCF_048773025.1). NCBI lineage: Eukaryota > Metazoa > Chordata > Mammalia > Artiodactyla > Camelidae > Camelus > Camelus bactrianus. The sequence goes on along the minus strand of NC_133555.1, from coordinate 5,833,235 downwards.
TGAACCTCTCCTGAGGCCCCACTGTGGGCCGGGCTCTCTGCGTGTGATTTCTCATTTAATTTGGAGAAGGGTATGGGCCCTGGGAGCTGGGTACTTACTGCCCACGCCATTTTACAGATGCAAAAACGAAGGCACTGAGAATTTACAGAACTTGAGTTTTAGACACTATAGTTTAGTACCTTTCTGTAGTGTTTGAGATTTTCAAATTTTTAAAGAGACTCTCTGTTTTTTTAAAATTTCACCGCATTCTTCACCATGCAAAACAGATAAAAAAAAAAAAAGGAGTTGCTCTGGTACACAGTGGGGCAGGAAAGGCAGTGCCCCACCTATTCAGCATCTCCCTGTCCCCTGGGGCACCTCTGTGGAACCCCAGGGAACCCAATATGAGAACCACCTTCCCCAAACCAGTGTCCCTGCCTTCATCAAGCTCGTTGGCTCCCCAGGCCCCTGGAGAGGAGCCTTGCCCAGGCCTCGCCCTCATGGAGCTCATGGCCCATTTCACACTCATGTGGACAGCACAGCATAAACAAATGCAAACACAGTCACTCAGGCTCACAGCCCGCACACACTGCCTGACAAACCAGCTAAAACCCAGGCTACAAAAATCAGTCCATAGTCTGTGGGCTGGAGTCCTCTGTCCTTTGAGATACATCCTGGGCTCCAGGCACAATGAACCCCTCACTTTTCCCCAGGCACATCCCAGCTCTCACCCCAGGGCCTTTGCTCAGGCCGCTTCCCTCATTAAGAAGCTCTCTTCCCCACAGCTGCGTGCACAACTCCTCAGAGGAAGCGTCTCCCAACTCTGTCTTAAGTCCAGCCGGGACTGCCCTGTCCTTTGCCTGTAAGCACATTCCGTCCTGCTGTAGAGTTTTTTGTTTTTTTTGTTTTTTGTTTTTTTTTTTGTCAACAGGAGGCAGTAGATAGGAGGTTGTGTGAGCACGTTCGGGAGCCAGCCTGTCTGGGTACCAGCCCTTGCGGTGGTGCCCTGAGCCTTGACTTCCTCATCAGAAATCTGGGGATACAGACAGCTCCTGGTTCCCAGGTGTTTGTGCAGATTAAACAAGGAAACGCCATGGAGCCTCCGCACAGAGGCTGGCCCTCTGTGAGCACTCGATACGTGTTAATGAGTCTCTGGGGTCACAGCTGTACCTGGCACCACAGCTGGAGCTGGGATCCCAGCTGCAACTAGAGCCACAGCTGGAGCTGGGATCCCAGCTGGAAGCCCAACCACAGCAGCACCGGCTCTGTCTTCAGGGCAGAGGTACTTTACAACTCAGCTCTCCACCTCCCTTTCCCGGGAATCTTTAGGGAGCTCCGGAGCAGAAGGGGGTCAGGAAGGGGCTCCTCCATCCCTGGACCCAAGAGGGAATGTCCTAGAAGGCTGCCCCATCCTGGCTTCCCATCTGTTCCCTGTATAGCCACATCACACACACACACATACACACACACACATACCCTGCCTGAGGAGAGCACGGACCCCAGAGAGCAATGTGGTCCACACATGCATACAGTAGGTGCACAACACACATTTGTTCAGCACATGAATGTGTGTCAGCTTATACCTCGGCTTGACATGACAGAAGTAGGGGGAATCACCGAACACCTGTATCCACTGATTCTGGGAGGTGGGTATTTTCATCATACCATTTACAGAAGAGGAAACTGTGGCTCAGAGGGAGGGAGGGAGGGAGTTGCCCAAGGGCCCCAATGGTGGAGCTGGAACTCCAAGTCAAGGCCCTTCCCATTTCTTCTCCTTTCTAAGCACACAGTAGGCACTTAATGTTTAGAGTATATTCACTCTGCAAAGTGAAGGTGCCTTCAGAGGAAGAATCAGGGGCACCTTTCTCTCCAAGCCTTGGTTTCCTGCACACAGGGCTGCCGTGAGGACCCCATGGAAGAACTCGTTGGCAGGGCCTGACCCTGATGAGTCTGCACATAGTAAATTCAGCCATTAGGTGGCTTTGGGATGCAGGCTTTTTGGATAGCGGGTCTGCTTAGTGAGAGGCCCAGCTGAGATGCTCCCGCCACCATGCATACCCTCCATGCCCCCTCTGGGTGAGTGATAATGAAGCACCGGTCAGGTCAAGCAGCACCGCTCAAGGAACGTGTGGTCCCTCCGTCCCACTGGAGCCTACCTGGGAGCCCTCCGGGCCCTTTCTCTAACTGTTCTGCGCTCTCCCTGCCTCCCCCAGGCCTGCAGAACTGTCTGCCTAGCACAGCTCTGCTGCCCCGGCCTAGGAAGACGGCGAGCACGTTATTAATCAACACGTGGGTTTATATTGATGATTCAGAAAGCTGTGCGGTGGTATTCTGGAAACTGTCCACACGTGACTCATTGGCCTTTCACAGAAAGCTGCGCTTCTCAGGGATTTATTTTCCCTGGTGGTGTTGGGGGTTGGGGAAGGCCACAGAAGCACTGCAAATCAAACACAGGCTCATTTTTTAAAAACCCATAGACTCACACGTGTTGCTTAAGCCCCTTAGCTGCCCAGATAAACTGCCTCTCTCTTCTCCACTAATTTAAAACCCAACTTGTCCCTTAAAGCCACAGAGTCCCCAGCTGACACTGAGACAGCACCTGCCATGTGCCAGGCCCTCAGCACTTGACTCTGCCCTCTGAGAGGCACTGCTATCATCCCAAGTCACAGATGAGGAAACTAAGGCACAGAGGGGTTAGATGATGGGCCCAAGGTTCCACAGCTGGATAAGCATGGAGCCAGGATTTGACCATGACACAGAGTTGGCCCCCTCACTGCTGGGACACTAGTCGTAGACCTCCTTGACCTGGCTGGACGTGCCCAGCTTCTGCCTGTTTCCCTGGTGTAATTATTAGCAGTGTGGTGGTTTGGCTCCATCAATATCACTCCGTATTTGATGCTCCTGAATCCTGTCCTCACTACTTGGCTGCCTCCTGAATTCTAACCATTCTCCCCATCGTCAAGGGCATGGTGCGTGCCTGCCCTTCCCCCACATCTCCGCCACACACAGTAAGGGCCTCCATGCCGCAGACCCACAAGCAGGTGTGGTTTGTACGTCCATTCCCCTTCCTTCCCCCAATCCCCATGTGACCTGGGAGACTGACCTACACCCCTCGGTGTCTGACTTCAGTCTATTACATCCTCCAGCCACAGGGGTTGGTTCAATCCCAGGTGACCCAGTGAGATTCGGTTCTGATACTTAAGGGGGGGACCCTGAAAAAGAGGTGCCTTTGCCTGCCTGCGAGTGAAGCCAACACAGAGGACAGTAGAGGCAGAAGACAGCAGGAGAGGGACAGACAAAGCCTCCTCAGTATGGGAGGTCCTGGATCCAGCCATGCCTGAGGCACGAACAATCCCTGGACTTTTCAGCTGCACAAGCCAGAAAATCCCTTTCTTTCACATAAGCCAGTTTGAGATGGTCTTCTATCAGATAAAACCCAGTATAGAAATACTCAGTAAATACTGGGAGGTGATGATTCTTTGGTAGAAAACCTTCAAAGCACTTTCAACTCACTACCTCAAATGGCAGAGAGTGAAATAGCGCAATTTCCATCTTACAGGTGAGAAAACTGAGGTCGTGAGAGTCTGAGTATCTTGCCTGGGGTCATGGGCCTACTCACTGACAGAGGTGAGGCCAGAGCACCTCCCTAGGCTTCATGCCTGCCCCTCCTCCACCCCGCACAGTATTTGAGAAGGTGGCTAGGATTCCTCAGCCTCTTGAATCCTTTGATGAGCTTTGCTCCTCCAGGCCTCGCGCCTGACAGTCCTGGGCCTTAAAACGGAGCCTATGCATCACACGAAGACCCAGGGGGAGGCATTCATGCTCATCTCTGGTCAGGTGTTGAATTCCCCATGTGGACCCTGTGTCCGAGTGGCCCCAGATGCACCCCACCTGGGACACTGCGCTGCATGTGTGGCTGCCTGTTTCCCTGTCGACTCCTTAGGGCCCTGGAGATCCTAGGGGAGACGGAGCACAAGGAGAAACAGCGTCACAGTGACAAACAGGAGACCCCCCCCACTGCCTTCAGGCCCTTCCCCGTGCCCAGCCGGTGGTGGCTCTGTGCGTGGCAGGGGCCCTGCTGGTCCGTGGGGTGTCTTGTTTATTGCCGTGTTCCTGCCACACGGGGCAGCATCCCCCACGATCTGCTCCCCTGTCCACCAGCAGCCGGTCTGCTCCGCCTGTCCACTGGGCAGGCTGTAGGAGTCATACAAAATTAACTGGAGGTTACGTTTCACAACACGCCGATGTATCCAGTTCCCACCCCACCCTGCTGCTGCCCTGTCTTCTTTGTCCCCTTTGTCCCCCACCATGAAATATGCAGTGCAGGGAGCACCCGACAGGACCTCTCGGGACCCGCTGCTGACAGCTGGCAGTGCGGGGTCAGGACGGGAAGGACAGGAGCCACAAGGGACGAGCCGCTCAGGACAGTGCAGCTCCAGGCTCCTGGAACAGAAGCCCAGTGTTCCGTGGGTGACACAGGGTGTCCTGCATCCTGTCCCAAGGCTGCCGCTTTCCATTCCACACGAAGAGGGGCACAGAGCCGCCTCTGCCTCTTCTCCCTCCTTCCCTTCGTTCTGCCAGTATTTTTGAGCCCCTAGGCACTATGGCAGGTTTTGGGGACACAGTGGAGAATGACAAACAGCTCCTGCTTCAGGGCTCACAGGCCACCCCCACTTCCACGACCCATTTTTCCAGATTCAATGCAAAGCCACCCTCCCTGCAAAGCCTCCTTGGATAGCACATTGACTCTTATTGGGCACTGTCTTATTTCATTGCCTAATTCTTGCACAAGGATGGGGCCAGAGTTTTCTTTTTTTTTTTTTAATGGAGGCACTGGGGATTGAACCCAGGGCCTCGTGCATGCTAAGCATGCGCTCCACCACTGAGCCATTACACTCCCCACCGAGCATGTTTTTTTTTTTTTAAAACAGATATTTGAGTATAATAATAATAACAAGATGATGAACATCATTTTGTAAGTGTCTAGGGGCTGCCACACGCCACACTGAGCCCTTCATCTGGATGGTCTGATTTAATCCGCACAACTTAGTGTGATGTAGGTAATGTTGTTAACCCCATTTCACAGATAGGACAACTGAGGTTCAGAGAGGATTCATTGAACCCCAGCCCTCCAGTGTTCCTTGAACAGTAGGATTCAAATCCAGTCAGGATTCAAACCTGCATCTCAGGGACTCCACTGCCCTAGGCTGGATGGGTGTGGAAGGCAGAGGGCAGTAGGGGGCGCAAAGGGAAGGGCATTACCAGGATGGAACAGAACTGGCAGTGGGAGAGGAAGGACTCGTGTTCAGGACGGGGCAGAGGCCACCTGACTGGGTGGGAGGTCCAACACTGCCAGGCCGTGGGAGCTGAGCTCATGGCCTGTGTGGGCAGCCTGTGCCCTGAGTGGGAGCTCCCTTCTATGGCTTCAAACCCCCTCTATCATTTGGGGAGATCCTTTTGCCTAAAACTAGCTGGATGTGAACGGGAAGGCTAATTTATGCGGGGCCCGGGGCAGCCTCCTGGGGCTGACTCAGGCTGCTCCCTGGTCCCGTCAGCAGGTGAAGACTGGGGGTGTCGGGAAGGGCCAACTTGAGCCCCTGTCTAGAGTGGGCACAGCCCCAGACCACGTGGCTTTTAAGCTGGGGGCTGGGGCTGGAGGCTAGACATTTCTCTAAGTCAGAAGAGGGCCAAACAGGGTGGGACAAATGCTGAGCAGGAGAGAGAAAAAGGTAAGTTCCCTGGTGGCCCCACCTTCCTCAGGCTCTCGGCAGACAGAGGGCATCTTCACAGAACTGTTTCAGGGCACGAAGTGGCTCGGGGCTGAGGGTACACCTGGCCGTGGTGTTGGACGGAGCTGTATTCAGAGTCTCTGATGTGAGCTATGGTGGTGACATTGAGCCCTCATGCTTCCTGTCTGTGAAATGGGTACCAACACCTGCTTCCTGGGACACGGGTGATTAAAATGCAGAACAGCCTAGTAAAACGTGTAGCACCACCATGATGCCGATCAGTGTCCTGGAAGAGTCTGATTCCACCCATTCTGGAAAATGTGATTGCTGCTTCCAGAGTAGCGATAATCACACGGGAAACAAGTGTGGACACTGCTTGATGACCACATGCTGGGCACTTGGCCTGATCCACTCAGTGTTCAAAACCCATTTTACTGATGGGGAAACGGAGGTGTGTAGCTCTGGGGCTGAATCCTAACACACAGGGCTATCCGCGTGCCCTGTAGGCGTTGCGCTAAGCTACTTCACTTTATCCTTGCCACAACCCTATGAGGTAGCACTACTATTATCCTGTTTTACAGGCGAGGAAACTAAGGTGCAGAGAGGCTGAGTAACTTGCCCAGAATCCCACAGCTGTTAAATGGCAGAGCTGGAATTTGAAGCCAAGTCGTCCAAGTCTGGGGTCTGTAGCATTAGGCTCCTCTGTCCTTCCCCAAACCTCGTCCAGCTCCACCTGCACCTGGGAGATCCATGTGGGGATCAGTGCAGCAGGGGCTCCGGTGAATCCTGCCACGGGCTTTCCTCCTTCTCAGGGACCTTTCCCAGCAGAGACCTCATTTGATGAAATATTAGGAAGCCAAGGCCCAGAGAAATCAGACAAAAGCCTCAAAGGCACACAGCTGAGAGGCAGCAGAGCAACAGTCAAAGCTGTTACTATCTTTTCCATTTTATAGATGAGAAGTCTCCCTTCTTTTACAATTAATGCCTAACTTCTTGCAGCACACCAGTCATCTGGGAATTGCTTCTAAGAAATTCTGTTCTGTGCCACGTCACATGCTTTGCCTTCTCTTTCCTCCACAGCCAAGTTCAAACACCTCCTTCTCCTCCAGGAAGCCTTCCCTGACTTTCCCTGCCCACCTGTCTCCCTTCTCCGGATCCCTGGGGCCCTTGCTGCACTCGGTCTGGATTATCCGCTGTTTTGGCTGCTTAGCCATCTGAGAGCTGCTCCCTACGGGCTGGGGACTCAGTGACCACAGCTCCGGGTTTCACAGGGCAGTTATCCAGGCTCTGTGCCAGGCCCCAGGCAGGGTGCTGGATGCTCACAGAGGAGCAGCATGGGATTCCTGCCCTCAGGCACACACACACGCTGTCCCCAGCAGTACAGATGGGGGACACAATGAACCAACTGGTAGTGGCAGCGCTGGAACTTGGCTGAGAGCTGCTCAATTTCCCAGGTCCAAGAACTTGAGAGGCTGGAGGGGAGGGCAGATTTCGTAACCTGGGGTCCAAGGTCTGGCTTCAAGGGGCTCTGTGAACCTGCTTACAGTGTGGGTATGCTGTGGGCCACTCTGTTGCATGTTGTTGGCTGTTTTTCTGGGGAGCCTCCACAGAGTCTGAGGTCCAAAGACACTTAAGAATTCCTGACTCAAGAGAATCTCCTGGTCCCATTCAAAAGGCAAAGACCACTGGGACAACTCTGCCACCCAGCAGGCCAGGTATACCAACCTGATGGTGGAGGTGAGCGTGGGCCGTTCTGCCACATGAAGCTGGGGCCCAGGAGTGCCCAGGCCAAGCCCACTCCAAGGGTCACACATGGCTCTTCTCAAGCCCTGAGCTAGAATCACACAGGGAAGAAAGGATGCTTCCTCTCTCTCCACCCTCCCCCAACCAAACAAAACCAACACCACCAAGAAAGAAAAAGGTGTTTCTAAACTTTGGCCCAGACTCAGCATGTGGGCAAAACATCAGAGACAGCGGCCAATCTGGGAAGAAGGACCAGCCTGACCCAGGAGAGGAGGGCCCCACACCGGGTGGGGCACCGGGTGTAGCGGGCATCCGCACAGCAACCACTAGATGGACCGCCTGGCCCCCTGAGCAGCTCCACAAGCAGCCACCGCAGGAATGTGCTCAGGGCTAATGCCCAGCGGGGTCCCGGGCACAGGGACTGGAGTTAGCAGGTGGTGTGGGAGGGCTCCCTGGCCTCAGATTTCTTATCTGTCAGTGCGGATTAGACTTCAGATGCTGCCTGCCTCCCAGGTTGTGGTCTATACCTGGGGGAGGAATTGTCACCCATTCCCTTTAGAATAATAATGGCTGCCACATATTGAGCACCTACTGAATGCTCAGGCTTCTACTAGGCACTGTGAGGTAGGCATTGACCCCATTTTCCAGAGGAAGAAATTGAGGCCCAGTGCAGCCTCTTTGCACAAAGTTGCAGGACTGGGAGTGACTCATACCCATGCCTTTGGGGTTTATGCAGGGAACTCTTCTCCTTCACGGTGAGGGGAAGGTAACCATGGGGATGTGGACCCAAAATCTGGTGCCCAAACTGGGCTGGTTTCTTTCTTTTCTGCCTTGGAGCAGATGACCTGGCTTTGGTCCCCTCCAGAGGAGCCCCCAGGAACCTGAAACGTCCCCTCTGTGGGGATCCCAGGCCTACAGGTGTAAGAAAGCCCCACACCCATCTCCAGCACAAGACACACATGGGTATCTGTCGCCTCTCCCGTGACGGCCCATCTGCCCACCTGCTCTGTCTTCCTAGCAGCTCTACAGCCACCCCAGAGACCCAGCAACCCCAATCAGAGCCTAGATTTGAGTCAGACAGGACCTGGCCCAGCAGCAGGGGTCAGGGGGCTGGAATTAGCTGCATTGGTTCCACGCTCGAGCTCAGACGAGGGGATTCCTGGTGCCTGGCGAAGGGAGACCAGGAGCTGACTGACCTCTGCATCCAAACCCTGTTTGAGCCTCCTGCACCTACCTTCGACAGATGAGGTTTTGAGGCGCCGGCAGATGGCGTCAGTGTCCCCATAGGTCTCCTTGATTTTGACCACGGCCTCCGTGCCCCGCAGCTCCATGAGGGAGCGCAGCTCCTCCATTGTGCACCCAAACTCGCCCCCATGGCTCGACTCATTTCTTTGGTTTTTGGAGTAAAAGTCGCTGTTGGTCATGTCACCCATGTTTGCTGCAGTCCCTGCTCGGGGTGTGCCCGAGGGTCACCAGTGGACAAGAGGCTGTCAGGCGATGGCTCTGTGTGGCTGTCCTCAGCACAACCTCACTGGACGGCTGTGGCTCCTGGTGGCTGACCCCCGGGGGTGGCTGAGGTGGGCTGGCGACAGTGGTGCTGGGCTCCAAGGGGTGTCCCCGGGCGTGGGGCGAGGTCCAGGGGCCGGAGGGGCTCAGGGCTGTAGACCCAGGAGTCTCCATTCAGTGGGGCCCATGCTGCTCCCCAGAGCTGGCATCTACATGGTCAGGGGCGGTGGCTCCTGTGGGGGCAAGCACAGAGTGGTGACGAGGGTCAGGAGCTGGAGGCCTCATGGGACAGGGACGCAGGAAGGCCCAGCCTGCAGGTGCTACACAAACACACACCACCCCAAGCAACACCCACTACACACACACACACACAATACATCCTCATCCACTGGCACACAGTGTAAACCCAAATGTCCTGACACCCACGGGACACACCATGATACACCACCCTCCAGGCACAGCCTGCTGCACCATCATGACACATGCTAACCACCTAATCGTCCACTGCATTATGGAACACACTGACTTCTTGACACGAGCCCTGGTGTGCACACACAGCTCAGGGTGCAATACCTAACCTACTTTTAAGGCCTACACCACTGCCACACATACACCAACTCGTGGGTCCCTTCACACACACCTGGTGGACACCCCGTCCCCACCATGCACACTGTCACATGTAGTTCACATTTAAAGGCATCATCTTAACATGCCCACCTCACCCCCTCAAAAACACCCATGCTCACAGCCCTGTTTACACACATGCCATGAGCACACAATCTGGGGCATACTCCCCTCCCCCCAAGTACATTACTCCCAGGTTCTGGGCAGAGATGCTTTCCCTGTCCACGTTTCCTACATCTGCTGATACCCACTGTTCTCCCACTTGGGTCTCATAAATATAGGGATGGAGAAAGCAGTCCACCTCTGCCCGCAGCTTGCAACCACATTAATCAAGGCCCTCGGCCTGGCCAGAGGATCCAGCTCAGAATATTCACCAGGACGTCACTGGCCCTTAGCATGCTGGGGGTCACAGAGCCCTCACCTGGGTCCAGCACCACGGACAGCGGCTGCCACGTTCCTCGGGAGCCTGGGAGGAGGAGGGAGCACCGGTTTCTCCCTGCCCGCCCGGCCTCCCTTGCAGGAGTGTGGTATCTGTGGGGCTGCCAGGAGAAAACCCAATCCACCCAGATACCCAACACCGGTGGCCAAGTCCCGGCAAGCGTTGGGTGACAAAGGGCCTCTGCTGAGCTCGGCTGGGTCTGGCACGGGGACTGGCCCCGCCCAGCAGCCGCGGACAGCTGGCCATCCTAGGTCCAGGACAGTGAGAGGGAACAGGGGGGTCGGGCAGGAAGATGGGACTGACCCCCCGCTCCAGCCTCATCTCCTCCTCTGTCCCCTCTCCCCTTCCCCATCTCTCTCCTACACAATCTTTCCCTCTTGCACAGAATTTTAGAGCTGGAGATAATTTACGATTAACCTCGTTTTCCCAGTGAGGAACATGAAGCTCAGAGAGGGAAAGGAACTTGCCCAGAGCAAGAGTGGAGATGGGCTGGTCTCCTGACTCCCAGCCTATCGCTCTTTCCCCTCCCACTAGGGGGCGCTCCCTCCTTTGTCTTCGAAGAGCAGAGGCTGGTGGGAGGACTGTGCCTGAGGGCAGTGAACAACACAGGGCCTGGAACCAGAGTGATCCGGGTTCAAATTTGAGCGATCCCAAATCCTGGCTGTGGGACCCTGGGCAAGTCCCTTCACTTTTCCGAAGCTCAGTTTCCTCGTCTGTAAAATAATAGTCATTCTCCCCGGTCCCCCTACGACCTCCCAGTTTACTGGGAACTAATTATGAACCCTATTAAAATCCAGCGTGTTTCCACCTGGGGTACGGGGCTTCCCAGCTCGGGTCGGGGGTGCTGGAGCCACAGAAGAAGCCCGTCATGCCACACAGGAGGGCACTTTCAATCAAGGACGCAGCAGGAAGCCGTATTTTCACACTGGGACCAACCGCTATTGTATAGAGTAGAATTTAAAATGGACCTGATGCCTCAAGCAGAGACACGAGCAAGAGACACGAGACACCAAGGAAAGTGTGGGATGGTCCTTGATCATCGGGCCAGAGCCCATGAACTTTGACCCCTAATGGTATATCTGTGAGAGGAGCAGGTGCGGCAGGACCAGGCAGGCCTGTGTGCAGAGATGCTGCGGAGGTTAGCTGGAGGGGCTTCAGAAGACACAGTCTCTGGGTTCAAGTTCTGCCACCTCTCAGCAGAATAGGAGGCAAATTAACTTTGGTTTCATTATCTTCAAAAAAGGGAGGGGGAGTAACGCTATCTGCCTTGCAGGTATTACGAGGCTTAGATGAATTATTTTGTGTCAAATACTTAGGACCAAGCCAAGCACCTGGTGAGCACCCATTACTGTGATTAGGACCAGTCCATATAACCACTTTATGAGACAGGCTTGGTATTCCCATAGAAACTGAAGAAACTGAGGCCAAGAGAGGTGCAGTAACTTGTCCAAGGCCACAGAGTTAGCTAGTGGCAGAGCTGGGATTTGAACTCAGGCAGTCTGGATCCAGAGACATACTCTTAATCAGGATGCTTTGCTGCCTTTCCAGGTGAATCTCCCTCCCGGGGTTCTTAGGATGCTTAAAGGAAGTACCAGATGTGAATGAAAGTGCTTTGCAAACCACAAGAGACTCTGTAGCCCCGAGGTGCTGTTTTCTGTCTGTCCCCTTGCTACCTGCGGCGTGGCTTATAGGCACCGATAATTACATCTCTGACAGCACGAGCTATGAGAAGAGTTAGCAGTAATTATATCTGCGATGACAATAGGAGACATGAGTTAATGGACTTCTGGTGATTTTAATGACTATTATGTTAAGAGGAACAACGATCTTCAACCATCTATCCATCCATCTACCCATCTGTTCATCCACCCATCCATCCATCCATCCATCCATCCATCCATCCATCCATCCATCATCCATCCAGCCATCCATCATCCATCCAGCCATCCATTCATTGTGTTGTGGGCACCTACTTTGTGCCAGGTACTGAATAATCCAGACATGACCCCTGCCCTCCAAAAGCTGACAGCGAGGGGAGAGAGACAATTAAATGAACGACCTCTATAACATGATGGGCTTGCCACGACAGGGAGTCCCAGAGAATTTTTTCCCCTGCAGGTTAAGCAAGACTTAAACCAAATGATGAGTGAAAGAAACTGAAATATACAACTGTCTGTTAGTAAAAGGTTGGGTGGACTGTAGTTACATGTACAGGAAGAGACCCATGTGAACATGAATGGAAGGATGAATCTCTGGGAGAACAAAATCAGTTGAAAATTGGTTAAAAATCAGAACTCCATGGGGAGGTAATTGATGTTAAATTTCCTTCTTTAAGATTTCCCACTGCAGAGACCTCCTCTGATGTGGCTTGTCGCCCCCACCCCGCCCACCCCCTGCTCCTGCACCTCACGGGTGTGTGCATGAGGCCACTCATGTTCTGGGTGTCTTGGCTTGTCCTTCAAGGTTGCAGAGCTCACTTGATCCAACTGTGGAACTTGCCTGATTTGAGGTCATGATGCTCACCAGCACAGAAGCACTCAATGACGCCATAAAAATGATCTTCGGACAGACTGACAGAGCTGAAGACCTGGTAGTTTGGGTAGAATCCATCAGCTGCCTGAATCCTCCAGAACCGCCTGACATCTTTAACAGAGCAGCCTCCACCCGGGCCTTCACTGCACTGACGACGGTCTGTCCGGCTCAGCTTCAGCGTCCTTGGAAGGCTTCCCTGGCCACCCAGGGCTGTGTAAATGCTCCTGACTCCCAGATACCTCTGTGTTATACCACACTTCACACTTGAGTGCTTGGGCCCGCTTAGCTGTCTCCCTTCCCAGAAGCCGGGGTTTCTGTGTGGCCAGTAGCCATGTCTATTTTCTACTAGTACAGTGCCTGGCATCCAGAAGGCTGCCAATCAATGCCTGGTGAATGAATGGATACCTGGATCAGCCCTTGGGGTATCCGTCCATGGGAGGTGTGACTTTAGAGAGGTCCTGCACCTCATGCCCCTCATCTGTAAAATGGGCTGGAGACTCCTACCTCGCCTACCTTACAGGTTTACTAGGTGTCAAGAAAGAGATCAGAATCAGGACGTATATTTTTTTCTTTGAGATGCATCCCCTGTCCTCCGCTTCCCGGTTTCCCTTCGTCATAATGAGGCATGAGCGTGAGGCTAGGGCAGGCAGCTGTCCCCTCAGCCACAGCCCACCAGACTCCGACACCTTTGCTGCCTTGCACAAACGTGACATGAACCATCATTCTACGCTGAGAGACTAAATGTGCTACGTGACTTTGGAGAAGTCACCTAACCTTGCTAGGCCCCATCTGCAGAATGAAGCGGACCCACTGGTCTTCCAGGCTGCTGTACGGACCCACTGAGACCCTGGTGTGTGGGTCTCGGTGTGGCACATGGCCTGCAGCAGGCACTCTGCAGTGCTGGTTTCTGTGACTCCCCCAAGTCCCCTCCTACCCATCTACCTCCTGCAAGCTTGCGATGAGGTTCATTGGCAGCCAGCTCTCAGTGCTGTGCTGACAGTCAGTGCCGTCCTAGTTAATGGGCACACAGGCTGCTGTGGACCCAATGTGTCCCCCGTCCCAAATTCATATGTTGAAGCCCTGATCCCCAGTCTGATGGTACTGGGAGATAATTAGGTCATGAGGGTGCAGCTCTCATGAGTGGGACCAGTGTTCTTATAAAAAGAGACATGAGAGAGACGGTCTTTCTTGGCCACGTGAGGCCAATGAGAAGGTGGCCAACGGTAAGCCAGGAAGTGGGCTCTCACCAGGAACTGAATCTGCCAATACCTTGATCCTGGACTTCCCAGCCTCCAGCACTGTGAGAAATAAATTTCTGCTGTTTAAGCCACCCAGTCTATGGTGTTCTGTGATAGCAACCGAAGCTAAGACATGGGCCTGGGCAGAGCTGATAGCTAGTCCTGGGCCCAGAGAGGTTGAGTGACACACTAGAGGTCACACAGCCAACTGGGGCCACAGCCCACTGAAAAGCCCCTCCATGTTTTCCAAGCTCCTGCTGTGTGACCTTGACTAAGCCCCTTTCCTCCCCAGGCCTCAGTTTCCAACACAAGAGATTGGACTAGTATTCTCTGGGGTCCCTTCAGGCTCTGATGCACCAGCCCCTTGGGAATCCAGGAGAACATTCTGACAATATTGGATTTATGCATTTCGGTTTCATCTTATTAGCATTTAAATGACTCTAGATTGCTACATTTCAATGACTCAAGAATAGGTTAGGGGCACCTTAATAAAAAGTCTTTGCCAGGAGAGATGCTGGCAGGGAAAGGAGCAATTTTTTTTGGAGTTAATGTAACAAAAAAGGAATCTATCTTTCGAAGGAAGTATTTAAAAAAATAAATAAACCCAAACCCCAAACTAACAGCTTTTCAAATCCTAGGATGGTAGCTGGGACAGCGCAAACGAATTATGTGCTAAAAATAACTTTTGGCTGTCGAATCGTTCTGTTTTCAGATGTGCTGAATTTAAATGCCACCTTAATATGTATTTATAAAGTCAGCCTTTGAAGCGTCCCTGGCACCAGTGACAGATGTGGGGACAAGGCCCCATCTGGAGGTCCCCGATGATGGGGCCTGATGCTGCCACTTGCTGGCTCTGTGACTGGGGCGAAGCTCTTAACCCCTCCCTCTGCCCTGGCCTCCTGCTCCCAAATGCCACCAGCCCCGCAGCCTCTCTCACTGGGTTTCTGAGCACTAACTGAGACAGAGCCTAGCCCAGTTCCTGGCAGAGACCAAGACTTGTTAAATGGTGACTGTTCTCATGATGATAACTTAACTCACCCCCTTCCTCTATCCTCTGCTGAAACAGACTGTCCCCTACGCCGTTGTCCGTAACATGGAACTCAGGTAGACTATGCCATTCCCACAAGGCCCCCCGCACCGCCCGGAAGGCTGGGGAGGGTCCCAGCTTATTGGCACAGCCTACAGGTTAGTCTCTCCTCTGCTCTGGTCCTGACGAACTCCCTCAGGCAGGACATTTTCTTTCCTCTCCTGGATGCAAATTCTGGCCTTTCTGTAGCCTCCCCCGCCACCCCCGCCACTTGCGCCCAGCCCCAGCCACAGGAAGGAGCCCTCCTCCTCAGTTCCTGCTGACCCAGGGGAACTGGTGAACTCAGCCAGGCGACAGGGTGCAGAGGGACACCTGCTCCTCCCTCAGCATCACCCAGAGAGTCAGAGAGCCACAGCCATTGCCTCAGCTGCCCTGCTCTGCAGGAGGGGATGTCTTCCCTTGCACGTGAATGTGTGTGTGCATGTGTGTGAGAAGGACAGAGCCTGAAGGCTCTGCAGCAACCATGTGCATGTGAGTGTGTTATGGTGGATGGTCAGCATGGCTGCTCTGTAGTAAGGGGAACACCTGAGTCAGGAGTGTGAAAAGGCCAGCGTAGGGGTGGGCCTGTAAGTGTCTTTGTGCCAGAGGGTCCCTGTGGTGTGTCAGCAGACATGTGTTCAGTGTGGGTGGCCTGAAGGACAAGGTGTGCCTTGCAGGTCTACTGGAGTCTGTCAGCATCAGTGTGTGTGAGTGTGAGGGAGCCAGAGATGTGTCTGCCCATGCCAGCCTCTGAGTGTGCAATCCCATGATGTGTGTATGTGTGTGGCATCAAAGCTGACAATGACAATCTCGGCTTTGAATTCTCACAGTCAAGGAGAGAGAACGGGTAAAGGGAATTGAAAATGAATACCTCAGAAGTGAGTTTAGTGCTATTTTTAGAACACTCCTATCCTGTTAACCAGAAAAGGAAAATCTGAAAAAAAAACAAAAATCCCACAGAAACAGCCACGCATCAGCCTCAAAGGCACAGATGGCAGAAGCAGGACCATGGGCTGGGCTGGGCTGTTAGGGACTCGGGGCTTCTCACATAGATTCTCACCCTCCTGCGTGGCTTGAGGGAGAGTAGGTCCAGCCCTTGACTGCCCACCAGGGTCAACTCTCTCCACTGCTCCCTGTTCTCCACAGGAGTTTCCAATGTTAGATGGGAGGAAACCCCCCACATTTCTGGTCCTCTAGGTGCCTCGTATACCCATTCATCCATCCATCCATCCATCCACCTACCCAATAAACCTAAAACGCTGCATCTCAGGTGCTGCCCCAGGCACTAGGATTCTGGGGAGAGCAAGGGAAGTGCACAGACCCTTCTTCTTGCTATCTAAGTAAGGTCTGCTCACTTGTCACAAAGAGCATCCCCCTACCCTCCACGGTCAGGATCTGCAGACTGAGTTGAATGATTCCTGCACAACTTTTGCTTCAGATTTTGGGAGGATGTAATCCAAATGGCATTTGCCTGGGAGTCAGATCTGCTAGGTCCCCACCTGGGCTTGACCATTACCATTAATATGGATTGCTTAGCACCTGCTTCCATGGGCTGTGCGGTATCACTGTCCCTAATTTACAGGCAAGAAAGCTGGGGCTCAGAGAGTCACAGATAACCAATGCCATACAGATGGGACCTGGCATAGTTTAAATATGCCTGCTTGAGTCAAAAGCCTCTGTGCTTATTCTGTGTCCATTGCCTTTCACCAGCTCACAGTGTGGCCTTGGACCAGTGCTTTCTTCCCTGTGCCTCAGTTTTCTTTTCTATAAAGTGAGGTGGGGGGATTGGACAGATAGTGTTAAAGGGACATTTTAGCGGCATCCTCAAGGACCCTCCCATCACCTGATATTTGCTTCTTGGGACACACATGCTTCCCTGAGCCTCCTTGCTGCCCTGTGGCCTCCAGCAGGAACACCGTCTTAGGCGCAAGCCAAGTCCTGCTGGGCTGCAGGCCGAAGGAAGGAGAAATGCCTTAGAGCCTGGGGGTCACAAGCTGGTGAGAATTCACCTGCTGCCTTTCACAGCCACTGCCTTCACCTTGGGCCTCTGCATGGCAGCGTCTGCCTTCCAAGATTTGCACCCTTTGTGTGCTTCTTGTTTAGAAATCTTCCCTTAAAAAAAAATCCCGTGAGAGTTTTCTGATGAAGCAAAAACAGTAAAGTCATCAACAGGTAGAGGCAAGAAAGCCTAGGTGAGGCAGAAAAGTGCTGGGAAAGACTTCACCTTGGCCTCCAAGAGAGGGTACATGCAGTAAGAAGGCTGGGGACAGTGGCTCTGCCTAAGATGGACCAGTTGCTCTGGACAGTGTTCTCTGGTTTCAGCCAAATATCTTGGCCACCTCCCCAGTCTTACCTCTCCCCTCGCCCAACTCTCCCTACAGAAGCATTGACTTCCCTGTATGCCCCAGCCTCCAGATCCTAATTGGCTACAGTGACACTGTCCCTTCCTGTCTTCATCTGCCTCCTTCTCTCTCACCTCCAGCTTTGTCCCCATGGATTACAAGCAAGGGCCTGAAGGAAGGACGAAAAACAATAACAGCACACTTGGATCATACCTACTATGTGCCAAGTCCCATTCTATGCACTTTATGTTTGTTATCTCATTTAATCCTTCACAACAACCCTATTACACAAGTACCACTGCACTCTCATATTACAGAGGAGAAAACAGAAAAAGAGAGTGCAGTGACGGTGTAAGGTCCTTGGTTAGCGGCGTGGCAGAGCCAGCTCTCAAACACGCACACAGATACTCTTAAGGGCTCACTCACATCCCTCTTTCCACCTGACCAGGCTCCTTCCCTTTTTTCTGGTTTCCATAATGAAGCACAGGATTCTGCAGTGTCAGGCTCTGACCATACATAACAGTTCACTGGCTTCTTGGTGAGTCCTCAGGCTTCACCTCTGACCGTGGAGGCCAGGGAGCAGTCTCTGGGGATGAAGTGTGGATGGATGGATGGAGGTGGGTGCTGGGGAGGGATTGGGTAGCTGAGGTCAGGGAACCTGATAACCACAGGCCCCCTCTCTCTCCCCCGCAGGCTGACTAGCAGAGGCTGCGAGTGAGCCCTGTCCATGGGATTGTGGTGCTGACTGACAGTCCCCCTGGGGAGGACAAAGAAGCAGGCACTGGGGAACTGTCTCCACTGGGAGCTGTCCAAGGCCACAGTGCTGACTGGGGATCTGGGGTGGGTTTAAGGACCGTGTGCCAAGGAGCTGTCCATGTTCTATGGTGCTGATGTAGAGCAAAGAGCTATAAGTGCCCCCTAGAGCTATCCAGGATAGCAGTGCTGACTGATGGGGCCCAGGGCGGGGAAGCCTGAGGAGCTGGGTGTGAATGGGGTAGGCAGGGCACAGGGCATTTTCCATTAGGTCTTTGAATGGACATGGGGAGCTGACCTGAGATGTTTGGTGCTGCCCCTCAAAGCCAGGTTGTCAGGCAGTGGGGGTGTTCCAATGAGCAGGCCTGAGCCAACAAAATGACACAAGGCAAAAGGTCACTTGGGGCCACTTATGTGCATACATGGAAGATCCACCTTGGCCCATCAGTGCCATCTGTCACCAATGCCAGAAGTCCCACTGTTAGTAATCCATTCTTTTGCATTGTGCATGGTCCTTACCCTCTGGTTCCTGCTGGGACCATATTTAAGTGGTGGTATCTCAGTAGGGCTGAGTTTATTAAATTCTTTTCTCCATGGAATGGGGAAGGTAAATTCACCCACAGAGGTGCCAAGGGATGAGTTTAAGTTGGGAGATTACTTTTGAATAGTGAGTTCTTTGAGGTTCAGATCAGAGAAGCAGGAAGCTTAGGCTTAGGAAAAGTCATTCTATGTGGTCTCAGAACACAGAGGCCAGGAAATAGAATTACATGGAAGGAGGGGAAAGGCAGAAAAACAGAACTCCTGTATTCAAAGGAGGAGGGGAGTCAGACTGATGCAGGCAGTGGCAGGGGTGGGTATTTGTATATGTGGAAGAGTTTTTCAGACTTAATATCTCACTGCTGTGGTAAGTCTTCTGGGTTCAAGCAGAGCTGCCCCTGGTTTGGTGACAGTGCATTTACTGCCTTCCATGCCCCAGCCCAGGTTATCTCCCCCAGAGTTTCCTTGGTGGAAAGCTAGTGACCTCTGTCAGGGCACTGACTCAGCCTCAAACCTGAAGGTGGTGAATCAGAAGGCAAGGAAGCCAGAGGAGGAACTGAGAGAAGGAACTGAGAGCAGGAGCTGCCTTCCATGGCCAAGGTTTCCTCTCCTTTCTCTCTTGATAAAGGCTTCTCTGGGTGGAGCTCAGGACCACAGAGCAGGGCTGCTCAAAGTGGGGCTCTCCAAGGGCCACCCATGTTGGCATCACCTGGGTGCTGGTTGAATCCCCCAGCTCCAAGCCTGAAGAGATGAGTCAATCTCTGGTGGTTGGGATGGGAATTTTAAACAAGCAGAACCACTGCCCTAGATCTCTGGGGCTCCATTTCCAGCCCCTCCTTCAGCTTTCTTCCTCTTGTAGCCAACATTCTGCTGGTTCTGGGTTCCAGAATCCTGCCCTGCTCCTGTAGCCCAGCCTATGGCTGAAAATCACCTCCAGCTCCCTGTCTCTGCTCTTCCAAATGCCACTTTTTGCCAGACCAGGCCCTAGGTGTCCTCTGGGAATGACTCCCACCAGCTGCTCCAGGGCCCTTCTGTCTTCATACCCTTGCCCAAGCCTGATGACCCCCTTCCCTTCTTCCCACTCTTCAATGGCTTCCCTGATCAGTTTTGCCCAGAGGTCTGAATGGCTTCTCTGTTTTGGGCCAACTGTAGGTTTTTCCCACAGTCCTTGACCCTCTTAATGCCTCAGCCCTTGCTGGCAATGCCACCCATCTGGCATCGACTTGCACCCTAACATGAGTGGTTCCCCAACTGACATTTCTTCTCTGCCCTTTCTCCTAAGCTCTAGAACCAACCTTCCTGTGACTACCAAATGTCCCCTTTGAAGGTCCTCCTGGCTCTTAGATTTCCCCCCCAAATCCTCATCTTTCTGTGATCTCTGTGTCAGTTATGACATCCAATGTACCCTCACAGATTCCCGGAGTTGGACTATCAGGGTCACCCTTGATTCTGTTTCCTCCTTAGGTTCAATCAGGTGCCCAGACCCAGGGAGCAGTGGGGTAAGAGCTCAGACTTTATCCTCTTCCTTGCCATCCTGAGCTGATTTAGTTCAGTTTCCTCATCCAAAACCACTCAAAGGCTCCTTATTACCCACCCGCTTCACTGTCCCCAAAGTGATGCTGACAGTGACTTCCATTTACTGAGTGTCTTCCACTTGTCAGGAGCTGTGTTAGGCTCTGAAAACATCTTATCTCACAATAACCCCATGACGTAGGCATTCTTCTCCCTATTTTACAGATGAGGAAACAGACTCAGAGAGGTGGAATAACATGGCGCCCAGGTCACAGAGCTAAGGAGCGGTAGAGCCAGGAGGGGAACTGGGACCTGTCTGACTCTAAAACCTCTCAGATTTGAGCCACTCTCTTTATTAAAACCTGTCACTGGCTACTGGTGCCTGTTTAAAAAAATACGTATTCATGACCGCTGCATCCAGGATCCTGCATGACTGGCAGGAGCCCACCTCCCTGGGCTCTGGTGTAAGTGAACTCCTGTGTTTCTTGAATAACTAATGCATGCTCCTGCCTCCTACCCTCTGCAGACACTGTTGCCTCTGTCTGAGATTGTCTACATCCACTTTGCCTTTAATCAAAACTTCCTCTCTAAGGCCCAGCCAGCCCTAGTGTCAACTTCTCTGTGAAGTTCTCTCCAATTGTTCTGCTACGCATTTCAACCCCCTTCCCACTGCTGGCCCATCACATGTGGCTCATTCCTCGGCTTCATACCCGCCACCCTCAGTCTTGGAGTGGGTTTTGCCAGCCTGCCTCCCCCACTAGATGGTGAACTCATTGAGATCAGGGCCTCCCTAGCCCCCAGCACAGGACTGGCCTCCACAAATGCTGGCTTCACAACTGAGAAAGCAATGTCACTATGAGGACATAGTGAGGACATAGTGAGGACACACTGAGGACAACAGATCTTGGGATGCAGTCTGCATTTGGAAAATGGAAACTGGTCAGCTGGGTGGCAGGAAGAGCTGATGCTGAATGCAGCCAGGCGGTGTAAGTTGGCAAACCTGCTCCTGAATCTTAGGAAGCAGCTGCTCCAGCATCCCATTTCACAGATAAGCAAACGGAGGCTTTGCCAGGTTAAGGAGGTTGCCCAGGTTCATATAAACTGATGGATCTGAACCCAGGCAATCTGCCATCAGAATCCCTGCCTAAGCCCCTCCTGCGATGACTCAGAAGCCCAAGAGGGTGGTGGCTAAGGCAGTGGGACACACTGAAGCACTTGGGGTCTAGCAGGGAGATGTCCCAGCCCTTCTGAACCACACTGGTCAGGCCCGCACCTTCTGCCACACCCAGTGTTGCCTCCCACAGAGGATCCTTGTGGTCTGGCCATCACACCGTTCTCCCCCAACCTCTTCTCCATTCTCCACACAAAGCTGGAGGACAAGGATTAGGTTAAGGCAGAACACTTAGAATCTGTCAGGAGGCAGGCCCGGGCCCAGGCCCAGCGACCAGGCGGGGGTGCTGGGAGCACAGGACACTCCCACACTGAGCCTGTCCTCTGCGTTGACTGGCCTGGCCCCAGAGCTGCCCGACTGGCAGCCCCAGACCCCAGACCCCAGACCCCAGAATTCCACACCTCCTGGGCCCGCAGAATCTCTTTGGCTCCTGCACCCAGCAGGCCAGCCTGCTGATTAGTGACCGTCCCAGCCGGCCAGCTCGGCAGCTCTTCTCCTGACTTGGCATGGCTGTCCCGGCCACTGCGGAGACAAACAGAATCCGCCCGGCACCTTGAACAGATGGTGCCACTTCTAAAAATAATGCCGCACCACGCTCCCCGGCGCAGCCAGTCCCGGCGACAGAAGGGGGTGCGGGTGGGGGTAGGGGCTGCTAGCTGCGCTCACCAGCCATCTGCACAGGGACAGATGCGAATGCAGCCTCCCGGGGGACACAGGCCCAGGGGACTTCAGCCTTGCTGAAGCTGTGCAGAGCCATGGACCTGCTGCCTAGCTCTGTCTCTACAGTGAATGTAAAGAGTCCACGGCGGGTGTGCGGAGCCCGGCTCCTCTCTTTCCCCATCCTCATGGCTGCCCCAGCAGCTCCTCCTTCACACGTTGCGTGGCTGGGGTTCCCACCTGAACACTCGCTCTTCCTCGCCTGTTGCCTTTTACCTTGTGTCTTGGCCCCATATCCATAATCCCTAGTGCCATCTTCTCTTGAGAATTTCCTTCCACTCCCAGAAGCTTCCTCTTCCCTCTATGGATTCTTAAACCACTTTTCATTTGACTCATATCCTAGCAGGGTCAGAACTCCTTTGAGGCTGAGTCAGAAAGATCTGGGTTAGAACCCTCAACCTGCCATCACTGAGGGTAAATCTAGGCAGCCCTCTGGCCTCAGCTGCCGCATCTCTAAAATGGAGACCGTAATTATCCCTCACAGTGGGGCTGGGAAGCTGATGTGAGTTGCCCAGAGCTTGGCCAGAAGGAGACACAGAATCAACTGGAATGACAGTGATTTCTAGATGGGGAATTGGAGGCCCTGAGTGGAAGGTACTGGCCCAGGGCCACAGAGTAGGTCTAGCAGAGCTAGATTCAGGCTCAAGCCCTTTGCCAGAACTTTCATCTTCCTGGGATGCTCCGGGATGTGTCTCCCCTTCATCCTGGGACAGGGTTTTCCTTGAGTTCCAGTCCATTCTCCAATCCTGAGAGCTGGCCAGGGAGGCCTAAGGGACCCCCTGAAGATACACCCTTCCCATTCCTTGCTAAGAACCAGCCCTGAACCCCAGCCTGACCCCTGCAGCTTCTCAAGGAAGTTCAAGTCCTGCCAGAAAATTTAAGAGCTCAAAAGCCAAAGTGCTTCCAAGGCCCCAGGAGCCCCCAGTCCTTGGACCCTGGGGTTATCACATCCAGCAGATCTCCCACAACGGCCCCCAAAGCCTCTGCCCCCTCTGCCGTCCCAGCCCCGCAGTCTGCTCTCCTCCTCCTCCATGGGGCATGGTTCAGCCCCTCATCACCATTATTCTGCTCTCAAAGGTCCTGCTCCAGCCACGGCTGCCCTTCCTTTCTCTCCTGAGGCTCCCAATGGCTCTGGGGGGTCTCCCTGAAGAGGAGGGGTACAGTGACCCCATGGAGGGGGGACCGATGTCACCTAGATTCCAGGCCTCATGTTATGTTGCCACTAGGGCCTGCTCTCTGTGGGGTGTAACCCAGGAGTTTAGGCTTGCGGTTTCAGATGCAGTCAGAACCTACGCTCAGACCTCGCACAACTCTAAGTCACGGGCTCTTTCTCCAGCCCACCTCACCCGCTCTCTGCCTCTCTATCTATTTCAGTCCCTGACACCTCCTGCTAAATCAGGGCTTTCTGCTAAACCAGACTCCTTGCTACAGTTGACCAACAAGGCCAGAGCCACCACCTCTCTTTCCCTCTCCAGGGTCAGGTACAACATGAAAGGGATGCCAGGTTTGGGAGGCTTCGGCACATGCCTCTTTAGTAGCTGACACAGACCTCAATGACATCAGGCCTGCTTGGAGCTGGTCCTTGTCCACCATGTCTGTTACTGCAGGGGTATCCCAGGAAGCCCCTCCCCAGAGCAGAGACCACCAAAGGGGCATTGTTATTTTTAAAGCTTGATGGAAATCCAGAAGAGGCCCTGATTCCCCAGGCTTACTTGAATCCAGAGACGAGACAGGACCTCAGAGGTCAAAATCCCTGTGATGCCCAAGCCTCTTCATAGCACCTGTTTTTGCTTGCATGCCTCCCTTGACGGGGGACTCACTCCCTCTTTCCATGATAATCTATGTCAACACTGGTGGTTACTAAGTTCTTTGGGCTGAGTTGAAATTTTCTCTTTGCTAACTATTTTTTATTGTTTTACAGTTAATGGGTGTTCTGTGACTCACACAGAATAACCCTGCTCTCTCCTCCACTGAAAGTTCATGACCATGGATGCAGAGATGTGCGTGTGCCAGGGAAGAGTGTGTGCATGGCTGTGCAATCCTGCATACATGTACAGGTGTGTCAGGGAACGGGGGAGCACGTGCATGTTTGCACAAGGGTGTGCATAATCCTCCTGGACATGTCTGAGCAGGGGGTGTTCTGAGATGTGCAGAAGTGCACATATTTGGAAAAAAGACTCTACACAGTGTCTGGAAGGGGATCTTAGGGAGCCAAGGGTCATGGCAAAGAGCTTTATTACTATCTTGAGACTACCTCAGTCTCCCAGTTTGGGAGAGGGGTGGGTGGCCAGAGGGGGTACCCCTAAAGGCTCCAGAACAGAACAGAAGGCCAACCTGCAGCAGACACCTCGTCACTATTCCTGAGGCTGTCCGCAGGGTGGCCCTGAAACCCTGAACCCATACCACGCCACCAGATGACTACATCTCTCAGGGAACTCTGCCAGTAGGGCTCGCCCTAAACAAAGTGAGAGCGATGACAGAACAGCATGTTATATGAGTGGTCATAATGCTTTGTAGCCTCACAAAGAACCCACGGTCACTCCCATTTCACGAGTGCAGAAGCGAAGGTGAGAAAGATGCAGGGGCCTGAGCTGGGTTCGGCAGAGCGATGTCTTCAGGGGTCAACCTGGGGGCCCCGGATTCTGCACAGAACATGCAACTCCAGGGCTGGTCACCCCTAGAGACGGGTGTCTAGGCCTTGGGCCCTCCTGGCTTAGAGGTCTACCTTTAGTTGGTCCCTCTTTGGACCTCAGTTCCTCCATCTCTAAAATGAGGAGGTCGGACCAGATGGCTTCTAAGAGACCCTCACACATTGGCTTGTACTACGTCTTGGACACTGGATGGGACCCGGGGCAGGAGACCTCTCTGGCTCCTGGCATCTCTACTCCAGCAGGCATGTGTTTGCCCTTGGGTTGGCTGGAGTTATCTTCTGGATGCTGAGACATCCATGGGGACAAAATTTTCTGTTTAAAAAAATTAAAAATCAACTCAGAGCTGCCTTGTGAACAATCTGTCATGCCTTACCCCAAGCTGTTCCCTTCCATTTGCTTCTCTGACTGGTAGACTCCTATTCAGCCTGCAGGGCCCAGCTCAGAGGGCCCCTCCTCAGTGAACCCCATGCTGACTCCACTCTCCAGGCAGAGTCCACTGATCCATCCATGGGGCTTGACCATTCACTCCATCGAGGGCAGGGGACTGTCTATCCATCTCCGGGTCCCCAGTGCACCTGACAGACAGCTGGTACCTAACAGAAGCTTGCTGAGTGACTGTAGGAACCCATGGGTTGAGCTCAGAAACTGAGAGACAGCAAGATTGCCTGGGTCATGGGATCATCCACTTCTTCAACAACTACTTGCTTTTGAATACAAAGGCAGAGAGCACGTATTGAACACCTACTGCGTACCCAGCACTGGCCTCTAGGAAGGATGGACACTATTGCTGAACGAGAGGAAATGAGATCACATTTCTGGCAGGGAGGTGCCCACTGTGATCATGGCATTGGAGTAGCAGTAACTAATAAAAATAATCATAAGAGCAGCTAAGGCTTATTACTGCCAAGGGCTCCTCCCTGTATTAAGCTTGTTATATGCATGATCTCACTCAGTCCCACACTAGCACCTGAGACCAATACTCTAATTTTACAGATGAGGAAACTGAGGTTCAGACAGTGGGGTGACTGGCTAAGGTCACATGATGGTCTGCATTAGGGTCTGAGTCCCAAGGCTGTAATCTTGACCTCGACCCTCATCAGATTTCCAGGCCCAGAACCAGTCCCCCATGGTGGGGACACCAGTGGGGTGAAATGTGTTGTTCTAGGGGAGAGAGCGAAAGCCAGGGTCGGCCCTGCCCTCCCGCTTGAAGTGGAGGAACAGCGCCTGGTGTCCAGGTAGGCTGAGGGCTGGGAGGGAGCCCCAGACTTTTGCCAACTTCAGCATCCATAAGGAAATCCCCAGTGGGATTCTTGTCTGCTACTCGGCTGACAGGTGTGAGGCTGGGGCTTTGGCTGCCCTGGCAGGCTGGGTGTGAGGGGCGGGAAGCAGATGGCAGCCCCTTCCTGCGTTTGGAAGAAGTCAAGGGTGAAATCCTGGAGCCGTCAGCCTGGCCGCATCACCTGCTGTTAGAAACGGCCCCTGGGCCAGAGGGCTGGCAGCCACCCAACGTGGCTTTGCTGACGAATGACAAGCCTGGGGAGGCATGGCCACCAGCCCAGCACTTTGCCATGGATAACATCACTATCTTATAAATAAGGACTGTGGCTGGAAGGGGGTTATTCACAGTATGGCCATCTCTGTCTCTCCTGTGAGCCTGGGACTGAGGGAGCGAGGTGCCCATTTTAAAGATGAGGAGGCTGAGACTCAAAGAAGGCAAGCAAGTTCCTTGACACGGTCCTTCAGACGCGGTGCTGAGACGAGGCAAGGCAAGGGAGGCCCCCAGGCGCAAAATGCAAGGCGGTGCTCACTCTCAGGTTCCCGAGAGTGCCCAGTCCCCGTCCCTCCGCTAGCTGTCTGCCCTGCAGTTCAAGTCCACCTCAATGACCCATGCAGCTACATTGCCCCACCCTCCACCCCAAACACAGGGCAGAGATTGCAAATCCACAAAGAGATTTCAAACCCATTTAGGTAACTGCATGGATGATGCAGCTGTAATAGATTCTAAGAAGTACCCAGATGTAAAAGATGCTCAAAGCCAATGTCTCAGCAATCAGTTCCCGGAGCAGCAATGGATTCCAGGGCAACCACTTCATTTCTCACTTTCACTCATTTGGCAAACTTTTGCTGTGGGCCCACCATGCACCTGGACCTGTGGGCTGCCACGTGGGTGGAGAGGAACCGGACACAACTTTCTGTTCTCAGAAAGCTCTGTCGTTACCTCCCAGGGTGGCACAGGGCTTGCATGTTATAAATTTAATATAAGCAATCATGCTAAGCTAACATCTTCGCAGCATTTTCTATGTGCCAAGCACTTTATACGCATCATCTCATTTGATCCACATCACAACTCTGAGGCAGGTATTCTTATTATCCCATTTTGCAGAAAAGAAAAACGAGGCAAAGAGAGGTTACGTAACTTGCCCAAGGTCACTCAGGCAGAACACGGCAGAGCTGTGATGGATGCTGAGTGAAATGTTTGGTGGGTGACTGAATGAAAACGGACGGGAGGTCATGCAGGGAGGCCAAGTAAACATAAGGGTGATGTGATTGGTTAAATGTGACCACGCAAAGTGCCCTGACTCCTCCAGGGAGCAACATCAGGCCTCCCGAGGGCAGCGCTAACAGAGGGTCAGGGAAGTGTCTGTGCTTTTGGGCAAACTTGGACTGCAGGCTTCTAAGAAGAGGGTGACAGTGACAGCCACCGTATCAGTTAGCAGTGCGAGGAAGCTCTGATTTCTCCCCCTCTGAGCCCGACCACGTGCTCCACTTATAAAAATATCCCAGGCCAATGGCCCCTCGTACCCTGAGAAAGTGGGCTCTGAGACAGGCTGGCCCTGGGCAGGTATAGGAGGAGCAGGAGGCCCTTCCTGGGCTGGCCCAGCCGAGGGACCCAGCCCTGAGCCCTCTCGCTCCCCGGCCACAAGGTGACCACAGTGACGGGGCTCCAGCCTGCAGGCAGGCGGCTGCCGCTGGACACCCGGACACCCAAGCCTCCCCAGCTCGCGCCTTGGTTGCCAGGTAACCATGCGGCTCAGGTTTCGGGGGCCGAGGACAGGGCCTGGATGAGAGCATCAGTTAATAATAATAGATCCAGCCCAGCCCGACGGGGCTGCTAGAGATACACAAGTCTCTCTGGGCAGGGCCTGGGTGGCCCTCGGGTCATCTTGCCAATGGAGAGACTGAGGTCTGGGAGGGAAAGGGAGTCACCTGAAGTGACTAGTGAGTTAGCGATGAACGTGGGGTCACCGCTGAGAGGCTGGAAGAGAAATAACGGTTCAGGAAGTGATGGCAAGTGTAGCTGCCACATGCAGGGCACTGGCTATGTGCCAGGCACTGTGCCAGTGGCTCCTCCCACAGCAGCCCAACTCATCCTCAAAATGACAGTGAGGTGTAGATGTTGTTTTCATGCCCACTTTATAGATGGGGACACTGAGGCACAGAGAGACTGTGCAGCCTACTTGAAAGCATCGAGCTGGTGCATGACAGAGGTCAGATAGGAACCCAGGCCAGCGTGACTCTGAAATCCGCAAGCTTCACCCCGGCTGGTACCGCCCTCAGGGACTAAGGAGAGGATGGGTAAGGACTAAGGGCCCGTGGCACAGCTGGTGGCCTCTCATCTCTGCAGCAGCCCTGGAGGGGGAGGTGTCTCACTCTTTCTGTCTCAGTGTTGAGGATGCTGAGCTCAGAGGGTTAAGTGGTGGTCGCCAGGTGACCTAAGTAGTAGGTGGGGATATAGGATTTGAACCCACATCTCTCTGGCTTCAATTCTCAGGCTGACCCACTTTGCTCAGTTCACTGACAGAGGCCTGGGGCAGTGTCCCTCTGCCAGGCCTCCCAGCGTCAGGCATCCCTGCCCGACCACCCCCAGCAGGGCAAGATTTCCAGGTACAGGACCCCACTTCCCAGCCCCCAAGAGAGCCGGCAAGCCCCAGCATAGAGCAGTGACCTTTGATTCCAGGCCACTAGACCTGTCCCTCGGTCGCCCATACCCTCACCTCCCGCAACCTGAGCCTGGGCTGGACGGGGACATGCAGGTTGCCATGGAGACAGCACATCGGATACTGACCTGGGGACCTGCTGGCAGCCGAGGGCAGGGGCAGGCCGTGCCTCAGAGGGATGGCTGGAGGGGCGGATGACAGGGGACCTGGGGGCCCTGTGGCAGCCGTGGTTGCTCTGTGGGCCAGGCCGGGCAGAAGCTGCTATTTATAATTCTGCTGAATGGGCCCAATGACTTGACTGGCAGCCCAAGGGCCGGGAAGCCCAGCAGCTGCACAGAGGGGAGGAAACAGCTCAGGAACCTCCACCCCACTCCCTCACCCTCTGGGCCTCCAGCTCTGAGCAGGGTGCTGAGGGAAGTTGGGGAGGATAGGACCCCTTCCCCACCGCCTCCACTAGCCTCAACATCCACCACTCTGGATGATCCTGCCCTCATCCCTGTGTCCTGGGCCAGGCTCAGCCAGTATGGGAGGCTGGGCGGAGGGGTTGGATCCTGCGTTCTGGTCTTAAAGGGGCTCAGAGCGCATATGTGTGCCTGCACGTGTGAGTTCCAGGATGCCTCCCACTGGAGGGGGAGGAGGGGGCAGGGGTGAAGGGAAAGAAAGGGGAGAAAGAGAAGCTGTAAGGCACAGAGGAACTTGAGAAGCTGGGGTGGGAGGGACTGGGGAAGAAAGGAGGTGGAGGAGGGGGAGAGAAACAGAGGCTGACTCCAAAAGAGATAAAGTGAGAAGTAGAGAGAGGGAGGGAGAGAGAGGAAGGAGAGGGGAGGGAGGTGGACAGAAGGAGGGAGGACGAGAGGCAGAGACAGAGGGAGACAGAGAGAGGGAAACAGACAGACACACAGCCAGAGGGACTGAAGCAGAGACACAGAGAGGAGGGAGAGGGGAGGACAGAGCGCCGCGTCCTCTCTGCCCTGGTGGTCAGGCCGCTGGTTCAGAAGCCGAAATACAAATATGACCGGGTCTCGTGGGGCAGCTCAGCAGACTGTATGTGGGAGGAGAGAGGGCCTGGGCTGCACAGCCTGCACACACCGCCCCGCCACCTTGGCCCGGAGCCGGGCTCCGGCCTGGGCAACCCTCCTCCACCTGGGGGCACAGGGCAGGGCAAGGACTGCTCCAAGGGCGCCGGAACCCAGCCAGGAAAGGCATGGTGGCGGCTCCTGGGGCTTGCTGGGCTGTCCGCCCTCGGACCAGGGTTATTTTAGGAGCTGAGCAGCAGGAACACACCCCCTCCTCCCTTGTTCACGGGCCAGTGGCTGCTGACTCAAAATATTCTCTCAAGGAAATTGTCTCCCCAAAATCCAATGTCATTTCTCCTGAGAGGCCTTCCCTGACCCTCTAGATTAAATTCTCTGCTTGCACAGGGCCTAACTTGTACATTCGGTCCAGTGCTCGTTCTGGGGAACCACAGCCAGAATCTACCTGTTCCCCCCATCGGACTGAGAGCTTCAAGTTCACCAAGCAAGAACTTTACCTGCGCCATCTGGTTTAGTCTCTTGGCAGCCCTCTGTGGAGGCTTCAGGAGCAGGTCCCTTTTACAAAGGAGGAATCAAGGCTCAGAGAGGTTAAGTGGTTTCCCTGCGGTTTCACTGCTGGGAAGTTGTTGAACCAAGGTCTGGCCCAAGGCAGCCTGATGTCAGAGCTCAGTCACATGACTGCCGGGCATTCAGCCTCCCTGGCTCTAACGATCACTTCCACTCTCATGACTCTGCTCAAAACCCTTCCATGGCTCCCCAGTGCCCAGATCCAAACATCCCGCCTGGTGCTGGTTCCTTTCCCCTATTTGTCCTTCCATGGTCCCTTCAGATCTCATCCTCCCTCCCCTGATCTCCTGCTTCAGGCCGCCTTCTGCTTTGGCTTTTTCTGATTTATTCACTCAACAGTTATTTAATGAGCACCTACTGTGTGCCAGGCACACTGTGCTTACTTCTGTTGGGAAAGGTAGGCTGTGAAAAAAGCTATGAAGAGAGTAAGGCATAGTGACTGACTGCTAGGGGACAGATTTTGCCGAGCAGACATGCAAAGAGCTGGGGCCAGTCTGTGGCAGGCAGAGGGAACAGCACAGGCGAAGATCCTGGGGTGGGAAGGGGCAGGGCGTGCTTTTTATAACCCAAAACATGACCGGGACTTGAGAGTGAGGCAGAGGGACGAGGCAAGCTCAGAGAAGGGCCGGGGGCAAACTGTATGAGGCTTCCAAGCCATGGTGAAGAATTCGGATTTTATTTCAGGTGCGGAGGGATGCCTCTAAATAATTTTAGGTGGCAGATTAACATAGTTTGCTTGCTTGTTTGTGTCTGAGCTTCATCATCCATTGGAGGATACACTGTTGGGGTGACAGGAAAAGAGAGCGGGGAGGAAGAGAGTGGCTACTGCGTCATCCAGGAGGTGGGGATGGGGCGCTGGCTGCAGGGGCGGCAGTGGCGTGGGCAGGTGGGAGAGAGGAAGTGGAACCAAGAAGATGAGCTGAGGACAGGGAGGCGGAGGAGCATGGCTGATAAGGGCTCTGCCTCCAGCAAGAGGGTGGACAGTGGTGCCATTTCCTGGGACAGGGAGTTGGGGAAGGAGAGGGATTTAGAGGGGTGGGTGGGCACGGTTAAGAATCCTGTTTTGGACTTGTTTGCTTTGAGATGCTTGTGAGATGTCCAAGTAGAGATGCCAAGCGGCCAGTTGGATGATGAGTTGGGAGTGCAGAAGAGAGACTCCGGCTAAAGATATAAATATGAGAATCAGAAGCTTAAAGATGGTATTTAAAGCTACGGGACAAGGTGAGATCACCAAGGGA
The DNA here is from genome assembly GCF_048773025.1 of Camelus bactrianus. Lineage (NCBI taxonomy): Eukaryota > Metazoa > Chordata > Mammalia > Artiodactyla > Camelidae > Camelus > Camelus bactrianus. The sequence goes on along the minus strand of NC_133555.1, from coordinate 5,801,919 downwards.
GAGGGCGCGGTGAGAGAAGGGAAGAGGCTCAGAGCCGAGCCCCCAGCACTTGGCGGTCAAGGAGAGAAGGAGGATGGAGCCCTATAGCCTGCTGGCTGCCCTGATGGGTGACTTCCCTGCTCAAAAGCCTTCAGTGGCTCCCTACTGCCCTCAGAACAAGGTTCAAAATCTGGAGCTCGACACAAGGTCCTCCTACTTCTCCAGTCTCATGTCCTTAGGTCCCTCCCTTGTATCCTTCCTTCCAAACCTAATAAACATCCTGTCAAGCTGCACACCCCAGGCTTTAGCCCAGGCAGCTCCCCCTACCTGACATGCCCTCCTATGGGCAAAGGCTAATTCGAACTCTTGCTTTTCTAGAGCTCCCTCTAACCTCCCAGTCAGACTTTGCAGTCCCGTCTCTGTGTTTCTATGGCCTCTGGACATACTACACAATCACTGTATTTCTGGCAGCTCCTTGGAGGAGGGGGCCGGTTCACCTCCACGACCTGGGCCCAGCACGCCCGAGGCTTAGGGTGAGCCTCGTGAACTCAGCGTCCATCCCCGTGTCACCCACGAGTCAGAAACATGCTATCTGAGCTGGGGTGGGCTGAGAATGTGGACTGAATCACGTCTGCTGGCGCTCTGAACAGACTCAGCAGAAGGAAGGTGCACAGAGGGAGAAGGGGAGGGGGGCGTGAGAATCAGGGGCGGCCACAGGGCATGTGCCAGGCCTCCCACCTGCCCTGTTGCAGCAGGAGGGGAAAAAGATGAAAACACAAAAGTAGGGAACAAAGAGAAATCAAGTTCATCTTCCCTTATGACTGCCCCAGCTCATGACTGGAGACTTCATTGTGCAGGAAATCAAAGAGACATTGGGAGAAGGGCACTGGGTCTGCAGGGGTCACGACAAAGCTCCTGCACCCTCCGGGGTTACTTTTGTTCTGTGTCATGTCTGATGTTCCCACCCGCAGGCTCGTGCAGAAAGCCTCTCTAGCTGGGTGACTGGGGACAGGTAACTTGGCCATTTAATGAGCACCTAGTAGGTGTCAGGCACCACGTGTTTGTTCAAGGGTATGGACTGGGGTTACCTAGACCTGGACTCTGATTACAGCTCTGCTACTTCTGCACAGCCTCGGGCAGGTCACTGCTTTGCTCTGGGCCTCAGTTTCTTCATCTGCAAGATGGGGATATTTACATGTGCATGCTTAGGCTTTGGGGGAAGTGATGTGTGACAATGGCTGTGACACGAGCACAGTGCCTGCCACACAGCTGTCTCCTTTCCTTATCCTATCAGTGCTGTTAGAGGAGTGTTCATGCTCCCATTTTCCCTCAGGGAAACTGAGGCTCAGAGAGGCCCAGATCGCAGAGCTAGAATGCACAGAGCTGATGCCAAAGGGGACTTCTGTCCCCGAAGCCAAAGGCCCCTCCCTCTGCGATGCCCCATGTGTCTGTCCTCTTACTTGTCATTCACAGAGGCCTTGGGTTGGAGCTGGGAACTCAAAGGTAATTCAGACAAAAGCTTCACCCTCTGAGAGTCATGGCCTCCCACCACTGACTACTGTACACCACCTCCTCCCAATCAGAGAAGCTGTGGCTGGGAGGATGGGGAGGGGACTCCCAACTGTGCAGGAAGAGAAAGCGTTTGGGAAGTCCTACTGCACAGGCCCAGTTACTCCTTTTGAGATCAGGCAGGCAGCTAGGGTTACTCTTCTGAATCTCAAGTTTTTCCATCAGCGAACTGGCATAAATTCCATCTCTCCCAGAAGATAACCAGAGGGTGAAGCAGAAAAGCATTTGGGTGGCCTTGGCATCATTACAGGGAGCCCCAGATCAGGCTGTCTTTAGCTGAAGTCTGTGCAAAGTTCCTCCGTAAGGGTCTGGGTAGATTGCCACTTTTCTGAGGAGGAAGCCTATGGCTTCTTTCATCAGCTTCTCAAGGCAGTCCCCGACCCCTCTGTTGTCCCATAAAGACCTAGAATCACTACTAGTGGGACCAAGTCAACTCCATGTTTTCCAACGAATGCTGTGTAGACACAGTACCAAGGTGGCAGAGCCAGGAAACCCAGAGGCCAGGGGATGCTACAAAGAGCAAGGTTCAAGGCTGGGACCAAGGCCACTTGAAAGTCACTCACTCTACAGCTCTCCTGCGGTCCTGTGGCTTGGGATCCTGTAGGAACCAGCTCCCCTCCATGCCAGCATGGTGGAGGAGAAAGAACTCGGATGCTGGTCTTTCCCAAGCAAAATGCAAAGCTAATTCTTCCAGACAGCAAGTTCCTGTAACCTTAATTGATCAGCCTCTAGTTTAGAGAAAATTAGATTTCATCTGACTCTTCCATTAGCCCCGGGGATAGGAGTGAAGTCAACAGTGCAGTACAGAAAGCTCTCATCACAGACTCACCCCGAATTCGGCCAGAGAAGTAGACGGAGGATATAAGCCACACCCCCATGAGATATCACTCAGAGCAGGTACCTTGGGGAAATGCTTAGGGGCTCACCTGCTCGGACATCCACAACCAGACCCATCCCACAAGTGGCCCAAAGTCACTTATTCTAGTCTGGTGGGTCATACGGTGGGTGACCCCCTGGAGGCCCCAAAGGCAGGCTGTAGCCTGAAATATCAGCTGACTGCAGGGGCCTCAAATGTGGTTCCTCCAGCCCAGGCCTCATCACGAGCGACAGACACCAGCTTCCTACCTGGCCTCTCTACCTGGCTGTCCCCGCATCTCATCCCCAACAGATCTCAAGTCCAACTTGTCAGTATCTTCTTTTCTGATAAATGCTTTTGTGAATCTTCTCTGAAAAGTTATTTCTTATTCCTAGGTGGTGAAGATGTTCTTTGTCTTCTTCTAGGAGCTTTATAGCTGCAGTTTTACACTCAGATCTATGAGTCATCTCAAGTTAATTTTTCTCATCTATTTTCCTTCTTATTGTGGTTAAATCCACATAACATAAAATTTACCATTTTAACCATTTTTAAGTGTTCAGTTCAGTGGCGTTAAGCACATTCACATTGTTGTGCAACCATCACCCCCATCCACCTCCAGAACTTTTTCATTTTCCCAAACTGAAACTCTGTCCCCATTAAACAAAATACCTGTTCCCCCTCCTCCAGGCCCTGGAATCACCATTCTACTTTCTGTCTTTATGATTCTGACTACTTTGGGGACCTTGTGTACATGGAATCACAGTCTCTTCTGTCTGGCTTATTTCACTTAGCATAATGTCTTCAAGGTTCACTCATGTTGTAGCGTGTGTCAGACTTTCCTTCCTTTTTAAGGCTGAATAATATTCCCTTGTGTGTATAGACAATATTTTGTTTATCTGTTCTTCTGTTGATGGACACTTGGCTTTCATGAATAATGCCACAATGAACATGGACGTGCAAATATCTGTTTGAGTCCCTGTTTTCAACTCTTCTGGGGATATACCCAGAAGTGGAATTCCTGGATCATATGGTAATTCTGTTTAATTTTTTGAAGAGCCGCCATACACTTTCCTGCAGCAGTTGTACCATTTTACATTTCTACCAACAGAGCAGAAGTGTCTCAGCTTCTCCACATCTTTGCCAACGCTTGTTTTGTTTTGTTTTTTATTGTAGCCATTGTAATGGCTGTGAAGTGGAACCTCACTGTGGTTTTGATTTGCGTTTCCCTAATGATTAGCAATGTTGAACATCTTTCAATTTGCATATTGTCTTTGGAGAAATGTCTGTTTCCTTCGCCCATTTTTGAGCGGGGTTGTTTGGCTTTTTTTGGTTGAGTTGTAGGAGTCCTCTCTCTACTCTGGACATTAAACCTTGTCAGATATTGGATTAGCAGGTACTTTCTTCCATTCTATGGATTATTTTTTCAGTCTGTTGACAGTACCCATTGTTGCACAAAACTTTTTAAGTTTGATGAAGTCCAGTTCATCTATTTTTTCTTCTGTTGCTCGTGCTTTTGTTCTCTAAGAAATAACCACCAAAAGATCTTCTCCCTCAGTTTGAGTTGTGTATGGCCTGAGGTGTGAGTTCAACTTAACATACCTGAAATCCAACCCTTAAACTATACTGCCGGCACCTCCTTCTCTTCTGGGGTTCACTGTCCCCGTGAAAGGCCTCATCTTCTCTCCTGGTGGACAGCTCAGAACACAAGTCACCCCTGTTACCTTCCTCTTCATCATCCAAGTCCTGTCAATTTTGCTCTTTCCTACGTTTCCTTGAGACCACTCACTTTTCTTCATCTCCACATCCCCTGTTCTAAGGTTTCTCATCTCTTGGATGACTGCAGGAGCTTCTCAACTGGCCTCTCTGCTTCCTCTCGGAAAAGCAACTCTGATTACAACACATCCTCCCCATCTCGTTCTTAGGATAAAGACAGAACTCCTCAATGTGATCTTCAGAGCCCTGGATGGCCCACCCAATACCCCATTCTCCTCACTCTCTCTGCCCCTAGCCACTCTGCTCACTCTCTCCACCAGGTCTTTGTTCTGTTCCCTCTGCCTGCAATGTTAATGCTGTTCCCTCCCCCTCAGCACCTAGCAAAGTCCAACTCATCCTCCTACTCCTGGCTAAATCTCACCTCCTCAGGGAGACCTTCCCTGACTCACCGACTATATACTCTCTGTTGCTGCGCTCATCATGGTCGGATTTTACATGTATGTTTGTGACTGCTGGATTAATGTTCAACACTAGACTGCTGAGGGCAGGGCTTGGGTCTGGTTTTTAATCACAACCACACATTCCTAGGGCCTAGCACAGTGTCTAGTACATAGTAGGTCATCTGTAAATAGAGAGGAAGGAAAGAAAAAATGCAGGAAGGAAGGGAGGAAAGGAGAGAGGATGTATGCATGGAGTGAAAAGATCGATTTCCTTTGCTTTACAAGGTTCTTCCCCAAGTGGGAAGCTAGGGCCTTCATGATCTCCAAAGGGCAAGGAATGACTTTCTGTCAATTCCAGCTTTTCTAGGAACTTACGTGACAAATGCCATGCAGGCCCTTTCTCAATCTGATTCCTCATTTATACAGTGGGGATAACAACATTCCCCTGTAGGACTGTCGTATTAGAAGACATGATGTATGTGAAAGTGCTGAGACCCAAACAGGACCCAAACAGATGACCTTGAGCCCAGCCATACTCCCAGATATAGCCAAATTCTCCTAGGCTCTCTGTGTTACAGTCTTCTCTTCATTGGCCATCAGATTTGGGCATGGACATATCCCTAGAATGGAACATGGAGACTCAAGTTCCTTTTGAAGCACACAGTCTTTGAGAGCTCCCCTAGGTGATGTCCTGGGAAGTTTAACTCAGCTACACCGGGATCTAGCCATACCTGAAGACTGCTTAGAGCAGGAACCTCCGTAAAATGCTCATGGCTCATCTGCATGGACATTTTTTGGGTAAAGTTTGGAGGTTACCCAAGATTTAGCCCAGTTTGGTGGGTCAGAGGTGGATGACCCCAGTATGAGTCCACTGTCTCCTACAAGCCTAGACTCTGGGCAGTTCTTCCCTTGCATGTGACTTGAATCAGTTTTCCTAGTGGGTGGGGAGACCCCTTAGCCGCCCTAGGCACCAAGTGAAGTCCAGAGCAAGTCCTGAGAAGCTCTAGGACCCACCCTGGACCCTGATGTTGCTCACGGGGATATTGGTCCACCCTGGACTCAGCACTGGAGGAACGGCTATGTCTCAAGTAGGAGGCTTCCTCAATTCTGGGCCTCCTGCTTCTGCTCCCTGCCCTCTCAACTGTCCTTTCCTCACAGTTGGGGCCATGTAGGCCCCCTACAGGCTCTAGGCTTTGGGCTCATTGGGCCCCTATCTGGGAGGGGAGTCAAAGATCCCAGGCCTCCAGCTCAGAGGGCTCCTGCCTTCTGGGCAAACAGGCCCCAACTCTAGGGACTGGCTCCTCCCTTGTCCCTGGCACAGAGCTCCCTCCCACAGCCCTGTTTTTTCAGGGCTAAGACTCTGCCAAGTTCTTGCCAGAGACCCTACTCTGACCTGGGCCCTAGGCTCGGTCCATGCTTTCTCGTTAGTCCTTCTCAAGTCCATCCCCTTCTCTCCATCTCTACTTCCATCATCAAGGCTCACCTGGGCCATCACACTAGCCTCCTCATTGATTTCCCTGCTAACATCTTGCTCCTAAAACCTGTTCGTCACACAGCAGCAGGCTGACATTCCTAAAACATAACCTGGATCACATAATTTCCCTGTTTAAAACCTTCTATGGCTTCTACTACACTTAGAACTGAGTCTAAGGGATAAATTGGGAGTTTGGGATTTGCAATACTAATCACTATATATAAGACAGATAAACAACAAAGTCCTACTGTATAGCATTTATTCAATATCTTGTAATAGCCTATAATGAAAAAGAATATGAAAAGGAATATATATATATAGGTATAACTGAATCACTAAGCTGTACACCAGAAATTAACATTGTAAACCAACTGTACTTCAATAAAATTTTTTTTTTTAAATGAACAAAGTCCAAAATCCAGGGTCTACAAGGCTGGGCCCAGGTCTTCTGGTTCTGCCAGCCCTCCCGCTTCCTCTCCCACAGCTTTATCTTCCACACGCTCCCCTCAGCCCATCCCACTTGCCATGTCTGGACCTTACAACAGAGCATCTCTTTATGTTGCAGTTACAGATGCACAGGGCATCTGCCTGGGGCTGCTGGGACCTTCCTGAGAATGAACGAAACACAGACGCAAGCAAAGCTGAGGAATGAAGAAACTCATTTGAGCACCAGGATACAGCCACACCTGAAGCCAACATATCTCTTTTTTTCTTAAGCTAACTTAGTTGACGTCTATATTACTTGCTTCTGAAAGTAACCCCAGTTAATTCAACTGGCCAACCCTCCTCACCCCACCCCACCTCCTTTCCTGTTCCTCCGACATGTCAGCACACTCTCGCCTCAGGGCTTTGCCTACGCTGTTCCCTCTGCCTCGAGTGCTCTTTCCCCAGATGTCTATATGTCTCACTTCCTAACCTCTTCAGGTTCCTGCTCAAATGTCCCCTCCTTAGAGAAGCCTGCTCTGCCCACCTCATCAAAAAAAAACCCCAAAAACAAAATGTCTCATCATCATCCCCTACTCCCTTTCTCTGGGTTATTTTTTAAAATAACACTTTCAACTACCATGAACGTTGTATGTTTACTTATTGTCTGTCTCCCTCCGTTAAACTTTAAACTCCATGAGGATAGGGATTGTGTTAGGATGACCAGATATTCGGATTTGCTTGAGACTGGGGGATGGGATGTGGGACTTTGATGACTAAAACCGGAATGTCCTGGGTCAACCAGGGCAACGTGACCACCCTGGACTGCCTTGTTTGTTTACTGTCAAACCTCACTGCCCAGACCAGCGCTGGCATGTGGGAGGTGTTCAATGCACAGCTGAGCAGGTAGATGGGTGCCGGCCCTGGGCCAGGCGGTGCCACGCAGTATCTGTGCACACTGCTTCCTGTTGTCCTCGTGGCCTGCCCTGGGAGCTGGGCTTTTTTATCCCTAGTTTACAGGTCAGGAGCTTGAGGTGGGGGCAGTGTGTCCAGGCCACACAGCTGGTAGGGCAGGACTGGAATCCCGCTCAGCTGGGTCCGAGGAATCAAGCCCTTAATCAAGCCCCTGCGTGCCTCCCAGTTATAGCCTGCTCTGCTCACACCAACTCACCCTCAGCCCCTGTCACCTAAACAGCCACATCCAGGCCCAGAGCAGCTCACCCTCCACCTCGCCCCACTCAGGTGGGTGAGAACTCATCCAAGGGCGGCTTGTTCTCGGCCAGGTTGGTGGTGAAAGAGAGGGAGAGCCGGCAGCTCAGGGGCTAGAACCCCACAGTGTGGTGGCCGGGGGTCCTGAATGGTGCACCCCCGGGGCTCCAGGTATCCCTGGGGGCTTGTCAATCACAGCTGCCTGCTCAGCTGGGCCTCGCCCCGGTCACTGAGCTGGAGAAAGCCTGTTTCCTGCCCACTCACAGGGGCCTAGACGAAAACACCCTTCTCACCGCAGTTAAGGGAAAGACCTCTCTCTGCCATCCCAGACCTGCTGCTCCCCCTGCCACCCCCACCTGCCATCAGAACCATGGGAACAAAAGAGGAGGCAGTGCTTCCCTGGGCCATTTATCTCTTGTCTGATCCCTATAAACAACCTTGCGACAGCTGCTCGTTCTTATGCCCATTTCATGGACGAGGAAACTGAAGCCCAGAGAGATGAACACCTTCACCCATGCCACACAGCTCATAAGGGGGATTCTCGGAGATGAAGTGAGGGTTGGTCCCAGCCTCACTGTTGTCTATTCTACCTCTTCTTGCTGGTGAGGGAGATGATGGAGATGATGCTCCAAATCTCCACTGTTCACTGAGCCAGGCACTTCCCACGCATTAGTTCTCATTTCAGCCTATGATTGTGTGCATTTTTCAGGAAGTTGGACTGCACAGGAGTGAAGGGGTTGACCAAGGTTGCATGGCCTGGATGATTCCTACCGGAGCCTGTCTTACCAATATGTTTCCCTCCTCCTTTCCTTCCTCCTGTCCACCTACCCACGCACACATCTAACAGCCAATCAACATTCACTGAGTGACGATGATGTACCGACATCACCCCAGCACCGAGCAGGAGGAAGTCCTGGGCTGCAGCGGCTGTCTTGGCTCCTGGCCCAGAGCAGCTGGAAATCCCTTCCTGAGAGGCTGCCCGGATTCCAAACCAGGATCCCCTGGGTCCTATCAGTGATCTACTTGGGAGTCTCTCGCTGGGGAATTGTTCTCTGCAGGTTTCATTCTGGGATCTCAGCTGCTCTCCCCCTGCTTGGCCACCAAGGAGCTGTTTTTCATAACAAAGTGGGGCAGGAGAAGGGCCATGGGAGGTTTTAATAATTTCGTTGTTGGAAATTTCCATGGTGGTGGAAAAGACCTGCTGGCCACCCTCCAAACACCTCCCTGAAAAAAACTTCCAAAATCAAACTGCTGGACTGGGTCACTGCAGTCCCAGCAGACGCTGGAGCTGCCCACAGAAGGGCTGGGGGCCAGTGCATGGGCATCAGCCCCCGGCACAGAGTTGGGTACCAGAGGCCCAGGGATCAAGGAAAATGGGGAGCTTTTCCTGTCTTGGAGGGAAGTGTGGAAGAACAAAGCAGTTGCTCCCCTAGGAGCAAGTCAAAAGCCCAGAGTCCATTTTCTCTGCCACCCATTTGCTGTGTGACCTTGAGTAGTTACTAGACCTCTCTGAGCCCAGCTCACCTCGTGTGAAAGGAGGTCTGAAGCATAGGTGATGTGTGCAGGCTCTGACTTTGGGTCTCCTGAATTCGGGGGACTGAGGACAGGAAGGGTGCATAGAAACTGAGCCCTGGGAACTCTTGAGGATGTTTAAGGGCCTGGGAGGGAGAAGAGGACCTGCAGGTCCTGGAGGGTGCGGGCTCACAGGTGAATTAACAGGCAGCCTCCTCACTGCCCAGCCACAATCTACCTCTCCCACGGGCACACAGCTTCCCCAGTAGCCTTCTGTGGAGGGGTCTGCATAAAAGTGACAATCGTGGGAATGCCCTGTCCTCAGCATCTCGCCTGCCATCACCTCCAAAGCCATCCCACCACTGCCAGCTCAGGGAGTCTCTGTGGCCTTCTGAGCTCTCCACACCCATTGGCTGCAGCCAGTCCCCTCTCCTGCCTCAGAGACTCCTTACTGCTGTGCCCAGGCTGCCCCACTCCCAGCTCTTCCTTCACTCACCCTCCAGGCTAGTCTTTGCTCATTACAGCTCTGACCCTGTCCTGCCAAGTGCCCCCAAAGCCCTAACTCCCGGCAGAACTGGGGGCAGTAACCCAAAGCATCACCTCTCTCCTCACCTCTCCTCCTAATGCAGGAAACCCCCTTACACATCAAGGCCCACCATGGAGCCCAGCCTCTCCTCCCAGGCAAGTGTGCACACACACATGACCAAAATAAATCCTCAGATGATACCAAAGAACGGAAACCCCAAACAAGAAAACCTTGTGCCAGAAGGAGAATGCCGGGGTCACCAGGGCTCCCAGACCAGTCGTAAGCTCTTGCTTGGCTTACTTGAGGTTTCCCCACTGGGGCTGCAGAAAGTCAAGCTCTCTGAAAGGGCAGAGGGCAACCCATCACGCCCCAGGATGAAGCTGGTGGGCCCCCGAGCCCCAAGAGTAACCTGCGTCCTGTCTCTGGTTCTGTGCCCCATGGAGGACGAAAATGTGTCCTGTGGGCAGAGACTGTCTGATTCATTCTCACTGGATCCCCAGTGGCCTCAGTTCACAGTAAGTGCTCATGGAACACTTGGTAATGAATAAGTGAATGAGGGTAAGGGTTTGGACAGCAGGAAACAGAAAGCATGGGCCATCAGTGTCCACAGAGGTTACCAGCTTGGGACATGGTGCTAGTCACTTCCCAGTGCCGCCAGCTGACAGTGCCTCCAACAATACTCAAATCTGTCATGCCCATGCTTAAGAACCTGCAGTGGTTCCCACTGTCTATGAAAAAGTTTGGATTTCTTAGGCTGGCATTCAGAACTTGCCTACTCTCCTCTCTCCCTGCCTCCCTGTATCCATTCATTCATCATCCCCCCTACTCTACCCACGCATCTATCCATCTGCCTTCCCATCCATCCATCCCTCCCTCTGTTCCTCCAACCACCCACCCACCCACCAATCTCCTCCCTCCCTCTCTCCATTTCTCTGCCCATCCATCCATCCACAGATTCATCTTTTCTTCCATCATTTACTGAGTGGTTACCAGGTTCTAGACAACATGCTAGGTGCTGGGGTCAACCCAGATCTTTACTTCCATAATAAAATTATCTCACCACATATCTGTCTACAAATCCTGTCTGCCCTACCTTCAAAACATACCCAAAATGTGATCACTTCTGACTACAGCCACGGTCCCGACCCTGGGCCAAGCCGCTGTCTTCTCTCCCCATGCTCAGTGGGGCAGCCTCTTCCCTGGCCTCCCTGCCTCTCACCTCATCCCACCCCCGACACACAATCTGTTCTCCATACACAGCCAGAGACGAATCAAGTCCTCTTCTGTTCAGAACCCTCCTGTGGTTCCTGTCACTCTTCAAGGAAAAGCTCAAGTCCCTGTAATGGCCCACGAGGCCCTAGATGATCTGTACCCACCCCCTACCCCTATCCCATTACCTCTCCGACCTCATCCCTTCCCCTCCTCCTTGTTCACTCCGCTCCACCCCACTAGCTTCTTCACTGTCTGTTGAACACGTTGAGCACATACCCATCTCAGGGTCTTTGTATTGGCTGCTTGCTCTTCCATAGACAGCCTCAGGGATCCCTCGGGTCTCTGCCCAAATGGCACATTCTCAGTTAGGCCTCCCCTGACCCCCAACTTGAAGCAGCCCTCTTCATCGTCCTTCCTCTGCCTTATTTTTCTCCATCCATGGACCACTCCCTGACACGTCACCCACTTGCATCTTTGTTTGCTGTCTGTCTCCACTCCCTTGAATGCAAACCACGAGGCAGCCAGCAGGTCCGCTGTGCTCAGTGTGGTTTCCCCAGTGCCTGGCGCACAGTAGGCCCTCCACTGACATCTGTGGACTGAATGCCCTCACCTCTAGGTGTGGGTAGTCATTTCTACTTTATGAAGGATTTTCACCTGTGTTTTGTCAGTGGTCTGTCGTCATCCGATGACTATGTCTGCTTGTAATCATCCCTCTGGACTCTCATTAAACAGATTCCTAGGTTCTCCCCAACTTCTTCCTTCTCACCATCTCCACCCCTTTCTAAACGGCCCCAATGACCCCAACATCAGCGAGGACTCACTGTGGCCGGCCCCTGGCTGCCCCCATCAGTCCCAAAGCCCCATCGGCTTAGCCTGTCCCCCTGCCCTGAGAACCTGCCCCCTCTGCCTTTATTCACCAGGAGGCCTGTCCAGCCTCCTCCTCAGGGGTCTCCAGTCTCGTCTCTCCAACGCATTATCCTCTCTAGCGCCACAGATTCTTCCAAATGGCCCAGTCTGGTCATATCACTCGCCAGCTTAAACCGTTCAGCCCACTGCCCTTGGCTTGGCCCTGCTACCTCTCCGCTGAGTGCTCACCACCCCCGCCTGGTGCCTTCTGCTCCGGCTGCTGCTGGTGGCCTCCGCCCGCTTAGGCTGTGCCTTTGCCTGGGGCACCCTTCCCACCTCCTACCTTCCTTCCAGCTGGCTGGCTCTTATTTATCCTTCCACTTGGCTGCAGCCGCGTGAGGCCCTCTGGGTTGTTCCCTGACAGTTCCAACGATGGGTGGCCTCCTCTGGGCCCTGTATCCCTGCGGCTTCCCCTAGCCGGGCTTTTAGCACATGGGTTTGCAATGACTGGTGTCCCTGCTAGACCAGGCACTCCAGGACCGCAAGGCCACTGTCGTCACGGTTCAGCTGGGGGCTCTGGGGCCAGCCTGCTGGCTGGGTGCCCTCGGACAGTCCCTGTACGTTGCAGAGCCTTACTCCCTCATCTGTAAAATGGGGATAACTGCCAGAGGGACATTGTATTAAATAAGTTCCACAAAGCACTTAGAGCAGTGTCTAAATACGTGTTAGTTGCTGGCATCCGGATGGAGAAACTGGCGCAGGGAAGAAGCCAAGGGTCCCTGTCCCGTAGATGCATCTGGTCACCGCAGGCCTCCTGGTGCTGGACCTGCCATTAGTGTGGGCTGGGCTGGGGGGTGGGTGGATCACCCCGGCCTCTCTGTGGCTTTCTACTCACTAAGAAACCTCTACTTGTTTCGGCTGATTTTTTAAAAATGTGTCTTATTTGCTTTGGGGGTGAGAGAAGCATCTTTTCAGGTTTGCAGTTAATGCCCTTCGTTTTTTTCTTTTGACCTTTGTGCCTGTTTTCTGACTTCACCTCCCGTCCCTGTTTGCATGTGGCTTTTTTTAGCTGACCTTTTGCCTCCAACCTTCTTATCTGAACTCCCTGGCTCTCCTCTGCGTCTCAGAGCTACACGGTTGCGGTGAGGGTGCTGCTAATCCATGCCATCCACATTTCGGGGGAAGGGGGGGAGCCCCAGCCCTGGGCACGTACTCAGCGCCAGCCTGTGCTGGGCACTGCACGTGTGCTGGCGCGTTAAAGCACTAATGGGGGCCCAGAGAGGGCACACCACAGCTGGTAAATGGCACAGCTGGCAGCTCCTAAGCCCTTGTTATCTGCACTAGGCTCGATGCCTCTCAAAGACTGCCGAACCACCAGGATGGCCCCAGTACCCTAAGGGACATAATAAAGCCACGGGTATGGATAAAATGATTTCAAAGGAAAGAAACAAAATCCTTCTGCACTTACATCTACCAGTAAGTGAAAAATGCAAGCAAGGAAGAGAAAGAGCAAATTGCCAGATTTCGTTAAACCAAAGTCAAATTGTAAGTTGCCCCACAATTTCACATACCACGAAGAAAGAAAAAGCGCTTCCAATAAAAAACTATAACATGATTCAGGTTTTTTTTTCCCCAGATTACGTTGTATACCTGAAACTAACACAACACTGTAACTCAAGCGCACTTAACAGCAGCAACAACAATAACAACAAAACTACAACGTGCTGTCAGCTGCAACACACATCCCTTCCCCAGGGCTGTGAAAACAGGGGAAAACGTGCATCCCAGGATCCATCACACAGGGTGCCAACAGTGGTTACATCAGGTAAACGTGGGATGTAGAAAGAGGGAAATTAGTCGTCTTGCTATAGAACCTTCTGTATCATTCTGTCTGTTTCAATAAGCATGGCTTTATTTTTGTAACTCAAACGACGCAGTTTAAAAAAAGGAAATAGGTTTGCCAAGCAGTTGCCGCCTGGTTTCTCTTCTGGACATCTCATGGGTTAGGGACATAGTAATTGGCAGCTCCATGTGCCCTGCTGGGAACAAGGCTGGGGGGTCTATGTATTGGGAGGGGGACAGATAAGCATTAGGCACGCATATTCCAAAGCTCAGTCCAGGCGGGTCTAATAAGCAGAAATTTCCCATTATTGAGGCTTGGCCCCCAAACCCATCATTAACGGCTCTTCAAGCTCAAAAGTAGACAGTGGAGGCACAAACAATGCCACAAAGCCCCACTGCCCAGAGAACGGGACAGTGAGGGCTCTTCCTCTCTCACCATCCTCTGCTGTGCATCTTCCTCCACTGTTTCTGCCCTGCACTGTTGCTCCTACCTGGCGGCAGACCATTTTCAGACCCAGCTGTCTGTTTACTACCTTCTTTCCAGCTAGAATGTAAGCGGCAGGAGGCTATGGATTGCATCTGTTTCATATAAGGCCGCACCCCTCGCCCACTTCTCCCTTTCTCCCCGCTTCCTGGGATGCCTACTAAAGGCAGGTGGGCTGAGCATGAGGTTCCTGGGAATCCCCCACAAAAGTTTCTCCCTGTCTTGTAGATACAGGGTCAAGTGTGACGCTGAGAGAGGACACTGCTTTCCGTTTCACAGCTGCACAGAACAGAAACCCTCCCCCTGTCCTCGGCCCTTGAATATAACAGTGAATGGGACAGATATGCTTCCCTGTCCTCGAGGAGCTGGTTGTCTAGAAGGGGAGACAGACAACAAACAAGAGAATAAATACTGAAAGAATGTTAATTGTGATAAATGCTATTAAAAAGCAAGCATTGTGACAGGGAAAACACTTTAAAATAGATCAGGGAGGGCTTCAATGCGGAACTATGAGAAGGAACGTATACTATAAAGAGAAGGGGAAGAAGTAGTCTAGATGGGGAAACAGCATGTGCAAAGGCCCTGAGGCAGGAAAGAGGCTGATGAGTTTGATGAATGGAAAGAAGACAAGTGATTAGAGGAGATGAGTAAAGGAGAGTTCTGATGAGGGACTTATAGGCCATGGAAGGAGTCTGGGTTTTATCCTGTGCAGCACGCGGGATAAAACCTGTAGAGTTTTAATCAGAAAGCAGCACAATCTGATTTATACTGTTAGAAGGATCCACCTGGTTACTTTGGGAGAACAGATGATTTGTGGGGAGCAAGAGAGGATATGGGGGACCAGTAAGAAAGATCATCCTTTCACTTATTCAACGTGTGTTTATTCAACCATGTTCTAAGGAAACCTCTGAAAAACACAAAAATGAAAACAAATGAGACTTATCAGCTGGGGCATGACTCCAGAGGTCTAGGGTTTGCCACCTGGGAACTTACAATAAAGGGAGAGGCAGGAAGTCTTCCTGCAGAAGGAGGCCCTCAGGTGGGGTTTGAAGGATGGCTGAAGGGTGTTGGGGGATGGGCCCAGCCTGCGCAAAGGCTCAGAGTCGAGGGAAAGGGTCAGTGTAAACAGCGTGAACTCCGATTTGTACTGAATGACTAGATTCCTGACAACTGAGTAGAAGAAATAACTAACTGATGAGGAAGAAGTGGCATGAAGATGAAGCCGGAGGAAGATGCTGGAAGGGTAGGTGGGGTGGGGGATAAATCACGGAAGCACTGAATGGGGCCCAAGGAGCCTGAGCTCCGTCTGCTTGGCAATGTGGAGCTCTGAAGGCCTTGACCATAGAGTGGCCGGCCAGACGGACATTCTGAGAAGGTCCCCCTGGCGGTCATGGGGGGCCATGGAAGAGGCTGGGCCAAAACTCAGCGAGAGAGGGTGAAGGGTAGGGCCTGGCTCCCACTCGCGTTCTGATTCTATGCTTAAGAATAATGAATAGCTGGTATTTTATAGAGCTTCCTAAGTGTTTGGCACCATGCTAAGCGTTTTACACCTATTCACTCATTTAATCAGTACAAGAACTGTATGAAGTTGGTAGTATGATTTACTCCCATTTTACAGGTTAGGTGACTGGGGCACAGAGAGGTTAAGTCACTTGCTCAGGGTCACACAGCTAGGAAGCATTGGGGCTGGGAATCAAGCCTAGGTTCTCGGACTCCGGGGTCCTCTCTTAACCACTGCCCTTAGTTGGCTCCTTCATCTAGGACCCCACAATCCTACATTCTGGGATTTGGGTTCCCTGGCAGAGGAAACCCTCTCTGGACAGTGCTCCTGGCTGTCTTTTGAGGCCTCAAGAATACACCAACAAGCCCCTCAAAGCATGTGAACTGAGAGTGAGCTCCCACTTATGGCTGTATTGCTGACCCACGTGACCAGGAACAAGTCCTTGGACCTCTCTGAGGGACCCTGTTCCCCACCTGAAAAGTAAGGATGAGAATGTCTTCTCCACAGGACATGCAGGAGAACTGAGCCACTAGCCAGGGTGATAACCATGTTAGCTCTTAGGCATCAGACGGGGGTGCACAGAGCTTTTGACTCATGTCTTATGTGATCTCCACAACGGCCCCATTTTAGAGGCGAGAAAACTGAGACTCAGAGAAGAACAACAACTTACCCGAGGGGACACAGCTTATCAGTGGCAGGGCTGGGATTTGAATTACAGTTCCCTCAACAGTGCCTGGTGGGCGCTTAAGAAATGCAGTCACCCCTCTCTGCAAATGTGAACCCAGGGTGGCTCCAACCCTACGAGGGTTACCCAGGCGTCTTTTGGGGTGAGAATGAAGAGTACAATGTGGTCAGTTCCAGGGGTCCAGCCCTGTCGTTGCCGAGATGTCAGCTTTCGGGGTCTCCTGAACTTCCCCTGTGCAGTTGTGTT
The DNA here is from genome assembly GCF_048773025.1 of Camelus bactrianus. NCBI lineage: Eukaryota > Metazoa > Chordata > Mammalia > Artiodactyla > Camelidae > Camelus > Camelus bactrianus. The sequence goes on along the minus strand of NC_133555.1, from coordinate 5,785,402 downwards.
GGGCACATCGGCCAGGTGTGAACGGCCTTGTTCCTGGCTTGACGTCTGGCCCAAGGCCTCGCCCTTTCTCCTGGAGGGCTAGGGTGGCATACGAGCTTTTGGGGTGGCGGCCGGTACCATGGACTGAGTCCTGGCCTCCTGGACTCTCACTGGGCAACCGTGGGCGACTCTGCTCTGGATCTTGGTCTCCCCTTGAGCCCAATGCACAAAACAGGATGACAAGGGGATGGCTTCCTCCCCGTGGGGCCCTTCCCAGTTGGGAGAGCTGGCCTGAGCCGCTGCACCTCCCCCAGACCTGGTGTCCCCCCCTGTAGAGGGGTCCAGTCGCAGCCGTGAAGGGTGGAGCAACGCATGCGCAGAGAGCGCCTAGCACGGAAGCCCCGGTCAGCCACGATGTTATTGTTATTCCCGGTCACCTCGGAGGGTGTAGTGAGGCTCGGGGAGGCCACCATTCAGCACCAGCATCTGCCTTTAGCTGCCACGGTCCCACTGCAGGCTTCTGATTCTGTATTTCACAGACTCCCTGGAGAAGCTTTTTGAGGTCCTAGGGTGAGGGAAGCTGTTAGAATTCCCTTCCTCTGAGGATGTCTGGGCAGGCTCTGGCCTCTGAGAGGGCAGAGAAACATCCAGAAAGAGCCACTGTTAATTCTGTAAGAACTGCCTGCACGTGGGGTGGCTACAGTCACGGACTCCTCCCTACACTGGTCGCATTTTATAGATGAGGGAACTGAGGCCTGGTGAGGGCCAAAGACTGTGGCTGGTGAGGCCAAGCCTCGGGCATGGGATTTCTCATGGTCAAGCCCCGCCGCTGGGTGTCTGCTGTCACCTGCCACCTTCTACCTGGGGCTGTGCATGGCCTGGCACGTGGCCGGGCACATGCTCAGTGCTCAGCCAATATTGGTTTTATTGATTTACATTCTCTTCCCCTTTCAAGATCTTCAGAGCTTGGAAACCCAAAATTGGCTGGGGGTGGGATGAGGGGAAGGGCCTCATTTTAATCTGAAGTGAGTCATGTAAGTTGATAAATTTAGAAGTGGCCTAAAGGGCTCTTAATCTCTTGCCTTCAGATAGTTGCTAGGAAGAGGCTGGTTCTCAGCAACGTCTGCTTTGCAAATACACACGACAGCGCGGATGCTGCCGGGGCCCCGCCCGGGGCCCCTCACTGGCCTGCAGCACCCGCACCCCAGCTGCTGGGCTGTTACACCTTCTGCCTGCCCTCTCCACTGAGGACTCATCCCGAGATGAACAGGAGCTGCTGCCATCTCAGGCTTGCTCCCAGGGCCCCCACCCAAGATCCACACGGATGTGCATGCACACAACCACGAGGTCCTTCCCTCCAACCCTGTCCCTTCCCCATGACCTTGACTATCAGCAATGTCTGGGAAACTTTGAATCTTAGACATTTAAAGTTCCAGGGGGCCCGTCTGGCCCCAAAGTCCTTGTTTCAAGGATGGTTACCCGGGTGCCTTTTGGGATGAGAATGAAGAGCAGGATGCGGTCGATTCCAGGGGTCCAGCCCTATCACTGGGAAACTGGTGCCCAGGGAGGGACTGTGACAAGTCCAAGGTCACCTGGGTGGTTTGTCAAGGCTGAGCTGCACCCAGATCTCTGCTTCCCCTCTCCCACCCCAATCCATTCCGTGGCCCTGGCACTGCCCAGTGGCTGGACCAGCTGGCCAGCTGGGGCTTTTGCCTTCTCCAGGAGGGAGTTTTGCTGTGTCAACCTTGCAGCAGCCACTGAGAAGGCACTTGGAGGCCAGGAAGTGCTGGCAGGTAGACTTGTAGGGTGGTTGGCAGGCTCTGCTGACCTTGGGCACAGCCCTGGCTCAGCCCCGCTCACCCCCTTCCCCCGTACTGCAGTGAACAGGCAGAAATGTGAAGGAAGGAGGAAGCCACTTCTGATGAGAGTCCCAACCCAGCGGAACTGCATCCGGCTGCATCTTCTAGAAACCGTCCCGCCACTGGCCAGAACCCCCTTCTCCATAAGAGTCACAGAGTCCTGGACTCCCACAGGCACGGAGGCAACACCAGGCCAGTGCCTGGATGCTGGGGTCAGGTTCCACCTCTGGGGAGAGCCAGCTGTATGACCTTGGGCAAACCAACTTGCATCCTGGGTCTCAGCTGCCCCATCTGTAAAACGAGTGCTGCCTGTATTCTTATTATTTTTTTTGAGCCCAGTGTCCATTTCAGCAACTATTTATTGAACCAGAAGAGACTCATTAGAAGTTCATTAAATAATAATTGCTTACACTGCTGTCAAGCACTGCCCTAGGCACTTTAATTTTATTTAATTCTCACAGCAGTCCTAGGAATTGGATACTTCTGTTATCTCCATTTTACAGATAGTGGGACTAAGGCACAGAGAAGTTAAGAAACTGGCACAAGGTCACACAGCAAGGAAGTAATGGAGCAGGAGCTGAAATCCTAAAGTCTGTGCCTTAAATTCCTCTCTACACTACTGTGTTTGACTTTGAACTGCCAATTATCAAGCACCTACTGCATACAGGTACTGTGCTGGGCATGTGATACACACATGAACTTGCTGACTTCTCACAAAAGTTCTAGGAGGCCAGGATTCTCATGCCCATCATTTCAGAAGAGGAAATGAAGGCTCCTATAACATGCACAGAAATGCTTAAGATCCCACCATGACTGAACTGGGGAGGCAGGTGGGAGACTGGTTTGTTCCCACCTGCCTGGTGGCCCTAGGTCTTTACAAGTTTTATCTTACTACCACATTTCATGGAATCTAAGATAAATCCCCTATCAGATGCATCACTATGTATATTTAAGAGAGAAAAAGGAATGGCTGGTTCTACTGTGAGAGGCCACCAGTTGTAACAGTTACCTCTGTTTCAGAGATGTCAAAATGTGTATCTGGGAATCCACGTAATTCGGCTTTAATCACAATACCCTACAAGGTAGGCACAACTATTGTCCCCATTTTACAGCTGAGGGAACTGAGATCCAGAGACGAAGGACATACAGCTGCTCAGCGCCTAGGCCTCAGATGTGATGCTGGGCTGGCTGGACCCAGACTTGGTCCTGACCACTGTCTACATCACTGCTCAATCAGGCCACGTGCGCCCGGCCCCTGCACACATTAGGACGCAGAGAAGACTCAGTCAGCTGAATCTCAAAGCTCCTTGCTTCCCAAACAGCTTCCCAAGGATCCCCCACCCCTCCATGGCCTTGACAGCTCCTGAGCCCCACTGCAGCTGGGACTCCAGCCCAGCGAGGCAGGGGTATCAGGAGCCAGGCTGGAACGGGCTCCTCTGGACAACACTCCTCGTGTCCCTGCAACTTGGCCCCTGGATGGCCAGGCACAGACGGGTGGAGTAGCCTAAGCCAGCGTGGAGAACACCACCACTTTATAAACAACTTCCCTCATGATGGCATGAGAGCCCTGGAGAGACCTGCTTCCTTCCTTCCTTGGAAGCTCTTGGGTCCAAAACGGAGTCATCCATTCATAGCACTGTCCCACAGGATGCTCCACCACAGCATGACTTCTCTGGATCTGTGGAAATCAAAATCAAATCCACCCCACCCTGGACTAGGATTTGCCCCATCTAAGGACATCTTTAAGGAAGTCCTCTGAGGGCCTTTCCCCAGAAGCAGGACAAAATTCAACATCTTTCAAATGTCTGACATGATTGGGGCTCCACTCGTGACAGTTTTCTATTCATCACATCACACACGCTATCTTGTGCAGCAGGTTTCTTCAACCACAGTTTACACATCAGGATGTGTAGCTCAGAGAGGCAAAGCTACCAATTCAAGGTCACACAGCAACAAACACTGGCATTAGGATTTACATTCAAGTGGTTCTGATGCCACAAGAGGAGGCCACTTTAATACTGATCTCTGGACAGGCCCAGAGCTAAGTGCATCCTCTGCGTCACTTTACTGAATCCTCATGTAAGTAACAGTATAGTAATAACACTATATCATTCCCATCTTACAGATGAGGAAACATCCTCTGACCCTTCAACTGGAATATAACCCCAGGCTAGGCATTTTACTTGAGTCCCATTTGCCTCTCACAACTGGAAAGGTGGGTACTAATATTAGCCCCATTTAATGGAGAAGTAAACTGAGGTTAGGTCCGTAGTTCAACCACACACAGCTACTTCATGGTAGAGCCACTTATTAGGATGCGGCTTGGCATAAGCAGTTACCCTCCCACACAGTAAATTAAAAACATATTTGTAAAGTGCTTGAGGATACATTTTAGCTATTAGGAATGACTATTATGATCAGCATTCTAGACCTTGGCAGTTACCCCTCCAGGTGGGTGTTGCTGTCCCCATTCTCCAGATGAGGACACTGAGGTTCACAGAGAGTAAGTGGCAGATGAGAAGGGACTGTAGGCTCTCAACTCTCTGCCCCATGTTGGTCTCCTGGGGCCTACAGGGCTCACTCACACCCTCAGGCCCCTGCCCATCCTCAGCTCTTCTCCCCAGGGCCCAGGAGCCCCCACAGGCCCCGGGTGAACACAGGCTGGCTGGAGTCCCTGCCCCGTGGGTCTCTGGCTACGGGCAGCCCCCGTGGAGCTCCAGACAGGTAGAAAGGAGAAACAGCACCAGAGGTCTGGGTTCAATCCTAGCTCTGTCCCTCACTTGCTATGTGACTTGGGCACTTCTTAACTCCCAAGGCCTTGGTTTCTTTGTCGGCAAAATGGGTGAAAAAATGAGGCACTATGCAAAGGACTTACTAGCAGTAAATACTCAATAAATACAGTCATCCCAAGACATCCTCTGCAGATACCAAAATCCAAGGGTGATCAAGCTCAGGTCCCTTACAATTGGCCCTCCACATCTGTGGGTTCCATACCTGCAGGGACGGAGGCTGATCACATTACTGACTGTAATGTGTCTTCCCCAAAGTCATGTCTAACTAGCAGCTCAAAATGTGGCCTTATTTGGAAATAGGGTCTTTGTATATGTAACTAGTTAAAGATCTCAAGATGAAATCATCCTGCATGTAGGGTGGGCCCTACATCCAACGGCTGGTGTCCTGACGAAGAGAGGAGAGGACACAGACACTCAGGGTGATGTGAAAAAGGAGTGGAGCCTGGGGTGACACGGCTACAAGCCAGGGAACTCTGAGGATGGCTGGCACCCCCATAAGCTGGGAGAGAGGCAGGGGATGGACTCTCCCTCAGGGCCTCCAGAAGGAACCAGCCCTGCCAATATCTTGATTTCAGACTTCTGGCCTCCAGAACTGTGAGCAAACAAATGCCTGCTGTTTTAAGCCACCCAGTTTATGGTCATTTGTTATGTGACCACAAGAAACAAGCAGCTGCTGTAACTGCTACTGCAGTTGTTAACACCCCCGACTTGCAGGGGCTCAGATCCCTCATCTGAAGGGCCAGATGGCAGGAGAATCTGCTCTCACCGAGGACAGGAAGGGGCAGGATCACTGCCCTCTCTCTCAAGAGGAGAGCATGGGACCAGGGCACTGACACAACTTGCCCAAGGTCACTTGCCAGGGACCGAGGGGGCTCCAGAAACCAGACCACCTGACCTTTAGACCAAGGCCATCTCCCCCATATCCAGAGGCCTCTGCAGCTTTGGGGAGCCCAGCCCTGGTGTCCCTCCCCTTGGCCCCATCAGATCTGGACATCTTGCCCTGTACCTGACCCTGCAGAGGTTTCCTGGATTGTGTATGACGCTCCCAAGGTTGGAGACCAGGGTGAAACCCTCAGTACACGGTAGGTTCTCAGGAGATACTGAAAGCATCACCTTTTTAAAAAAACTACTGTCACACAGCAGTCCTACGAAGTGGGCATTGTGCCATTTTACAGCTCAAAAATCAAGACTTGAAGAGGCAAGGTGGCTGACCCAAGGCCACTCTTAAGCAGCAGCAGGAAGTTTTGAACTCATACCTCTGATTCTCAATCTCCACAACTTCCATTCACTAAGCCATAAATACAGGCCACACCCTCAACCGAGGACTCACTCTGTTACTTCTTCCGCTTGCCCCTCCCCACTGAGAAGTGGGTACCACTGTCATCCATTTTACAGATGGGTGAACTGAGGCTCCACTCAACCACCTGGAACACAGGGTGAAAACCATCATCTACTACCAGCTCTTCATGACGGGTAAAGCCAAACATCCAAGTGTCTCCATCCAGGGGGGACATTCTCCCTAAATATTTTGTTTGAGACACCTACTAGGAGGGAGGAATGAATTACCGCAGGTTCAATGTTCTAATTTTACAGAGGGCAGGAGATGCAGGGGTGCCCAGATTCTGGGCAAGAGACCCACTCTGGCCTCCCACACTGCACTGTGTTCCCGGCAGGGCTGGGGAAGGGGGCCTGTCCACCCCCCCCCCCACAGCGTGTGTGCACACATGGCACCCAGAACCTGTGCCCCAGTCAGACCCACTGCAGCCCCTTGGGAGCTAAAAGAGGCCAGGAGAAGCCCATGTGTATCTCAGGGTCCCCCAGGGCGCCAGCCTTGATCCTGCACCTACTATGTGCCAGCTGTTTCACGCACATTATTTAAAATCTTCCCCCCAGCTCTGCTTGAAATCTATCCCCCTTCTAGAGAAGGGAAGATTGAGGTTTACGACAGAGCCAGGTCCCCCGCTGTCAGAGGGCTGGGAGACGCATCGCCAGGATTCAAGACCAAGCCCCGTGAGTCTCTTTGGAGCCCTCCTCCCAGCCACACTGCTAAGAAGACAGTTTTAAATTTGAGGGTTGCCCCGTTCCCAAAAGGGCCTGATTTATCTGTGCAGGCTGAAGCCAGCGGCTGGGGGTGGGATGGGGGACTGGATGGCTGGAGACCCAAGTTTCAGTCTCCCTCTACCACCGACTTGTTAGGAACCCTCAGTTTCCTCAGAGATAGCAGGAGCAGGGGAGCAGCGTGATGCCCAGGTCACCCCCAGCCCTGAGCGCCTGTGAGCTCCCCGGCCCCTTCTCATTCTTCTCGGCTCCCTGGGGCAAAGGGCCAGAGGGATGAGAACCCTGGGCTCTCTCAAAAAGGCAGCACCTAGGATCTCCGGACTTATTGAGGGGAACCAATCTGCCCCCTCCTGGTGATTCTTTAGGTCCATTCAGGCTTGAGACTCCCCAGCCTAGAGGTTTCCCCTCTTGACCTTGGCCAATGGCAGCAGCAAGGTGCTCACCTGCTCTGGCTCCCAGCCCCGACACCAATCACAGCTCTGTGCACAGCCCTGTACAGGACTCCAGGCCCTCGGCCGGCTGCGGGCTAAGGCAGGGTCGGGACAGGCCTGCCCTGGTCACACTGAGGACAATGAGGTACAGAAAGACAAAGCGACTTGTCCAAGGTCACACAGCCGGCCAGGAGCAGAGCTTGGGCCTGGCGGGCTCATCCCTTTAACTTGGACTCAAACATCTGGGGAGAACCAGGGGCCCAAGCAGGCCTCTGCTGCTTCATGCCTGGGACCTGAGGATTTGCCAAGGCTCCTCACCCTTTACAGAGCACAGTGTGACCTTGGACAAGTCCCTTCCTCTGGCTGGGCATCAGTTTGCCTCTTCTACTTGGGTCTGGGCAGGGAACTTTAGACTCCACGTGTCTGCTCTGCCTTTCCAGGTGCCGCTGATTCCATGGGCTAACGGGGCAGCAGAGCCATCTGACTGCCTGGGACAGGGCCACACCTGCCTGCTGAGGGCTCTGCCTTCATCCACCCTTTCCTGTATCCTCACCCAAAAAACTTAGTATTTGCCCTCTTGGTGCTCAAGATGTCAGCACCCCAAATTGGAGCTGGCCTCGCCCAGGATGACCAGGCAGGGAGCCTGACAGCCTGGCTTCCACCCCACCTCTGCCATGTTCCAGCTGTGTGACCTTGGGTAAGTGCCTTCACTTCTCTATGTAGCTTCCTCATCTGAAGAACGAGAATAACAAGGCTATGAGAGGTCCCTCTGAAGCAAAGCACGCAGGATAATTAGCTCAGTGAAGGCTAGCAGGCTTATTATTATCTCCCTTGACCCACCCCTGTGCAGGGCAAGGAGAAAGGGGGGAGGGGGCTGGGGGGGGAACAGAGGGAGGGGCCCAGTGCTTCAGTCTCTCCACAGAGTAGGCCACGGAGAGCTTTTCTGACCTTTGGTCTGGAGAGGACTTTGAAGGCTGCTGGAGGCATCCCTGGCATCCTGGCCCAGCTCTGAGAGACCCCACACCAGTGTGCTGGTTTTCTGGTACCAGAGAATAGGAATGGTGGGGCTGGTCCAGGCTCCTGGTGGTTGGGGCCATGGGCAGTAGCCCCTCCTGCCCCCTCTCTTGTTTCCTTTTCAACTGCAGGCAGCCTTCTCTGCAGAACATCAATAACCCAAGATGGCCTTGCTGAGCCCAATCACTGCTCCCTGGGAATAGGGGCTGGCCCTCCCCTCAGGCCTGTGTGGGGCTGTGGTGGCCACTCAGGAGCAGGTGTCCCTCTGTCCCCACAGGCAGTCCCCTGAGAGGCAAACCTCTCCCCAGTGCCCACCGAGGCACCTCTGCTTCCAAGGAGGATGCCTGGAGGCTGAGGGGCAGGTGTGTACATGCAGCACCTGCAGAGGTCCTACATCTGGGTACCTGGGCCATCTTTGTACATGTGCAACCTACATTCACCTGTGGGTGTGTTCCAGCAGGCTGTGTGCCTGCCAGTGCATGGATGGGCATGCAGATGGCATTCAGGACACCACATGTGTGTGCTCATCACTTTCACATGGGCCAGCCCTCACACAGGCACATGCCACGCTTGCAGATGCTGCAGGGCATCACGGCGGCCTGCAGGCCGATCCACCCATGTGCAACCTACTACATTCCTATGTAGGTGCTACATGCATATGGGAGCATGCTGCATTCACAGGTGTGTGTGTGTGTGTGTGTGTGTGGATGTGCATGCAAGCTGCAATTGTGTGCACGCTGTATTTTGCAGGTGAGCAGGTGTTATTCAGCGAAGGGAGCTGTATTTACATGTGCTGGGGTGTAACTGTGGGCATGGGCACACTACATGCGTGTATATGATTTGAAAATATACAGAGCACCACTATGTGTCCTCTATTTGTATACGTGCAGCTGTGCAAATCTGTGGATGTGTACATGCCCTGATGAGAAGGGACTAGGGGCAGGAAGGTGGCTAAATAATACAGGCCATCAGCCGCTTTCCTGGACACCCCCCCAGCAGGGTTCCCTCAGAGCCACAGCCCCCTCCCCACCACTGCTCCTACAAGGAAGTTAAGAGGCGGAGGCCCCCGAGGCCTGTGCTTCAAGCACCCTCCTACTGCACACGTCAAAGGAGAATTTCTCTGGATGGCGCCCGCCGCTCTTGGAAATGTCCCAAACATCAGCTCTGCCTCCTCCCAGCGATTTGGAGAGCAATGCAGGCAAGGAGGGGAGCCTGTTCTGTGCCGGGCAAGGGGGGCTCAGCGTCACACCAAGACCCTCTGCTGATGGAGCCTGCCTGCTCATTTATCCTTCTGAAGGTCGAGCCAGGCTGGGCCTCTGTGTGGGAGTCCCCAGACCCCGGGATCCCTTGCCTGACTGGGGCAGGCCAGCCACAAAGACCCCTCCCCACACAACCTGGGTAAGCAGAGGACAGTCGTGGTGTGGAATGGCCACTGAGCCAGAAAGGGTGGCTACCCACAGCAGCTCACTCTTGGGGAGTGCAGAGGCCCCCCACTGGATTTCCCAGTCTTGACCCTGCCAGGGCCAGGGAGGAGCCCCAGGTGACTAGAGCTCAGCCAGAGGCCACAGGAGGCTGGCCGAGGAACTGGGCTTTGGGGTGAAAGGGCCAACTCCACCATCCGGCATGACTGCTGCAAAACGGCCAGGCCATCCCACTCCTGCCCCTCTCCTGGCCATCTCAGGGACCCAGTGACCCTGCCACCACACACCCTGGCTGGCCTGACCCCGTGGTCTTGAACACAGCAGCCAACCCCACCAAGGGGACCCTCCATAGGGGCCTCCCTCTACTTCCTTCCTGGGACCCTGGCTGCAGTGAGCAGGGGGCACCCTCTGGTCCTCTGCATCTCCCTGGGACGAAGCTCAGAAGGAAAAGAACCTTGCCCCCACTACCGGCTTGTTGGCCCTTGCGTAACATCCATCAGAGGCATTTGCTGTCCAGAGGCTGTCGGAATCTACCTGAGATCCCCGGCATCCGCCTGTCCGAGGCCCCCCTGCCCGAGTCCCCAGCGCCTCAGCCCTCCCCCTCAACACAGGGACCCTCCTCACACTAGTGTCTCCCTCACCGGAGGCTCCCAATGCAGCCTCAGCTGCTGTCAGATAAACAAGTCTTGCTCCCACCCCCCCTCCACGCTGCCACCGCCACCACCATCAGCACTGAAAAAAACCAAATGAAATGAAACAAAATAAAATGGGTGAGGGAGGAAGGGGAGAGCGGAGTGGGGCGCTTTTTATTTTTTATTTTCTCATGCTGGGGGACGCCGGTACTTACTTGGCTACGAAAATCACCACCAATCCGGCACGATTTCCAGGCGGGCAGCCCCGTAATCGCGGTGCGGCAGCTGGTGCCGCGGCTGAGCCCAGCCAGCGTGCCCGGGTCCCTCTGCAGACTGTACCATCCTGCCCGAGCAGGTGGGGGGGCGGGAGGGGGGGCGGAGGCGCCGGCGCCGGCTTCTAGGAGAGCATCTCGCCGGCAAAATGCGATCTCAGGGGAGGCAGAGGCCGCCCCTGCCGCTGCTGCCAGAGGCTGGGGGAGGGGGCAGGAGGATGAGGCAGGGACGCGGGGAGGGCTCGTTGTGGTGGGGGGACTGGGGGAGGAGAGTGGGGGGTGGGTGTGCGTGGACTGAACCACCACGGTGTTGTTTGCGGTTTTAATTCCTCCCGTGGGATCATGAGGAACTGAAGCTGGCAGAGTCCCAGGAAATATGCCTGCTACCCTGAAGTAGGAGGGAATGTCAAGGGCACGGTGAGGCTGAACCTGAGGGAAGGGGGTCCTTTGAGTGGCGGAGGTGCGGGGGAGTGAGAGAGGGGGGAGGATTTTGCTCAAATGGTCTTAAGTCATCCCCCCACCCATTATTTTCCCTGTTGAGCTGGGCTGGAGCTCTGGTGCCCCCTCCTTTTGATCAGAACAACCCCAGACTTGGCAGGGCAAAGGTCACATGGGGAGCAATGGACTCAACACAGACTAAACACATCTGTGACTGCAGGACCAACAGAGCCCAGCCCGCAGTGAACTTCCTGCTGCCATCTAAACACAACCCTTGAAGCCCCGTTGCCTGACCCTGCGCCCCCTCCACCTGCCTGGGGGCTGCAGGTCTGCAGTAGACCCCTTCAATGGGCCATTTCTCTGCTCACAGGTGCACACTGATAAGGGTGTCGCATATGTCTCATGCATCTGCAGAATCTGCAGGGAGGTCTGTGATGAGTTGGGGGGCTGATGATGTCCAGAGGACACCAGGGACCCCCAACAGGGAGTCTGCAGGAGTGGAATTCCCCCAGCCAGCTGCCTGTTTCCTCCTGCCTCATCTCTGGCAGACCTGCTGCCCCTTTAAATCCAGACTGGTGGGAAGACAGCCTTAGGAGCAAGGGTAAGAGGTCACAGTGGGTGAAGGGGCTTCTCTCTGATTCAGAAGCCTCCTGCTCCACTGCCCTGCCCCCTCCAGGAGGGGTGCCCTGCTTGGCAGGAGGGTATTGAAGGTGGAAGGACCTTCAGGACAGTGTCTCAGGGCACCTGTCAGCATGGAGGGGTAAGTGTGGTGGCAGGGTTGGGGCTCGGGGTGGCCTTGGGAGGCAGCTCCAGACTGAAGCTGCCTCCTTCCACTGCCTCCAACCCCCTGCCCATTTTTGAGCTGCCCGCCCAAGCGTCCCGAGCTGCTGCTCCATCCCTGGGCTGGCACAGAATATCAATTTGTCTCGTTAAGCTGAAAGTCTGCACTGCACCAAAATCAGAACCCGGCGGGGCAGAGGGGCCGCGGGAAAAAGAGAGCTGGAAGCACCAGTGGCAGGGCACCTGTCGACGGGGCCACGCTGATACCCCCTTGCTCCTCAGCCCCCTAACCCCACCAAGTGGTCCCATTCTTCCCCTGGGCCAGGAAGAGTGAGATGCACGGAGGCGGCCGAGAGCTCGGGGTGCTGAGCGCCGGGTGGCCCTGGGCTCCACTGGGGCAGGCAGGGAAGGCACCTGGCTGTGTTCAGTTGGAGTAGCCCAGGATACCTCTCAGGAGGCTCTTGTCCTCCACCAATAGGCTGGGACAGGGAGCTCCCACCTCGGCCCCTCATGGGGTGCAGTTGGGGGACACCTCCAGTTAGACTTCTAAGACTATTTCTGGGGGGGGGGCAGGCCAGGGGTATCCCTTTCCCCAGGGCAGAGGGGCAGCCTCTGCCTCCCCAACGTGGGGCCAAGTGAAAGTGTCTGAGAGAGCTGGGGTGAGGGTGAGCGCAGGCCTGGCGAGGGGAAAGGCCCGCTACAGCTCACATCTGGTTGGAGCAACTGTGTCTGGGCCAGGAATCCCACCATAATTACCGTGGCATTACTGGGGACAAACCGCTTTCCCTGTGCTTACAAAACAAACAGCCCCACAAGGGGCCAGTTATGAGCCAGCATCTCAGCAATAATAATCCTTTCCATGTCCAGGACACTTTAGTTCTCAAATGCCCCCTGCAATACAGTAAATCGCCTGATTCTCACAAGTCCCGCTGGAGTGGCTGCCGTAAGCACCCATGTTACAGATGAGGAATCAGAAGTAGGCAGCGGCCGGGACAGGGTCCCTCAGTCAGAAAGGGGTAAACCAAACCTGTGACTCAAGCCTGAGGACTCTGAGCCCAGGGTTCCCTGGGTGGTAAGTCTGGCACCGCACAGGCTGCCTGGATGTCCCGACACTCATCCACTCAGAAGTCCTGAGTCCTGCCTGTTCCCTGGCCTGTTTGGGGTGGGGTGGGCCTTCACCAGCAGACACCAGACTCTCAGGAGTCATGGATTCTGTGCTCTAAGTCAGGATCTAAAACTAGAACCGGCACCTGGAAGCTCCCATCTTCCCAGCATTTCCAGCTTCGTATATTTCCGCCTCTGCATCTACACCCCAACTACAGGATGTTTCCTGACTTCTGAGGCAGCCCAAATATTAAACAGCATAGTTTGAGAGTTTTTCCTTCTGTGAGGCCCATGAACTCCTATTCATCTTTCAAAGTCCTGCTCAAGTGCCCCTTCCTTGGACAGTCTTCCTGATTCCAGCAATGGAATTAGTTCATGAATCTGGCCTAGCTCTGGTCACAATGTACTGTGATGGTTTCACATCTGTCTCCCTCCTTGGGCTGTGATCACATCAGCTCTGTCTTCAGAGGCCCACCCCCCAGCTCCCAGCATGTAGTAGGTGCCACAGTAAAGGGCTGAATGAATCTGCCTCTGTGTGATTCTGAGTTATCAAAGGCTAAGACTAGAAAGATGCCTATCCAATTCTCCCACTCTATAGTTGAGCAAAACTGAGGCGTCAAGAAACGGATGTGAGTGGCTTGCCAAGGCCATCCTGGAGGGCTGAATCTGGCTGCAGACATTGGTCTCCTGCCCTGCCCTGTCCCCTTTGCCTCTCCTTCCTGCAACAGACACACCTGGGGTGTCTGGCCTGTCCTTCCAGGATGTTAGGCAGCAGGAGGTACTGGACACGGAGAGGTGTTGTGAAATCAGACAAACAATGGCACTAGTGTCACAGCTCCAGGAAGGCTGGAAATGACAGGTCAGGGTCACCCATAGGGAAGGGGGGACAGGGGCAGGAGGGCAGCCAGGAGGACTACCCAGAGCTTCTGCCTCCAGCATGATTTGGCTTATGATGGACACAGCTTGAGAGTCAGGGTGAGGGTGAGGTGTAAGAAATAGGGCAGGGGTGAGGGGTGAGCCGGTCCAGTCGGATTTTCAGTGTTTATTTGGCCAGTTTCCTCCCCCGAGGGGCAGGTCCCGGGGCCAGAGAGAGAGGGAGTGGAGAGGGTCAGTCAGCTGAGGGATGAGGATGGGGAGCTTGGCCCAGTCTGATGGAGGCAGTTTGCATCAGGGAGACTGAGGAGGAAGGTCCAGACAGGTCTGAGGGAGGTGGAACAGGATGCAATCTGAGGTCAGCTATGTCCTCCCTAGGAGATACAGGCTCTCTGCAGCTTTCTCCTTTGAGGGAAAGCATGAATGAGGCTACACCTGTCCTCACCTTGCCCAGCCTGGGCAGGGGTTCTGGGCAGCTCTTGGGTCAGCTGCTATCACAAAGAGCTGCTGGCTGAGCCCCTCAAGGGATGACAAGCTATTTCCAAAGGCCACTGACATCCTTGCCTTGTCTGACTGCCACAAATCACTCACGGAAAGATTGGGCTTCTTCCCATTTTACATAAGAGAAAATTGAGCCCTGGAGATTTCAAGAGACTTGCTTAGGAGTTACAGAGTCAGTGGGCCAGAGCCAAGATTTGAACCCAGATCTGTCACAATCAAGCATTAGGCCCTCCTTCCCCTCTGTCCTTGCCTACAGGCACCCAAGTCAGAGGCACATGACTCAGGCTCTCCTAGGCCCATGAATTTGAAGGGCCTTAGAATGTCTAGGGGAACAGCTGGCCTGGCTGGTCCCAAGTCTTCCCTCTACCACCTTGGCATCCCACACCCACTCCCACCAAGGTCCAAATCTCCTTCAAGACAACCTGATCTTGGGCTGGCCAGACCAACCTGGGTTCAAACCTTGGCTTCTTCATTTACAACTGTGTGACCGTGGGCAAATAACTCACCCTCTCTGAGCCCCAGTTTTCTCATCTGCAAAATGGGGATAATAATACCTACTTGGCAGGGTTGTAAGCCAAAGGAGAATGGCAGCTGTTATTCATAGAAAAAACACAGGGAGTGAGCTTCTTCCAAAGGCCCCTGGGAAGTCTTGAGGGAGTGGGTTCTTTCAGGCCTTCATCCCACTGGCATAGGATGGTTCTCAGATATCACTGGTGGAGTCTGGGCCAGGCTGGTCTCTAGGGGTCTGAAGGCCCAGGCAGCCCTGCTGATACTCGAACCCAAGTCCCCAGTTCCCAGCTCCTCCCACTGGGTCTTGCTCTCTCAGCAAGGAGGGTGCAAGCCTGACCTCTAGTTAACTCCAGCTGCCACTCACATCGACATCCTCCCGTGGGTCTCATATGGTGTGAACTTCACAAAATCCTGAGAGGTGGGTCCTATTTTTACCCCCATTTTACAGATGAGGAAACTGAGGTACAGAGAGGTGAAACGATGTTGCCCAATGTCAGTGTGAGTAGGGGAACCGGGGCTTGAAACCAGGACTTTGTGAGGCTCCACGCTTAGCCCAGAGACCCTGTGGGAGATGGGCGTGAATCTGGGACCAGGGAGCACATGGGACTTGGGTTTCCCACAGGTCAGAAAACCTCAGCCTGGAGGGCCTACCCCAGCCTCCCAGCAGGTGGGTCAGGTGCCGGGGGATGGTGATGGCGTCACCCCTCTGTGAGGCCAGAGGCCAGGAATAGGGGCCAATTAGGGAGCTGGCACTTTCCCACCTGGCAGAACACAGAGCCTACTCTGGGAGGACTCCCTGAGGGAGAATGCCTTTTCCAGGCCTGGGAAACACGGCCTCATCCATGCTAGGCCTTCAGGTTAACGCTACGTAGTTAACGCACACACACATACACACAGCCCACTCCCATCCGTTAATCGTGACCCCTCACCAAATTCCATACCACGGCTCATGAGGCCTGGATGACTATTCCAGGCCCCTCCCATTATCCTCTGTCCGCTTTCCCTACATCAGGCTTCCCCTGCTCCTGAAACACATAGTTGCATCGCTATACCTCTGTGTCTGTGTGTCCACCGTCTCCTCTGTCAGGAATGCCTCCCCACTTCTCTGCCAAGAGAACTCCTACTCATCCTTCAAACTCAACTCCAGCAATCTCTCCTCCGCAAAGCCTTCCCTGATTTCCCCTCCATCGTCCGAGCCCCACAAGAAGAGTTGTTGCAATGAAATTTTTATGTGCATCTGTCTTGTCCATCAGGCTGGGGAGCTCCTTGCGGATAGGGAATGGGTCTCATTTGCCTGTTGTACCCCTAGTACTGGGAACAGAGCCTCCATAAATATTGATTGAACTGATGAATACAGGTTTATTGAATGAAAATGCAATTCCTCTGGTGATTCTGAATTGATAATTTCATCTCTGTGGCTCTAGAAATATTCTTTGGGCTTGCTCAGAGGTTCCAGTTTAAGAGTTGCTATTTCCTGAACCTGTCAGTGAATGGGGCTTCCTCTGCAGGCCCACCTTGGGAAGGGGAAAGGAAGACCCCCAACTTCGCTCAGATACCTCTGTCCAAAGATGTCTCAACTGGGACCAGGATGCCTGAGCCCAGAAGGGGACTCAAGGTGAGTTGAGAATCCAGGGAGTAGCCTTCCAGCTACCTCTAGCCTGACATTTCACCATTAGTAATTCATTTCTTTGGATAATTCAGTCAGCAATATTTATTGAGCCCTCACTGAATGTGTAGTGCTGTGCTGGGGTCCCTATTTAATATTTGTGTGTACGTATGTTTATTTTCACTCCTGCCAAAGGCTAACTCCCTGGAGGAAGAAGAGGAGGAGAAAGGAGGAAACAGAGGGAGTGAGGACAGTGGATCCAGGAATGCCAGGAGAAGGGAGAAGAAAATCCATCTTTAGCTGAGTGCCTACTATATGCCAGGCACTTAACACAAGAGCTGTCATTTATTCCTCATCACCACTCCAAGAGAATTTAGTGTTCTCAGTCCTCAATTTAGAGAAGAGGAACAAGCCCAGAGAGGGTGAGTGGCTTGCTTAGGGGCACACAGCTGTGTGGCATAGGACTGAGCATTCAAACCTAGCACCATCTGCCCTGTAGCTTGTGATCTCTCTGAACGTTGCCTTGCTGAGGAGGCTGTAGGGACCCAGCAGGGAAAGCGGACGTCCCAGAGAGGACAAGGGCAGAGGCGTGACAACGAGATGCTACAAGCTGAGAGGCCCGCCTGCTGACTGGCTGCAGAGTCGGACATGGCTGGGGTTGTAACCAGACAGAAGTTCGGGCGTGAAGGTGGCCAGGCCTGCGGTCTGCAGGTCATCAGAATGAGAGGGAAGCTGCAGGGCCCACATCAGCTGTCTCTGCTGAGCACTTTTCTGCATGCTAATGCTAGTTATACACAGTCAACCTGCGTGTGCGGAGCATCGCTCCCGTTTTACTGATGAGGAAACTGAGGTCTGGAGAGTGGAGGCAACAAGCCCAGACTTACACAGCTGGAGCCAGAGATCGAGCTCAGATCTTCCCTGGAAGGCTTGCAGTGGGGCAGCGGGCTTAATGAGGTTTCTTGGCAGCCAGGGCTCTCAGCGGAACCGAAGCCCTTGACCTGTCATTCAAGCCCCCCATGCCGGGACATGAAGGGGCTCAGCTGCCTCAGCACCCCCACTGCACCCTAAGGCGGTGAGGAAGTGGGGTGGGTGCAAAGAGCTTGGAAGCTGTAGCCTGAGGACGGACTAGCTCACATCCTGCTCCCCCGATGGGCTGTGTGACTCTGGGCAAATCCCTCAAACTCTCTGGCCTCAGGCTCCTCAACTGCAAAAGAGAAGTGGCCCCATCTGCTTCCTGCTTCTCCTTTGGCTCCTTTGTTCACCAAATAGCCACTGACGTCCACTATTTGTCAGGTTCTGTGCTGGGTGTGAGGATACAGAGTGAGCAGAGAAGCCTGTGCTATCTGTTTAGAGACAGATGTGAAACGAAGCAAACACACAAACCAACGTAAACGTGCAAAGGGATGTGTGATAAAGGGGCAGAGGCCATGAGCACATTTAGCAGGAATGTCTCTAATAGGAGCCAACGGGGAGTTGAAGAAGACTTCCCTGAGGGGGTGGTGTTCCCGGCAAAGAGAATGGCATGTGCAAAGGCCCTGAGGCTGGAAAGGGTTTAGCAATTCTTCAGGAGTTGAAAGGTGGCCTGAATGACTTAGAGGGGAAGAGTGGGCAAGAAGCAGGAGAGGGTGGAGGCCTTGCAGACCATATTACAGATTCCCATCCTTATCCTGGGAATGAGAGGAACCTGAGAAGGGGTTGAAGGATTAAATGAGTTGGAACATAAAGCCAGTGGTGAGCGCGTGCCGCAACATAGAATTCCACAGGCATGGGCCAGGGTCTAGCTGCACCACAGGAACTCCCACCTTCAACAGGTAATGTGTTCCTTCAAAGTACCAAGATTGGGGCAGACTCTGAGCTGGGGACACAGCAGCTGTGGCTGGGAGGATGGATGAGTGTGGACAAACTGTAAGCAGCTTCTCAGATACCAGGTGTTCTTTCTTTCTGGGGGACACGGCACAGTAGAGCAGAGTAGAGCGGGGACTTAGGGATCAAACAGATATGGGATTGAACCCCAGCTCTGCCACTTACTATTGGGTGGCCTTGAGCTCATATTTGGCCAACCTGAACCTCAGTTTCTACATCTGTGAAATGGGAATTGTAACCCCTGCAATGATGAGAGTGTTGAGAGGCCTGAATGAGTGACAAACTGAATGCATGTGGCACACAGTAGGTGTGCAGCAAAGTCTGGCTTCTCCATCTCTTTTCTGCAAGGTGACAACACTTTTAAGTTGTAGGAAATATGGTCTTTGATTTAAAAAAAAATGAGAGAATCTGGAGACAGCATTGGTTCACTTCTCCAGCATTAACTGAGTTCATACCTGATGCCTGCCTCCCAGGGCATGGCTTTGGAAGAGGCTACTCAGCCTCAAAGAAGGGAAGGAGGAAGGGAGGGTTTGGGGAGCCCTGTGGATATCAAGGGGTGCCTCTGCCCTGTTTGGGGGTAGGTCGTGCTCCTGCTCTGTGCCCTGCCTGTGTTGGGGTGTCTCATCTCTCAGCACCTCCCCCAGCGGTGGTAACCCTCTCCTCCGGGACTTGGTCAGGACCCTCAGCTGCCAGCCCCACAGAGGAATCCACCCATGAACCCCTCTCTGAAAACCTAGCCCCAACTCAGGTCCCAGAACTACCCTGGCTGGAGCTGGGGAGGGTGTCTAGCTGGGGTGTGGGCTCTGAGCTCTCACACTCCTGGGTTCAAAACCAGGCTCCATTACTCACTGGCTGTGTGACCTTGGGCAATTCACTTTACCTCTCTGAGCCTCAGTTTCTTTATCAGTAAGAAAGAGATAACGTCTAGTTCAGAGGATCCTGCGGAAAATTAACTGAGATATAGCATGTAAAACGCTTTGCCTGTCGTATGTTAACACTCACAATTAGTGGTAGCTTAACATGGCCCACAAGGCCCTCCTCTCCTCCCCTGAAGCAAGCAGGACACACGTATCCCTCCCCTGGGGGCCGGCACTGCAGCGGTTTTGCTCTGAGTGCTCTGGAGTTGTTCAGACTGGCTTGTGAGAGCTGGTCACGTGTGCGGCCAGCTCACGTTGGCACAAGCGCATCTGTGAGCCCCGGGCAGGAGCGCAACACTGCTACCTGGAGTTCGTTGCCTTCCGGGTCTCGGGACCCCTTTCTGCCCTGGTTTTCCTCCATCTGCTCCTCCCTGCCCGGCAGCCCTCGCCCACCCAGCATTGGGAGCTGACTCTTGGGACTTTCTCTTACTCTCCTCCACGGTGCTGGCTGAGGAAAGCCATTCTGCCCAAAGGATTTCAGTGTCATATGAGGTGAGCCTGGCGTGGCACCTGCCCTCAAAGACTGCTGGCCAATTCTCTTCTCTCTCCCTCACCCCCTTTTCTGAGTCCTGTCAGCCCTCTTGTCAGCCTCCGGCACCCCAGGCACCACCTCCTCACTCAAAGTCCCATTTCAAAGGTTCCATGATGCTCAGCTTCCACTCCTCTGATCTTTCCACATCCACCTCTTCTTCCTCCAGCCCCGTGAGGCCCGCTAGCAGCCACTGAACTACTGCATTTGGAGACAGGGGGCCCCGAGGTGGTCCTGGTCCTGGCCCTTTCTCCCCGTGGCCCTGGGCAGGCTATTTGGCCTCTTGGGGACTCCTCTGTAAGGACGGTGATATAAACCGGGCCCTCGCCAAGCGTCAAGCCCCGTGCCAAAGGCTCTGCCGCCGATCTCATCCTTATTTCCTCATCTGCAGGCTGGGGGCGAGAAAGGCGTCTGCCCTGGCGACCTGCGTGGGGATCCCCAGCCTCAGTGGCGGTGAGATGGGCTCCGCCTGTGAAGCATCGTGCTAACGCTCTTATTCTCTTTGAAGGGCAACGCTTGTTTAGATCATGATTTTTAAATGTGTTAAAGAGAAAAACGCCACAGGCATGTTATTTATAGTCAGCTCCCGGACAGGTTTTTACCATTCCTTGCCTGCTCGGCTAAAAATAACAAATGACAAAGGTCACGCCTGCTCCTACATATCGACAAGGAATCGACAAAGAATGAGGCATTCGGTTCACTGCCTCAGTGAAGTGAGAATTCACCTGCGGCCTCAGCCCCTGGAGTC